>NW_010973187.1:17939665-18262685 GCF_000737465.1 Haliaeetus leucocephalus | reverse complement strand
GTGGCCTTACCCCCCCCCCCCGCCCCCCCCCCCCCCCAGCCCATGGAGGTGAGTGGGGGAGAAGATGCCCACGTGCAGCCCGGGGAGAGAGGAGCCCACACTAGAGAGAGGGATGCCCCTGAAGATGGCCGGGACTCCATGGGAAAGCCTGCACTGGAGCAGTCTGTGCCTGAAGGACTGCAGCCTGTGGGAAGGACCCACGCTGGAGCAGTTTGTGAAGGACTCTCTCCAGTTGGAGAGACCCCATGGTGGAGCAGGGGAAGAGTAAGGAGTCCTTCCCCCTGAGGAAGAAGGAGCAGTAAAGACAAGGTATGAGGGACTGACCCCAACCCCCATTCCCCATCCCCCTGTGCTACTGGAAGGGAGGAGGTAGAGAAAATTGGTAGTGGAGTTGAGCTGGGAAGGATGGAGGGGTGGGGGGAAGGTGTTTTAAGGTTTGGGTTTACTTCTCAGTATCCTTGTTTTGATTTGATTGGTAGTAAATGAAATTGATTTTTTTTTTTTCCCCAAGTTGAATCTGTTTTTTGCCCATGACCATAAGTGGTGAGTGATCCCTCGGAGTTCCTGTCTTGACTGCCGAGCTTTTCTTTATATTTTCTCCTCATCATCCCACTGGGGCAGGGAGGGGAGTGAGTAAGCGGCCTCATAGTGCTTTGTTGCCTGCTGGGCTTAAACTACGACAACGGTTCTTTCTCCAATAAGTGCATTGGTTGTCAGAGGAGGCAGCAGAGGGAAAATCTTCAGAAAATATTGTCAGTAATGGATGATGTCAACCATGCAAGAAGGAAATGGTCCCAGGGAGAGAAAACAAACGATGAGATCTTAGTTTTCTTCAAATCCCTCTCTTCTCTACCAACCGGCAATTGATGATTTGAGCTGGCTGAGTCTGGCATCTTACACTACTCAGAGAGGTCATTTCCTAGTGAATAGGTTGAAGTTTTTACTGGATTATGCAGTGAGCTAGAGAGAGGATCTACCTTTTTCCCCTGGATTTGAAGGGAAAGGGACTGAGAGGAGCTGAAGGGGGCTGTCCTTCCTCCCAGCAGCCTGCTGTCATAGGGGATGCTGTCAAATGCTGGCCCATTTCAACTGCTATGTATTTCAGATGATATTTTGATTTTCCACAGAGAAAGGATTCGACACAGACATGTAAAACATACAGTGTGCTCTGTGCCATTCAGCTTGCAAGCTGGGGGAATGGCAGTGCACAGGAGGTTAATTCATACAGCAGATGAAGGAGGAGAAAGCAAGAGGAATTTGTAGAGAAACAGATGCTGGAATCACCATTGTTGTTTATGAGATGCCCACTGTGGGCTGCAAGGGCTCCTGAGGAACCCCCGCTTTGGTGTCCACCTACGTGCACCCTAGGCAACCACAGGTGGTGATGGTTTCGTTTCATTGCATCGTCACAGCTGGTCCTCCTCTTTTGAAGCTTTACTCTATGATGGGAAAGAGTCATTAGATTAGATCCTATCAAAACTGGTTTCCCAGCAGCACATGGGAGCCATGGACTGAGTTGGACCATAATGACAGTAGAGTCCAGAATCTATGAACTGGATGTATTTAGTGCAGAGGAAGAGATAACTGAAAGTAAGTGTAACAGCAACCACCAGTAAGGCTGGAGCAGAAAAGTGCCCAGTGACAGATACTTGTGCTCTTGGGTTTAGAGAATCATATGAGAGAGAATCCCACCCAAACAACTGCTTAATGTTCATATGGGTCAAATCAAGCAAGTCAAATGTTGGGTATTATTGTGGCAGGAACAAAGAAGGAAAGATGGAAGAACTTTGTCTCAGGATATCTCCAGGTTCTGGATACTGTGTGCAGTTTTGGTGTCATCCCCAACAGGAGAGAACTGACTGGGAAATAGGTTAGGGTAAACAAGGGTGATCAGAGATCTCAAATGGCTTCTGGAAAAGTAATAACTGTTTATGGCTTTGCTAAGGATGGGACATGACTTCTGAGACCCTACAGCAGTGTGATCCTTCTGAGGCTCTTAGGTTTCTTTGTAGTCTGGTTTTTGTTGCCTAAGCAAAAGAAAGCCCATGCAGTCTAGGGGTACATATTTCTGATTTGTTTCTGCCCCCATTTCTTTCAGCTATGTTCAAAAGGATGCAGATGTTTGAAAGATATAATATTCCTACAGATTTAATGTCATGAAACAACCAGGTAGGGGACAGATACACCTTTCAGTGTCTTCCTAATGGAAATGCAGTAGTATGACCTTAGTTACTTAGTGAGCAGATAACTCACATAGGGGTCCCTGTAACCCCAAAAGAGTGGGTGCATCTGTGTAATTAATGCTTGATAATTTATACTGACAGCATAGATGTAACCCATGCTCTTCCCTCTGGGAAAGCTTCAGCCCAGGTTGGATACCTGGACTTGTTTAGATCTTGGGACAGGAGAAACTGTTCTCTGCAAAAGCTGGTTGCACTAACTCTGCCGTTCATGGAAGGAGCTGTCAGCTGTTTTTCTCACTCTATCCTATATTGAAAGACAGCGCTTGTGTTAGACCCCATAATGTGCACCTGTGAGATACCTCTGCCTTGACCTTTAAATGTAATTACAATAAAACAACTCTGTACACCCCCGGACAGATAAAAGCACAAGATAAAAGCTATAATGATGGTATAGCTACAGTAAAAAATTATCCAATGCAGACATGGGGTGTAACATAATGAAGGACACTGGAAGAGGGCCAGAGAAAGCTGCCTCTTCATTCCCTGCTCTTGTGCAAAATGCAGAAGGACCCTTAATGACCATAGAGTGGTTGGGTTTCTGTCTTACATCTCATTTGAAAGGCCATCTTACACAATTAGCCACCTATTACTGGTCATTAATTGACATCTAAAAGACATCAGGATTACAGTTAGAGCTAAAAGTCAATTAACAGCTCCTAGCTTTGCTCCAGCCAGTGTTAAAGTGCAGGAACAACCACCATCCCAGTGACATGCTGATTTGTTTCAGGTCCCCAAGCCATTGCTAACTGCTCCCTCCCCCTCTTCCCTGACAGTATCAATCATTATGATTGATGCTAAATGGCTGTGGTTTCCTAATATCGACAGGTTTCCTCTTGACTTCCAGGGGATTTCTCCCTCCAGCGGGGTCCTCTTGCTGCAGTTTCGACAGAAACTCATGGTTGAAGCCAGCAGAAGCATTTGCTGGGGATTAGGCACTTCAGTCCTCAGGTTTTCTGTCTTCAAGGGTTGCACTGAGGTACTCGGGGCACTCAGGCTGGAGGGCAGAGTGGCACGAGAAAGCCAGCCCAGGGAGGCAGTTGGCTGCTCCAGCTTGTTCTTCTGGTCGATATAATCAGCATGAAACTGTAAACAGAAAGCAGATTGTCTGGAAAAAGTTAGATATCAGCGCTGGTTTGCGTACCATTATAGCAGAAAAGAGAAATCTTAAAAGAAGAGCAGGAAGACAGACCATTCCCCCCGCACAGCAGCTTTTTGATGCTGCTGACAGACTATTTGCTCCTGCACGTTGCTTCTTTTGTCGCTGCATCAGGTGTACATCTTTCTGAGGAGGGCAGGAAAACATCCAGGACAGACAGCAGAATCCAGGGGACAGAGGGAAAATCTGCCTCTTTTTAATGAAGCAAATCATTCCACCACACTGCTGCACTCGGGAAGCCTCATTTCCCCATGGACTGGCATCCTCGGTTTGAGCAATGCCAGCATCTCAGAAGGTGAAAACTCCAGCCAAATCTTTTCCAGTGGTGGGACCACTGATATGTGCTCAATCCCATGTGGATTCACAGGTGGCTTTTAAGGGGTAAACTCATTTTGCAAGCTTTCTGTCAGAGCAAAGGTAGACCTGTGCCCTTTACTTGACTGCCAGTTGCTTTCAAACTTGTCAGAACTCCACCTTCCTGATGCTATTAGTCTCCATCATGTGGCAGGAGCTGGAGAGAATCAAAGAAGAAATTGTTAAGAGTTAGGGGAGGGCATACTCATGTTCATCCCCATGGGACCAGCAAATACAACACTGGATCCACTGGTGATCTGAGCCTTCAGAAACAAAGGCTGAAGGCAAGTGGCATATTTCTGGGCATCTCAAATGACAAAGATGTTTGACTCACATGGAGGCACTTGTAAGTGGACACCTAAATTCAGGTGCCTTGATTAGTGAGGTGACTCCTATCCCTCCTTTAGAGAATGGGAATAGGCAGTGTCATTCAGAGGTGGCTGTTATTAAGTAATATGAACTCTCTCCAGAATAACACAAGAATGGCCACACTGACTCAAACTGATGAACTCTTTACCCCAGTATCATGTCTCCAGTCATGACCAGCAGAGGTAAATACAAGAACAGGGCACGTTAGAGCAATCATTCTCCAAGTTTAGTCCCTCACCTGAAGTGGTTTATGAGCCAGTATCCCATTACAGCTCCTGAAGCCTAAATAAACTTACTTTTCCTCCTTACAATCATTGCTCTCAGGTTTTGCACTGAAGGCTAACAGCTTTTTTCTTTTTTTTTTCTCCACAGCATTTTAAAAAGCATGTGCATTGAGTACCTTATCCACTCTGCACAGACATTGCTGTCACCCCTCTGTAGGACCAGGGTGAAGGTCAGACCCATCACACTTTGTGATGACAATCAGTTGACTTCTATCACTTCTCTGTTGGTTGTACCACTGTGATGCGTTCACAGCATTTCTATTCTGGTTACAGTTTTGCAACTGAAATAATATGGTCACCAGGTGTTCAAAAGCTGTCCCTCTCATGTTCTTCAAGGTCTTTTTCTCCATCAAGATGCACATGTCTAGAATCCCTGCTGCTTGACTGGTCACAGGAAGGACACAAACTGTGCTCCTTGTTTTTTTTCTGAGAAGGTAAATGAAGATAAACAAATCGATAAACAGTGGCAGCTGGTGAGCTGCCTTCACCCAGAAGATGCAGTTATGTCTGTGTATTATTAAAACCAAAACAAAACACAATCAACATCAGTGAAGAAATCCAACACAAACAAACAACAACAAAAAAGCCAAATCTTTGGTTTGCACATTTTCCACTGGGGAAGCCACCACTCAGATTGATAGCACTTTAAATTGGATTGGTCATGGATAAAGAAGAATTTTAAATGGGATCAATTTGTTGTTTTCCTCTGAAAGACAGTCTCTGTTCCTAGAACAACTTGTCTGATGGAGAATAAAAATAAATTCAGTATGATAATTCTCCCTATGAATAAGATACCGGGGAAGAGATGGGCTTGGGAATTTGGGTTCAGGTGCAAGTTTTTGCATCTTTTTATTTTATTATGGGGCATGGACCATCTCTTTTGCATTAGGCCTATACAGGACCTAGTACAATGAAGGGCCAAGAAATGGCTTTATCTGCAAAATAGAGAGAAACCAGTGAGATTGCTTTATTATGACACTTCTTTACGAGGTGATGGTAGTCTGACTCACATCAGCTGTCTCTGATCGTCAGGACTTTATCTGTGGTAGATTCCCCTAACAAGGGCAGAGCTGAGAACAGAATCAGACTGCATTGCAACAGGCTTATATGTCACTTCATTTTTCTGTTCGAGAGAAACTGCAATAGCCATCGTTAATAATTAGTGTTATTAATCTAATTATTATCATCTAGCTTTCTGATGTCCCAAAACATTTGAAAAGGCTGTCATCAAAAACATGTTCTGGTTTCTGCTGGTGTGAACTGAGATGACTGCTTTGTCATTTCTAGTTGTGTATCCATGTAATGAGAACAGCCCTAAATGTTGGGAACTACAGTAATAACTTCACTCTCCAGACTGTTTCTAGTTTTGTTTCTCACTACAACAAGGATTAATTTCCTTCTTATAGCATCAAGGTCAAAGGACCCTTTTTATTTGCCAAAACATTTATGGGAGAAGTTAGAAAGAAATTTATCCAGTGTTGTAGGAGTTTTAAAGGACTTACAATATCAGTCCTTTACACACTGCTGAAGAAACTGGACTGACTCTAATTTTAGGCCAGCCTAGCTATGAGCACAATTTTTCTGATGGGGATTTGAACAGGGCAGGTTTTGCTGGCTCATCTCCATGTGAGGGTTCCTGAATATTGGAGAGGCTGGCTGGTCACGTAGTGACTGTGGTAGCCAGAGATTTGGGTTTAGATCCTTTTCCTACTAATGCTGTCTGTGGGACTTGGCTGTATTTCGTGTTTGTTCCCTTGGGATGGATTTTTCTCTGAGGATGAATGCGTTACAGATGGGCTGTGGCATGACAGAATGCTTAAAAATACAGACAAACTATCTGTTGCGGGTAAATTCAGTTTCAGTCTGGAATGTTTGTAAAACTTAGGGGTTCTCTCAAGAGTAAAGAAATAATTTCACTCCGAAAGATTGTAATCACCACCCCCAGCCCACCCAGTTTCCTATTGCAGAGACTGTGCTAGGTGGTGAGTGATGGCCAAGACCCAGCTGAGATCTCTCCCCCGCCTCTTCCCCAGCATTCCCTTGTCATCTAGGAGGGTCACTTAAATCTGACATGACTTCTTAGTGAATTATCTCATCATTACCAATAATCCTATTTGCTAGATGGGGCTGCCTCAGGAATAGCCCCCCATGGACTATTTCCCCATCTCTGTCTCTTCCATGTGTCTTCTCTTAATGACAAGCACTCCATTTGTAGCTCGCTTTCACATCAGCCTGATGGATGCCACGTGCGAATTGATTGCCAGCTGGGGTCCTGTCATCCTGTTCCCCACCAAATGGGAGGATTGCACTGTTTTCCAGATGACATGCTGGGTTGCTTTTTCTTCCCTCTAATGTTGGACATTTAGGCCACCCTTAAACGTAGACAGATCATGGGTCTGGACTGGTGTGCTAGGTCCTGAGTGGCCAGTACCTCTATTTGGCTAATTCTGCACCTCTGCATCATGCTGCCAAAACCTGACTTGCAATCACAGGCTACAACTATTTTAGTAGATGCAAAGTCCAGGCACTGTCCTCCTGTACCATACTGGTATGGTATGACTTGCACTCTTACCCCTAATAACAAGGCTATGCTGCACCAAAACAACTTACTGAGAATGGTCCCCAACTGTACTACCCCTTGAATACCTAACTATTCGATGTCTAGGAGTGAGCTATTTGGCATGAGCCAAAAATCAGGGAGCATGCCAACAATTAAACTATGTGGACAAACAAGGGACGGGGCTGTAGTCCATTCCTAAATAAATAGAGCCAGACACATTGTCATAGCTGTTGAAAAGCTCATGAAAGACATGGTGGGAGTTTAATTCCCAATAAGGCTTCTGAAATTAGGGTCAGCAACAGAAGCCGTGTCCAGCCAAGGAAGAGCTTACTGCTGGACGTATTTTTACCAACATGAGGATGTGTCCATACTGTGGCCACTGCTCTGGCTACAGGCTGGCAGGGACATGCACGTGCTTGATTTAAATTAACCAGTTACTCCAGCCACAGCAGCATGGGATCAGCTTTCTGTTTTGCAGTTGATGCCAAGATTCGTGTTGTTGAAGATAGACTGCTACTTTATAATTTAAAGAACACAGAAAAATCCTGTTTGAGGCTCATGGGCTGAAAAATACCTGCATTTTTGCGGATCACTGGGATCTGTAGCAGCACTGAAGGGGGTGGAGGCAGATGCACATCATGTCTACAAGTGTGCAGGCTCTCTAATTAACTCTTTTGAGGGTCCCTGAGAGACAAAAAATCCCCCTACAATAATGGAACTTATTCAATATTTAATTGGACACTAATAATTAAAATATACCTTCTTTCAGCCCAAACCTACTGAGCTCACAATTAGCTGCCATCTTAATTATCAAGCCACGCTGATCACTTCATTTCCATGGTCCTTGCTTTCTGAAAGGCAGCAGTGAGGGCGGGAAACATGGCAATGTTGTACAATTCATGGGAAAAGATGCCTTTGCAGCCCTTGGGAACAGGTATCCATCACTACATGGGTTTTATCTCTGACTTTTCCAGCTTTGTTCTCTATGCCTTGTATCCAAGGAATAACTGACGTGACGGATCAGGGAGCCCTTTGCTGTACGACAAAGAGAAGAACAGCCAGATCTTCTGCTGGTGTAACCTTTACCTAACAGACTAACAGGTCAGGAACCTGGATAGAGCCTTTGTTGTTGTTGCATTTTCTCTGTTCGCTTGGTTTGATTTTGGTTTAGCAGCAATTGGAGAGCATCTTATATGGCATTTTCAGAGCAACATTTGTAATGATCCCATTTTCAGATGAGATATCAGACCAGTGAGCTGAAGAAATCAAATACTATTTCTAAGGTGGAAGCCAAACAGGGAGATTTTTGCCCAGGTCTTGCTATGAACATTTGGGGGAGGACTGAAACATTCAGAAGGAGGGAACACAAAGACTCAAGATCTGAAAACTTAGTGCCTGGGGGTTCTTGTTAAATCAGTGAGAACTGGACTAGCCTTGTAGCTGTTTGTCTGAGAGCCGGAATGGTGTGCTATTATTATTGTTGTTGTTGTTGTTGTTGTTGTTGTTATTATTATTATTATTAATGTCTCACTTGAACTTAATGTAATTTTTAGCTAGAGGAAACCCAAGCAAATGTGCTGGTCCATTATTCCACTGCCTCAGTGATGAACCCAGAGATCAGTAACAGGACAATTCATTGCACCCTAGCAGACAGGGCTCTTTAATCTGACCAAGCCCAAGGGATATTCCCCCTCTGCCCTTTTCTACCAATGTTACCTTAGTGCAAAGGTTACAAGAGCTTTTAAACTGGCAGAATTATTGCCTGGAAAGATACAGCCCAGTTTATACCCTAGGAAAAAGAGGTGCCATGTGCTCAACTTCTCAAAGGCTCTGCCCAGCCTGCTGTCTCTCCAGAAGCTGATTTTTATGGATTTTCCTGCAACCCCCCAGAGAGTTTGATCTGCCCCTGCTTTGCCATAACCCTGCTGCAATGTTTGGGGCCAGGCTAAGCAGAGACCTAACTCCTTCTTCCCAGGAGATCCTCTGACCCTTCTTACAAGTCCCTTAGGATACCCTCATTCAGTCTACTCCATGTTGCATGATGTGTTGCTGTTTTTCATCAACTCTTCAAAGCCTGGAGCTGTACAAAGTGCCCTGCAAAACTGGCATGGGGATAGTAGATTAGGAGCTGACACTGTAGATGTTGGTTTTTTTGGTTTTTTCTTTTCATCAAATCTGTCCTTGAAAGTTTCCAGCCTCTATCCGCAGATGACCAGGGAATGAGCCCTGATATTGCCTTGAGTCACCACTGTGCTCTTGGATGACCATTAGAGAGAAACAAGGAAATGTCACAGAACTGCGCTGTTGAGGCTCTGTTTTTCCTAATTTTTTTCCTTGGTAAGGGCACCAGTGATGATCACCAAAGCTTCCTGTCCTGCTTCAGACTCAGTTACTTCCTAGCTTTTTATGCAAAAAGAGGTACCTGCTTTGCATCTACTGTGCTGTTGTTCCAATGAGCTTTCAAGAGGAGTTGCTGCATCAGGTCATGTTAAATCAGCTTGGCCCTGCCTAGCAAGGAATAAAGGATGGTTTTGACAGGAGCCTTCAGAAGGGACTGAATAGATCTACCAACATGGCTATACATCTTTCTATTAATCATAAGGCAAGCTAAACCTATCTGGAGTGATGTGAATAACCCAAATGACACTTCTCACTGAGTAGGACAGATATTGTCGTGACTTTTCCTCTCAGATATTCCAGCTTTGAGGAACAGCCCCTTTCAACTCTGCAAGTGTCCACACAGCTACCACTTTGCTCCATCTCATGCACCCTTTATGTTTTCTCAGTGGGTGAAGCCTTGTCCTGTTCTTGTCTTGTTTTTCTGCATTTTTACCTTAACTCTTAGTTAAAAATCAGCTCAGGCTGACCATCTGCCAAACTCCATGTGTACATCTTGCTTTGGGTTTTTAATGCACACAGGGGCAACTTTGCAGAGAGAGACTTTGGGGACCACCTAGAGTTAATTTGAGAAAGGAAAATCTACTTTGCAATTTCTTCCCCTTCTTCCCTTCATTCCCCTCTTTATTTGCCCTTGACTCACTCAGCTCCTCCGTCACCAGTTTGCTGTCTGGCCAGGGCATGCTGCCAGGAATTCCTTGCCAGCCTTGAATAATAAATACCAGCTAAGTGATGGACTAATGCCAGGGTGAACTGCTCAGAAATATTCCCTCTAGGTCTCAGATCAATAACACTTAGCTCTTGTTCTGTGATTGAAGACAGGCAAAAAACCACATCATCTCCCCAGGAGCACAGGAGGAGCCTGCAGAGAAACCCATTTACCCCTCCTCGAGTCCCCAGGCATTCACATGTGCTTTAAAGAGCAGACCTCAGGTGTATGCTTTCTGCCTAGAAATACTTAGCTGGGACATGATATGCTGGCCAGAGGAAGGCTGATACCAGGGCCTGGGTTGGGGACGGAAAGTTGCCAGAGGAAAAATACTGATGCATGGAAGTGGGGGACTTATCTCCATCAACATGACCAGGGCATCAGACTGGCAGTGGTGCAGGCGATGAGCACCTTGGATGCATCCAAAACTTCCAGCCCAGGTCCTCAGCATCCTGAGACATGGTCAAAAGGTATCAGGACCAGAAAGCAGAGCATCCCTTTGGACCAGGAGCTTTAGTCAAGAGATGGATTTCTCTGCGTTATCAAAGGTGTATAGCCCCCACCACAGTTAGCACCATTCAGTATTTGGCATTCTCTTGACCATGTGAATTAGGGCACGGCTGTCCAAACTGGGTCTCTGCCAGTGACAGAATTGGTATGGATTTATAATAATATAACAAAGTTCCCAAATGAGGCTTTAGCATCTTGGCTGTGTCGTTTTCTCCTTTTTCACAGATGCAGCATCTCCTTCCAACCCTGGGTCCCTCTGCTACTGCATGTGCTCTGCAGGCTGTGGTGAAACCAGCATCATGTACCTCCTTGACACTGACTTAGAGTTTAACATGCCAAGCAGATCACTGAAATGGGCTGATTTTTAAATGGCTCGAGTGCTGGAAAATAATACATTGCTCTTCCTGACAAGTTAATTGGAAAAGCCCATGTTCCCGAGTCAATGTGAGAAGCATGGCTGCTTGAAGTGTCTGGGGTGAGGGATGGATGTTGGGCAGTGTCAGGAGGAGGGTGGCAGCCCAGCCCAAAGTCAGAGTTTTAGATCTCAGCACTTCTAATTCTTCTTTCCAGAGGGAGGGTGAAGTCCTTCTATTCCCTCTCCGCAGTCTTGGGAAGACCTGTTCCCCACAAGGGAGATAAATCATCCTCCTCCTCTGCTATTTAGCTGTTGGTTCAAGGTTTATATCATTTTTGATGTTGGCTGAAATGGCATCGAGGCCCATATTCATGGGGTTCAATGAGAAACTGAGGATGCAGAGCAGTAGTCTCTCTGGGAGACTCCAGTACTTTTGGGGCAGGAGTTGGAAACATATGGGAGATACCCACACACAGAGGCTCTGCAGACACCGGAATGCTGAGAGCATGGTTATCAGTCACAGGCAAGCAGACTAAGGTGTTTTAAGAGGTGGAGTTACAAGCACTTTCTTCAGGTATGCTAACTCAATTGCTCTAGTTCTAATTTGTGCCACAGTAATACTGAAGATCTGGAGTCAGAAAGCAGGACACCATGATGCTAGGTGCTCTGTTAGTCTAAATAAGATAATCCCCATTCACATGCAGCATCTGATGGAAGAGTTGATTATGCTGTGGAGTTGTGTTCAATTGTTTAGAAAATTCTTCTGTCTTTATTTAATTTAATTTTATTTTATTTTAATGCTCCTTTATTGGACCAGAGCATCCTGCTGTATTCTACTGTAAACCTCAAGCCCTGGCACCCTCTGATGAACGACCAGGATGTATACGCACCAGTACCAACCCCTGACTGGAGACAGAGCCATACCCTTGTACTTCCAAGAGTCAAAAGCCAGTGGAGATGTGTGTTGTATTTCCCACATGGCTGAAATGGATCTCAGCCATCACTGGTGAAGGAGCAGTGTCCATTCATTTCCTTTGGTCCACTTACTACCATTTTCCACACCTAAACCGTCTCATTTCACGGCTTATCCAAAAATCTCTGAGTATTAAAGAGCACCAACAAGAGGGAGAACTTAAAGTGAAAGCCTTGGCTAAAAAATAGACCAGCAGTGGTTTTGTGCAGCAGTTCTGGTAGTGAGACTGTCCAGTGTAGACATGGCCATGGGCAGCTGGGGGAAACAGTTTCCCAGTGGGATATTTGGTGGGGGCCAGATGTCACTCAGGGAGCACCAAGCTTCTAAATGCAATAGAAACCCAGAGTGTATAGGAAAAAAGACCAACAGTGAAGTGACCTGGGTCCGGGTGTCATGCCAGCATGCTGAGCTGTCATCTTCTCCACAGCCCCATCTTCTCTTTAATCTGGCAGACATTTTCGTAATGCCAAGTGGCTGGTCCTAGCAGATACTGCTGGAGGTGTAAAACAAGATGTACCCCTGCTCGCCCTGGCCACACCCAGTCCCTAATAACATCAGGAAGGGGAAATTTTGCTCATGTGGGGTTATTGTGCAAAATGCAAATTATTGAGGCATGTCAAAAATGTGTTGTCGCCTTTATTTGCTATTGCCAAGAAAGCAGCAGTCATGTAGCTAAGAAATGAGTGCCTTTCTCATCACCTGCAGGTGAACTTTTTCTTGCCCATACTAGAGATGAGCAAGTGTAACTCCCTGCATTTATCCTTGTCTACACCTCTGCCTGGGGAAGATGTCTTGTATTAAAAAAAAAGCCACCAAAACCTGGATGAATTCCTCTTTGGTGTAGCATCCTCACAGCCAGCAGATTAGGAGTACCACAGAGAGACAAATAGTCTACAGAGAAAAGTGGGACTCACATAAAACTGGAAATAGACCTTCTTTTACTAAAAATTAGCAGGATGCACTTGAATTTGCTCCACTCATTTCAGACCTTTCCAAATACCTTTACCTGAAATGGCAGCAAATGCAGTGTTGTCCCTGAAAAGACTCTCTCCCACTGCAATGTTTCAGTTCTTAACAGGATGGCGGTAGGAGGTGAGAGTGGAGACAAGGACAGCCTCTTCTCCTTGTTTGCAGGGATTTTTTTCACCTTGTCTTCAGGCTGAGGTGACTCCCCTGCACACATTACCTGTCCCAGTGATTTGCATCTGTATGTCTTGCCTGGGAGATGTCACCTCAGAGCCTGCTCCTCACCAGGCACAGGGAGCAGAGAGAGACAGGAGAAAATGTGAGCTTTGTTTATTTAACATGTAGAAGCAAGGACAGGGATTATAAGGATTTAAGATGCAACAAAAGGTGAATGCTAAATTGACACATAGTTGACTTAGAATAGAAGTTGTCCGAGGAGGATTAGCAATGCAAGGGCACCGGCACCACAGAGAAGGAAACTGGATGGCAACAAATAGATCCAGTGTCTTGCAAAGGAGCTTCAGCCTTGCACAGAAATAGGCCATTTCTAATAGCTAATGGAGTGAGCCAGTGATCAGCATGGGGACAGGGTGGATCACATGCATGCACCGGGGGTTTGCATGGGGGAATCTGCATGGGAAATAAGTGACAAGGGGTCAGGGGGGAGAGAGAGGCATGGCATATGTGTAAGACACAAGAAAAGCATGAGGTCTGAATCTCTGTCCACATGATATAAATCAAGAAGCCAAAGAAGCCAGGGGAGATCTGGGGCAGAGAGAAGCTACAGATGGAGAGGCCATTAGCAGAGCACTGGGGCATGGGTTTCTTCTCCTCTTTTTTTCCTGAATTTTAATTCTTCTTGCCAAAGCTGGCTGCTTTGACAGCTTTTCTAGGCCAGACTGAGCAGTGTGGAAGCCAGAATCTCTCTCCCATAGTGGGTCTCACCTCAGCTGTTCATAGGGTCCAAGGAAGAGGTATTACATCGAGCTTCTTCCATAACCAAGAGGCCCTTCTGGTTTGTGATGTCTCTCCCTGGGACCCTGTGATCATCAGGATCATGGTTTGTGGGTCAAAGAAACACATCAGTGGGAAGGTCATCATGCACTGTGTATCTAGAGAGGCAGCTTTGTCTAACTCTTAACCAGCTGCCTGAGAGCCTTGAATACTGATAAGATACAAGAACAACAAAAAAGAAGGAGCAGCATTATCATCCAGTGTGCAGTAGACAAGAATCTCCCTATATATTGACCTGAATTATCTTGTCATGGGTAGTTTGTTGGGCGTAAACTGTCTTTTGACTGAGCAAATATACAAATGCCTCCCCATACATTAGTGCTTAATGAGCTATTGCTATCTGACACGCTGGTTTTGAACTGTCTATAGAGTTACTCGGGGTGCCTGCCTGTTGCTGTCCGGTCACGACAGGGCATTCCGTGGATGAAATATTTAAATCTGTTTACTTCCATCTCCCTACATCCTGCCTCCCTCCTTTGGCGACACATTAACAATACACAACAACATCCAAAGTTAATCCTACCCTGCCATTCCTCTGGTTTTCCAGTCTGCAGAAGCTGAGGTGGACTTGTTTCCTTTGAGTTGCTTTTTTTTTTCCTCCCAGTGTGGCTCAGCAGGAGAAAAAAGCAGCCTCCAGTTACAGAGTGATTTGAAGGTTAACACAACGACCTTCATTGGGCTCCTAAGAGGGATAATGATCTCTCTCTCTAATCAACAATGCAGACTCTTTTTGATACCAAAATAGCAACTGTTAAGTAAAGCTGCTTTTTCCCCTCTGTTTTTTTTCCTTCTTATTTTTTTTTTCTATTCTTTGCCTTTTTCCTAAATCTGTGAAAGCAAATTGGGAAATAATATGATCTTGAAATGGATGCGAGATAGTCTTCAATTAGACTGTTGATCATGCTCCAATTCAATTAGTTAGGAGCTGATGCTAAGTTTGTTACGGGGTCCTGGGGAGGAAAGGTGCTGACCCTGTTAAGATGATCACTTGTTGGAGTGGTTCCTAAGTGGTTCTGGATATGGATATGCACACAGTGCAGGACAGAGATAATGGCAAAGCTTTCCTTTCTGGTCATGCTCTCACCGCTGCCACTGGAAGGGTACCCAATGCAGGAGCCGGGCAGCTCTGTGATGTGAAGATACTGATGCTTAATTGCCATTTATCTGTGCATATCATAGATGATCTGCAATGTCAACTGCCAATGGAAAATACAGATAAACTGCCTATAAATGATGTATTTACTGACACTATGCACCTACATGATATGATGTAGTTTATCTGTATTTTGTGTTGGCAATTGATATGCAAAAGCCATTAAAGTAACATAAACGCATGCCCGCAGAAATACACAAGATGATTCTATAGTGCTATGGTATATCTTTTTATTTAATTATAGGGATTTTTTTTTTGCATAATCTGCATGGAACCATTGTTTTGTTTCCTAAAAGCAGTAGACCTTGCATTTGGAGGCTCTACCTAACTGAACATTATCCTCAGCAAGTATAGTTACTCCAGCTACTCTCTCTTACACCCTGTCACTTCCAACTGAAAACTGAAAGCACTTATGCTGCATGGTGTCTTCTGATCCCAAAGTGCTTTGCAGTAGTATTAAGTGACAACTCATCAGAAGGCTGTGAGAGACTCGTTCTTCTTCTTTTATCCCAGTTTCCCTGGTTTGACCAAAAAAGTAAGAAAAATAATATTTGGCACCGCTTGGAACAGATTGCATGCTGTAAGGAGTGGCTTGTTCGTGTTTGGGGGAAGAACCAGTGTGGAGGTTGTTGCCCATAATCAAACTTCAGACTCCAAAAAATTGATGTTCTCGCAGGCTTAGTGGGTAGCCTCTGGAGGGGGCTAAATGGAGCACTCAAAAATGCATTCAGTACTGTAAATGTACAACCCACATTCACAATTCTAGTGCAGACAGGGCATGAACTCAATGTGTTGTCTGCTTTAGGTGAATTCTACTGTTTGGTCTGCTGACCATTCCTATTTTCATCACTCCCTGAGATGTGGTCCCTGGGAGACTGTTCCCCAAAGTGTCTTTGCTCCTGTGTCACTGCTGTGTCTGATCAGAGGGGCAGTGCTGGGAGCACTGGAGTATGTCTGATGTGCTGTCTTTGTCTCTTAAAAAATGTATGTAAAAATGCGTCAAAAGTACTTGGGGAAAAATGTCACAGCATCCACAGGGTTAATCTTCCGCCTGGACAGTGCCTGGTCTGGACTGCTGAGATGGAGGACATCTGGAGTGAGGTTTTTTGGCCATTTTGGCTCAGGGTGTGCAACAGGCCACCTTTCCTACTGCTAGTGAGTAACTCTAGGCGTGTTCCTTGATGCTTTCAATAGCAGCTGGTTCCCAGCACATGCAATTACAGTTGATTTTGTGCAGACATGGGGCCCATCATCTTTTTACCTGGTGGACTCCACCCCTCTGTGGTTCCCATCTTCACTCTCCCATCAGGTAATACTCCCCATCAGGCACAGAGGCACATCTTAGGGCTCAGCTTACCCTGGTGTGAGTGCTGGGTTCCCTGCAGGGCTATAAAGTTCATGCTTTGTGCACGTCCCAAGCAGTAGAACCTGCTTCTGCATTTTCCCACTGTTCCCCCAGAACACCATTTAGAAATGGTGTAGCCTTGATTCCCATTCACAGATGTGCAGGACTGGGAGGTCACCACAGAGGATCCAAGAACTTAGAGGGAAGACAGGGTGTTCTCAATCAGAGCAGAAATCCATGGAGTTGTGTTCTGTCTCCAAAAATGACTGGTGGCCAATGGAAGAAAAGTAAGGCTGGTATGTAGTGGCATTTTTACATCTTCTTGCCTTCTGGGAGTAAGAGACTTGGGACTCACTGAGCCAGAAATGGTATTTTCATGTTTAATAACACCTGCTAGGTTTTTATTCCATAAGTTTCTTAAGCTCAGTTCTGAATCATATAGATGTTCAGCAACCACAGTATCCTAAGACAAGGAGTTTTACAGATGAATTTTATTGTGTGAAGAAGTACCTTCATCCAATTATTCTGAATCTACCATCTGATACACCCTGCTCATACTTCCTTCTTTTGGAAGTGTGAGCAATCAGACCCTGCTTCCCTTTTACAGTACCTCACGCTCATCAGCAACCATGCAACAATGTAAATGTGGATAATACTCCACCACACAGGAAAGTATGGTTGCTGGAATGATGTAAACCCAATATGCTATGCTATGACTTCCATTAGTGAAGGAGCTTATGTAGGAGAAATGTGGAGAACAGCATTGTAGGTCTTCTGCTGGGATGAGTTTGTGCAGCTCCAGTGAATCTGGACGTGTAATATTGCTTTACACCACTGGAGATGTCCTGGAGCGTCATGCCTGTCTGGTGTGGAGGGATGGCTGTGGAGAGCAGGTTGGAGGATGTTGGAGCCCTGAACCAGGGGATAATGTGGGAGACAAGGCAGAGCTACCTGTGCTATATGTGTGAGGAATTTACGGTCATCATCAGATAAGGGCTGAATGATAGATGGTGATTTTAAATGTTTAATATTCCTTCCCTGTTGAAGGACATTTTACATTCGGATAAAAGAAGCCATAAATCTCTTCTGGCAAATGAAGCTCTGCTCTACCACTCTCTTCCCCCTCCCTTTTTATTGAGATCTCACCTGGAAAAGAAAAAAAGCAGATGAAGAAATGATGATGAATCATAGCAGCTGTGGAACAGCCCAGATAAGGCATGATTTGCATTTTCATGCGATAATTCGCCTCTCTTGATGCTTTCAAATTACCTTTAGAACCACATTAATTCTGTCACCACAAACTCCAGCTTGGGGAGAGAGTAACCATGAGAATGGCAATTCAAGTGGCAGCTTCTCTTTGGCTTTTCTGGACCTTGAATGGCATCTAGCATACACTATCCTAGGTTTGAGAGGACACTTCGGTGGCTTTATCATACAGCCTTTGTCCATTACAGGATGTAAAGCCTATGGGCTGAAATGGGCTGCTTTGCTTAGCCTGGTCCAGATTAAGATCTGGAACATCGTCTTTTCTTGTGATGTACCAACTGTGATGCATGTGCTGGAAAAGAACTGTTGTCTTGTAAAAGCAGAGTCATCACAGTCAATAAATGCCAAAGGAAAATCAGTAGCCCTGCCTCTTACTATGATTATTGGGATGATTATGTACTTTAACCTTTTTAAACACCAACCGTTAAAAAAGAAAGCATGGATTTGCTGCAGAAGGGAGTTGGTTAAATAGATCTGCACTACTTAATCCTCTCTGTATGAAACAAACATCCCTGTGAGTGGTCTGAAGAGAGTACTGCCTCTGTCATGGTCTCAGCTGGAGATTGTCATCACCTCTTACGTATGCTAGCAGCATATGCTGCATCGAGCTGCTTTGTGAGCTTGCTCCCTAACGTGCTACAGCCAAAGTGAGCCAGGTTGCTTTAAACAGTTTCAAAAGTACATTTCTGCTAATCCAGTTCATATCCTGTGCAGTGGGCTAGGAAGCCTTTGCATGAGCACTTCAGCTGATCGCCGGGAGGAGGAAGCAGGAGAAAGGTGATAAACAGTTGCAGGTGCATTTGGGAGCAGTAACCACTTCAAGAAGCACAGCTGGAGCTAGAAGTGTATCCTGAGCTTTCATCTCCATTCAGCATTGCACAGCTGTAATAACAAGGCTAAAATCAGGCAGGCTTAAACCTGACAAGGATCTGTTGGGATTGGTGGTGGATGAAGCAGGAGTTGTTTGAGAGTAGGTTCTGGCTATAGATCTCAACCCATGTGATCCAAGTTCTACAGCAACGATACTGCTTCAGTCTAAAAGTATTCATCTTGGGGAAAAAAAGAAAGAAAAAAGAAAAATCTCTTACTGCATAATTTTTAAGCACTTTTCATGTGTGTGTGCTCTGGACAGGAGATTTTAGAAGTAAAAATATCCTGTTTCGGACCTCTTCAGGACACAGCCAAAAATATTCACTGCTATTTTCCCCCTCATCTTAATACCTTACTGTGAATGCTCCAGGTAAGAGGCTACACGAAGTAACTAATTACAAGGAGATACTCCTTAAGCAGTCTTGACCCTCATAAAAACCTTCCCCACCGTGGTCATCTTTCTTCCTGAATAATACATTACCCATATGGTCTTACTGATGATTATACAAGCTGGCCAACCTCATTTGTTTTATGTGCTTATCACTCACATGGCTATTGATTAAGTGCCTTCTCCTTTTCCCTTCAAAACTGAAGGCACATCTCTGCATGGTCTCAAACAAGGTAGGATCAAACTCTAGCATAATACTTTCTAAAATACCTTGTCCATGAAATGCAGTTTTGTGTGCTGGGGGAATAGGAGGCTTCCCATCAACTTTTATGACAGGTAAGTGAAGCTAACACTGGATTCTGACCTCTCTTTTGTGTCAGGAGAAAAATGCTTACGGCGTCTGCAACTTCTGCTCGTAAGAGGTGCTGAGCTCAGCGGGGTGAGAAATAACTTGAGAAATGAAGTAGATATTCTCTTATTTCAGCATTAGTATCAATCGGAGATTTTCAAAGAAAATGCTTTTCTTCCAGATCAACTTGATGTAACTTTGACATGAGAGCTTTCTCTATTGACCCTGATGGTGTGTTGGAGCAAAAAGTGATACAGGTCACTTGCAACCTGAATTATTCCATGACTCGGTGAAAAAAACTGAGAGGAAGTGGCTGGGGCACCTTTTAGTCTGGAGATCAGAGAGAACTTTAGGCTGGAGAGAACAGAACAGCAGCCGCCCCTGGGGTGGGGAGGGTGAAAAAGAAGAGGTGAGTGCCCTGTGGTTAATGTCACTGGGAATAACGTTAGATACACACCCTGGGGACATCTCTCTGTGCTGGTGTTTGCAGCCCAACTAATGTGATTTTGGCCATTGCTAGTGAAAGACTGCAGGCTTTGTGCTGACCTGACACCGCAAGGTCTCCGGACGTCTCTGGGCTTGCCGTGCCCCGAGCCGGGTGTCCCTGTGATGGCAAGTGTCCCATGGCCAAGGACTCGTGCCCGACCTGCCTGAGCTCAGCGCTGGGGACACCCTGCATGGCCAAGGGCTGCCGCCCCGGGCAGGCACTGCCCAGCAAACACCAGATCTTTGTGTGCCGGGACTGGGCGCTGGGCAGCTCTGCCGCTGGTGCTGGGGACCGGGCAGAAGGGAGCGGGTGATGGGGAGACGCGGGATGAAGATACCTCTGAGGGGGACCCAAGAGTGAGGAGGAAGAAACCCCACCATGGACAATGGACATCAACCTGTGCCAGGGAAGAGCTCAGGGTGGTGATGACTTGTAACATCCCCACCCCTGCTCTTTCCATCCTGCTGGGGAGAGACTGGAGCTGTCAGCTCTGGGACGAAGAGGAACGCTGGCAGGGTTGAGCAGCACACCAGAGGTAGGGGATGGATACTGGAAAGGTGGGAATGTCTCTGTATAGCAGTTATAACTGCATCATTAATGAAACTTTATTGTACTAATTCGATCATTTGGACTATTAGACTGTTAAAACATTAGTCTAAGAATAAATTATTAGCTCATATATATGGTCTTCCCTTTGTCCCATAACAGGATTTTGACAGTATTGCTAAGCCCTTTTATCACTATTGGAGAGAAATGTGCCTTGCTGGTGTGCAGCACATCTCGTCTTGAGAAAGACATCTGAAACAGGGCAGACAAATCTCATTCTAGAAGTACCCATCTCTCTCCCCTGATTTTAAAGAGCATCAAGACAGGTGGCTCAGAGGGTGATGTTTGCACTCAGATGGGAGAGGTTAGGTGAGATAAATCCCTTGCTGGGTGAATGGATTTTCACTTTGACTTCAGGAGAGATGTGAAGAGTACTCTGGGGAACCTTTCCTGGTGGAAGTGTCGTTAAATCCAGCATGTTGGAGTGCAGATAGTCCCTATACTTCATTCTTCCCTTGACCTTAAGTATCATAGAAAATATCTAAGTCTATCTTAGGAGCCTTTGCTGACAGCCTAAAAATGGCCACCCATGTTCCTAGCAAAGAGAAACAAGCTGCAGAGAGATTTGGAGATTAAATTTCTTGGAGTGGAGAAGTAAATCCAGATCCATCTGCCATGTCCCTGATGGAATACTTTAATACCACCATTTGCCTGCTTCTTTGGGAATCCCTCATCTGTGGGTCTTTTAAGTGAAAAAGGTCTAAAATTTTTTTTTTTCATTTTCCTGGAAATTTCTGTAAAATGAGTGTATCATTTGTCAAAAAAAAGCCAGCCCTCCTCACCAGACACACCAGGACATCATGCTTAGCTGATAGCAAACATAGTCTTTGATATAATGCCAGATTATGCAGAGAAATGCACATAAGGATGCTTTTACCAAAGGAGAAGCCACTTCAGGATTTTTTTTGAGGACACTTATGGCTTGGAACAAGAAGGTGAGATACTATTTCTGGCTCCATTACTGTGCTCTTGTGTGGTATGGGGCAAACCTCTGCTCTTGGAGCCACATCAAGGCTGTTCCCCTAGTCAATGAAGACAAAGAGAGAGGCCATTTTCCCATCCTAAGAGTGGTCACCAACAGAAAGTGGTAAATTGCCCTGGGGTGAGGGTGTCTGTTTATCTACATGTCCTGCAATGGGAATTTGATGACTTTCTTAAGCTACATACCTTATTTTTAGCTAACTAGATGAATGCCCCACTGCATCTCAGCCCCAGTCCTCTAGAGCATGCTTCCAGCAATGTTGTATCATAGACGACTGGTATGGGCGTGATTGATAAAAGACTGAGCTTGTTGGTAATGACACCACAGAGCCAACGCAGCAGACAGTCTATGTTGAATCAACCAGACAAAGACCCTGGAAACTATTAGGAAATATGTCTTTAGAGAGCAAAAGAAGGTATCTGAAATAACAGATAATAAAGAGAATGGGTATATATCTTATTCTGAGTATTATAGAGAAGTCTAAGCCTCTTCCTGAATGAGAGCAGCAACGGTAAAGTGAGAAACTAAATGCTGAGTTTGGTGAGTCCATAGCTAACTTGTGAAACTGGCTGCCCCGCTATGTCAAGAAGACCATGAATTTAGGTCTCAAGGGAGGACTAGAGTGTGAAGGAGAAGAAAGGTGGGAGTTTCTTTAGATTGGACAAGCATAAGGGAGAGAACCCATCACAACTCCAACCGGAGATGAGGGAGGAACTTCTTTGGCTGGGAAATTCTTCTGCCTTGAGACTTCTCGTGCTGCCTTTGAAAGCACCTGGAGGGTGTAGCAATCAGAAGTAGGTAACATTTCAGTATCAGCCACTCAGAAAAGCCCTTAACCTGGCAAATTTTACATTCCTGAAATATTCCTGATAGCTGTTATTTTAAAGGGTGAGCAAGAAAAGGAAGCACGTTCATGAATCGATTCCGTAGAAAGAAATCCTGCAGAATTAGCAGAAGGGGAAAAGGGAGTTACCATGACAACCACCTTCACCACCACCACCAGCACTACCACTGACTGCAGCGTGTGAAAACACAGAGAAAAGGAGTAGTTCGGGGTACGCGACCCTGTGTGTGTCTAGGGGAGAGGGTGTCTACCTAGGAAAAGGACCAGGAGAGCTACCAGTGAACAAAGTAGCCTGCCACAGACGGCTCTGAGCCACTTTTGGGAGGAGAGGTGAGGTCCAGAAGGTGGACTGGGGTCTGGTGAGGCATGAGGTCTATGTCCATGGGGCTCAGCAGGGCATTGAGGAGATGTGCATGTAGCTGTGTTGGTCTGGCCCAGAGGATACGGAGATCTTCCCAGATCTTCCCTAACTCTGCATCACACCGTGCGGTCCAGATGCTCATTCTCCATCTTCATCGTCCATGGGAGCGTGTCTCAGTATTCATCCTGCACCCAGCACTGCGGTCCCAACTAGATGCATTTAGCAATAAAAACTCCCCAACTACCACCATGGCGAATTGGCCATTCCCTGATCACCCCAAGAGGGGCTGATGCTGAACTCTTGCCTTCTATCTGGAAAGCTACTAGCAAGTACATAGCCTCAGTCTCTTGATGAGCATTATCCAAAGGGATTTCAATCAAAATAATTCCCAGGGGTTAATAAATATACAGCAATACCTGCAGGGTTGAAGTAAATCATTTTCTGTGTATTGTTCGAATGTCATTGTTTTACTGCCATATAAACACATATATTAAAGGGGGGAGAATCGGCAGCTGTAAGTAATACATAAAGGTTTGTATAAAAATGAATTATGCAAATATGATCTCTCTTTTCTTGTGAGTGCAATAATAAAAATGTAAAATAAATCTTAATAACATGTCTCTGACTTAAAATGCTAAAGGGTAAAAGGGGAAGGGGGGAGGGTCAGCGCTGTTGTTTATTATTGAATTCAGTGCTGAATCCAACATGCCTAATGTTCTTGGAGAAATTGAAACATCTAATGTCAAATAAGATCTCCATGGTCTAATTCTTCATTCAGAGCCCTGGGGATAATGTATCCGATGTGACAATCCAATAAGCTTTCACATCTTCATCCATTTGTTTTCAGGGAGCCCTCACACCTCTGCTTAAAAAGTAAAAAATATCTTTAAAAAGTCATTATTTCTTACATTGTAATAAATTTCACTGGAACAATAGATGTAATTTAAAAAAGGGGAGGGACAAAAAAAGGGGAGAGAGACTGGATGATAGATTGTCTACAGCTTTAATATACAGGATACAGACTATCATCTATCTATCTGTCTATCTACATATCTGTCTGTCTGTCTATCCACCTATCCATCTTTATTATTGTAGTGACTTCTATTCCCTCCTGAATGGATGTTGTAGAGCTGCAGCTTTGCTGGCGAAATTTCGCTTTGTAACTCACTGCGTTTCTTCAACTCCGAGGTATTGCAGGGAGGCCTGAGACTAAATAAAAAGATCGATGAGGCAGGCCAGCATCTTCTGCTGTGGGTAGTACAATCCCACCATGGAGTCGTCAAGAGATAATTGTCGGGTCTCACTCTATGCATCGCTGATCTAGCCAGGGGCATGGTGACTACATCCCTTGGAGGGAAATATCTTGAAGTGTGAGGGGAGCAACAACCTGCCCTGGGGTAAGAGGAAGGCAGCAGGGGAATTGGACTGAGCTGTGCTGAATATCCACCAACGCTGTTTGGTATTAAACGGTCTGGATGAAACAAGGCTTTTGTGGAGGGGAGTGGGAAGCAGGATGCTGGTGTAGAGAGATTTGGGGACAGCAGTCTGGGATCTGCCCTAAGTGTCAGACTACTTCGAACTTTCCCAGCTGGACATAGGATGCAGGACATGCAGGCAGAAATAGTTTTGAGAGACTTGCAAACCCCCTTTTATTCTTTGATGAGGTATTGTATCACATTTGGTGACAGCAACACCATAGGGCACCAATGGCAGTTTGCAACCCCAGATGGGCATGCATGTTAATGACTGGTAAAAGCAGCAGAGATCTGAACAGGACCTGAGTCTCCCTTGGGGGTGGCATTTCATGTTGTCCCATGGAGCTGAGATCAACCCTATTCATCTGTTTTCCTGCGGTGAATTTTTACCACTTTTGGTGGTGCAATTTGCATTATTATCTGCCAGGTAGGAGCCGGACTGCAGGGTTCTGCTGCTGGCTTTATCTGTGTTTCTTGCTAATGGAGAGGATGAGAAATTAGAGGAGGACCTCTCATCTGTCATTGCACTTTAAGGCTAAGAATATGCTCTGCTATCAGAACTGCCCCACATTAGCACATACACATCAAGGTAAACAGCAGTTGTTAGTTGTCTTTGGCCAACATGCAGATCTGTCTGTTCCTTGGCACATTAACAAAGTATTAATTTTTCTTTTCAAATGTATTTTTCCTGCCAAATGCAGGAGTAATCCTGACACTGCCTTGCACCCTAGGCTTTGGGGCTTAGGTCAGACTCAAACGGGGGTTGTGAAACAATGAACCAGCACTAGGCTTTCATTTGGAAACCCAAAGCTATGCAAAGCTCCAGGGTGCAGGGGTATTGTAGCAAGCTTTGAAACAGAGGTGAGGCTTACTGAGAACTTTATTAAAAATGAAGAAGTTGAGAATGAACCCGTGGCCTCTGGTCTGGAGTGGATTTGGCCAGGGATTTCAAATGGAGGATTTGGATAAATTGGAAAGAAAAGCTAGTTTGTATAAACCTAGGTAGAATAGGACAATGTTTTCAGTAGATTTCATTTGCAGCAGGGATGGGGGCAAATTCTAGACTCTCTGAGGAGTCCTGAGGCTCAGCCCAAGGCAAATCTGTGGTCACGATCCAGGAAGACATTATGGGTTAAAGTTCAAAGACGCCCAGTTTCCATGAGGAAACCAAGATTGCTTTCTCAGGCCTTGGACAAGGTTTCAAACGGTCCAGAGCATCACATGTTCTGTGTAACACACCTAGTTAGTGGTTATTCATGTTTAGAGATGGGTCCTGTAGTTTGCAGAAGACTAAATAAGGGAACTATTACTCTGGAACGTGATCACTGTGTGACTTTCCCAACCAAAGCTGTGTGTCTGCCTCTTGGTGAGCAGTGGACAGTGAGGGGCCCTCTGGAAGATCATATGGGCTGAAAGTGAGTCTGGGAAGAAGACACAGTGTTTCTTCAGTTTCTGGTGATAAATGCAGTGTACATCTCCCATACTGGACTGTTCCGTTTTTCTACCAGCAAACAACATGTGTTCCTTTGGTACTGCCACGTCATCTGGCCTCTAAAAACATATGGAAACCATGGCAGAAAAAAGTAACCAAAGACAACAAGCCAGTGTCAAGGGATGTTGTGTTGAGGGAAATGCTTTCTTGTTCCAAGAAAATAAGAGCGAGGATTTCCCTAAGAAAGTCTTTGCCATGGGATTTAGGGGGGTTATTCTGTTTTGTTTTGCTTTGCTTTGCTTTGTTTTTACTGGGAGAAGGGGAAATCCCAGCTTGGTCTTTCTTATTTTATTTCTACAAAAGGCTGTATGTTTTTGAGTGACCTCGCATGTACTAGTGTTTTACAGAAACAAACACAGACATATCATTGAGGTGTCTGTCTCAGCAGACTTCTCCTTTAGATCAAGTGCTGTCAGCCTGTTTTTCTGAAGTGGGAAGGGTGAGCATTAGAGATTTGGCTGCCCACTCTCACAACACCTTGTCAGGTCCCCAGCATGATATGCACAAGCTGAGCCCATCCATAACATAGGAATAACTCCCCTTAAGATTGTTTATCAAGAAAGTCCAAGGAACTTACAATTTTCTCATTACACCTGTATTTTTTGCCGCTTCACGTGAGCTGTGTGTTTTGCAGTTGATTGTAAACCTGGGGGAACAGGAGAGGAAGACAGCAGGGAAATAGCCACATAGACTGAAAATAAAACAAAGCTTTTCTAGACCAGAATGACAGCCTGCACACTGACTGCCAAGCAGGGCCAGCAGTGGGCATGGGCACAGCTAGGCTGTTGCCCTGTGCAAACCCATCGATGAGGATAACAAAAATTGATGTGGTTCCACTGAATGGTGGAAGAGTTCCCCTGTGCATCGTTATCCCAAAGGAGCCAGGACTAAACAAGGGGTTTGGCCCCAGGTGCAGACCTCCTGACTTGCGTGCTCAGCCCTGCACTTTGCCTGCAGCATTTCCTCCAATTTCCTAAGAATGCCGTGCGGTATCAGCTACATCACAGCAGGGCAGCAAAGAACTCTGAGGGCTGGAAGTATTCCCGCTGTCTCAGTGGGGCCGAGCACGTGGGTCAGTGGTGGCAGAGGGAACTGAGGTGGTTGAGGAGTGGGACCTCACGTACAAGCTGCAATGCTGTGGATGTTTAATAGTTAGGGCTGGGGACCCTTCTGCTACCAGTGTCTTAAGTTTCCCTGGAAGGAGACTGCTGGAAAGACCCATGAGATGCAAGACCCTGCATGACTGAAGCAACCCTGAGGATGTCTTGAACCTATTAAAGCAGTTGCTCTTTAATTGTTGTCTGTTTTCATTTTCCTCCTTGCCTTCTGCTTCCCTAATTTATTGAACTTTTCCCTTTTGTTTAAATCCTGAAGTGTGAAACTATTTTTTTTTGTGCACAGTCTGATAAAGATGATCTTGGCTTGTGCTACCATTTTCCAATCTCAGTAAAAATCCCAATGCAATGGGACCTCAATTTTGGGGGGGGGCATTCTTCTATAGACCAGGAATCTCTGTGTTTCTTGTCCCTGCAGACAGTCCAGTGAGCCATGAAATGTCGTCTTTGTCCCGGGCAACCAAGGGTGGTCCTTGGAGGAGGAATATCCCCTCATTGGCATTGCACAGAGAGAAAGGCAGTAAGAGAATGAGCCAAGATACAGACTCACTGAAAGAGGAAATAATTTTCAAGCTAAGAAAACATTTCAGCTTTGCAATGCACATTCATATATATGTATGGACTTCCATCATTTGCACATAATTTAGCAAAACCAAGAGGGAAATCCAGTGGAAGGATTCAAACTTGTAAAAGAGCCATAATTTTCCTCTGAATTGTGACTGAATAGTTATTATTTGCTTAGGAAGACTTTTTTTCTTTTTTTTTTATTCTTT
This sequence comes from Haliaeetus leucocephalus, assembly GCF_000737465.1. Taxonomy (NCBI): domain Eukaryota; kingdom Metazoa; phylum Chordata; class Aves; order Accipitriformes; family Accipitridae; genus Haliaeetus; species Haliaeetus leucocephalus. The sequence goes on along the minus strand of NW_010973187.1, from coordinate 18,235,289 downwards.
TTTTTTCCTTCTCCTTTATCATCTCATTAATGTTAATGCAACCTCAGCTCGATAAAAATGGGAAGATAGGGCAATAGCAGTTTAGCAAATTTATTTTGTGAGAGTAGTATCTTTAATTTGTGTAAATGATATTCACTCTGAGAGGACAGCTGTGCAAAATTAGCATCTCCAGGCCCCATTAACTCCAAGTGAAAGGATCTGGGCAAGGATGACCAATGGGAGATGAAGAAGGTTTTTGACTTTGTTTCTTGCTTCCATGGGGAAGACTGAAAGGTGAGTGCCAACCTGGTGAAACCATGAGAAGGGAAATAAAACCGGAGAGAGGGAGTGCAATCCTACTGTTGGAGATACAGGGCAAGAGCAACTGTAGGGCTCTAGGGGAAGAGCCCTGCTCTTTTCCTCTGTTTTAACATTAATTTTGCACTGTGTGTGGCTGTTTGGTCCACTGGGTCTTAGGGCCAGCTGAGGCATGGCTATTTCTGTGGTCCCAGGACAAGCTATATGTACCTTGCAGGAGATTGCATTGCTGAGAGTCTTGGCCCCCACTGAATGAGAATCAGTGCAAAGTGCGTTGTGGTTCCCGTTTAGGTCACTTTCTTTTGCTTCCTTTCTGTGGAAATCCTGTGTGGGATGGAGAAGACCATGATATGGAGTCAGAAGGAACCTGGACACAACTAAACCTAAGCAGTCAGACCTGTTCCCCGATGTACTAAATGGGAATTGGGTGTTGCCCTACTGTAACCTTTATCTTTACTTTTTATGGGCTGGCAATCTCCAACTAGCTGACACCCATCTGATATCTGGCCTGCAGCTCTCCAGTGGGTATCTGCTTTTCTTCCAGGTCTGAGTGTGTTTCAAGCTTCAAGTTCACTTTTTTGTGGGTTCAAGTGGCTCAGAACGTTGCTTGTGCATATGGGAAGGTCAGGAGAGCACTGGAGGCACAATTCAAGCAAGTTCAGGATTTTCTGCCTAGAGCTTCAGGTCAAATCTCAGCTGCCAGAAGCACAGAAAATCCTCCAAATCCATTGTGGCAAAACTTCCTAGAGGCAAAGATGGTAGATGGATTCTTTTCCCTCCCTTTTTCCATGCTTATTCTAGCTATCCAAACCCTACCTACTCTTCGTGGAGAGAGAATCCCAAGGGTGATTCATCCACCACTAGTAGCAAGCCCTGTTTCCCCTCCCAGTTATAAACCTCTCTTGATTTATAGCTGTGAAGGACATTCAAGCTGGTAGCATGGTATTGAACCCACTTAACTTCATATGTGTCTAGTGTAGATGCCCCTGTCTGAATTAGCCTCTCACTTGTCTCCTTTTACAGTCAATGGAAAGGGATGGATCCCAGAGGTCCAATTTGTCTTCCCAATCTAAGAACCACAGAATAATTAAGGATGTAAAAGACCTTGGGAGGTCTCTAGTCCACCCCTGTCCACCCTCCCAAATGCAGTGACATTTAGATCTGGATCCCTAAGGTCTCACCTAGCCAAGTTCAGAATACATCCATGGATGTAGAGCCTGCAGAGCCTTTGGGCACCTGCCCTGATTTTAGCTGTCAGCCTTAAGACAAAAGGAATTGTGCTTAATGCTGACTTTGTCTTTGAAGTAGTTGTAACATCAGCCTTTGGAGACTTGATTTGATGGAGATGTCTGCAATGGAGGTGGGATTCAGTTCAGATTCAGATGCCAAGAGTGTCCACAGTTCAGATGGCCCCCTGTGAGCTGAGTGTCTGAGTTCTCCTCATAGCCTGTGGAGATTTAGCCACACAGTCATTGCAGGTTCACTGACCAAAATAGGCATCTACTCTAGAGTAAGATGGATAGTGCCCTGAACTCCTCTGACCATTTGAAGTGCCTAAAGATCTTCAGCACACTAGGATGGAGCTGGCAGATATGAAGCAGGGCTTTAAGGTCTTTATCCTTCTGCAATGACAACTGGAAGCCAGGTGGGATAGTCCTCAGTATATAAAATGACAAGAGACCCCTACATTTACCCAGCTGAATCCCACTCCTGCTGTCTAAGCATCCTGGGATTGATAGAGTTGTCTGCAGATAGGCATCTAGTGCTATGTGAGGTGACCTGGGGTATGCGAGACATCCATACAGGGCTGGCTGGTAGGGAACAAGACATTCATGTGCTTCTGAGTGTCAGACGGGATAACCCAGTGACTCTGGGACACAATACCTCTGAGAGGGCAGCTGAACAGATTGCCAAAACGTGAGCAAGTAATTTTTTCTCTTTCATATAAGAGGAACTGAAATGGTCCAGAGCTGCGTACAGTAGAAGCCCTGTTCCATAAATTCTGTTGCATCCCTGTGACATGGGCAGATGAAGGCCCCCATCCTGTTTTTCCTTTTCTTTCCATCTGTTTTTCCTTTTCTTTCCATTCTTAGTGTTATCCGTCAGGACTACACCATCATCTTCCTGTCACAGTACCACATCCAGCTCTTCCTTCCTACTTCTGGGGGAAGCCAGTTGCCATTCTCTTTAATAAAAGAAAAAAAAAAAAAGAAGAAATGAAAGGTAACAATTATCCTTTTCAATCAACATTCATATGAATGGTCTCTAATAATAATAGCACTTAACACTCTTGAGCTCCAAAGTACTTTTCAGACATTAACTAATGAATCAAGGATTCAGGGAGGAAAGGCTTGGAGCTCATCCATCTTGAGCTTTCAAATTGTCATGGGATTCAGACTAGGGCTCCTGCAACTACAGGAGTCGGAGAAGCCAGGGGTCTCTATTGCTGGAGACAGAGGAGACTCTTCAGTAGTCCTGGGATCTTTGAACACTGGGTGTGAATCCAGTTTGGGTTTCAGGAGCTCTTCATTTTATTCTATGGGAAAAGAAAGACCAACTCCACAAGACTCAGAGTTCATGTGAAAGCTGTCAAATGTCCAGTGTAGTGCACGTCTGTACCTACTGATAGGGCTGTTTCTCAGGGTCTCCTACTGCTGCCTATAACTGTGACTATAACTGGATGCCATTATGGCATTCATTTGCACTCCTGACCTGAGTCTTAGCCTTGTTGAGAGTGTCACTGTTGATGAAGTCATGAAGAGAAGGAAGAGGGATGACTGATTCAACACAGACTCAGCTATTATGTATTTGGCAATGATGTGGTCTCCAACCAGTAAAAAGACCCTACAATTCCAGGATAGAGGCACTGTGCAAGGGGAGGGCGGGTAGGACTTGCATAGGAGGATTTACAATCTGCATAGACAAGGGCTAATACAGAGAGCCTTAACCCAGCAAGGGACTTCCTCAGTCATTGAAAATTAAGGCTGCAAAGAGGTTAAGAGATAGCAAGACAGGGTCATTTCCACCTAATTAGTTCCTGACAGATGCATGTCTTTAGTCTTTCAAGGGTGGCAGCTCTACCCACTGCCATCACCTCCTAGCCAATGTCTGTAAACATGCCAATGTCCCAGAAGACAGTTTCTTATTCTGAACCATCCTTGCTGTTCTTTAAAACAACCGTTTCTTGCTTTATCCACTACTGACACAGGAGAGAGATTTTTTTCCCTTCAAATCTGAAGCAGCCTTCTCTGGAGCAGCAGACTTTTACCAAATCCCATTCTCACCCCATCTACCTTCTTGTCTCATTTTTAGGAGCACCTCTCCTCAATGACATTTCTCCCAAACCTCTGCTCATATTAAAAATCTGTGGCAGTGACAGGAAGAAACCTAATTCTTCTGCCTTTAAATTCTCAATCTTGCTGAGCCTTTAGTTTTGTTCTTCTGTGTTAATGTAATGGAAAGAGAGGAGCTTGAGACACCACAAACACTCTATTTCCATACTTAGGTAGCTATGCTATTTACTGTTCAAGAGAGATGGAAAAAAAGAAAGGGGGAAGGGAAAGGAGAAAGGAAGTAAGGAAAGAAAAGGAAGCACCACATCTTTAAATGAGTGGTTTAAGAAAGTATTTCCCCATGGATAGATATTTTACAAGGACTAGACCCAAAGTCTAGCCACAAAGTCTGTTCAAGAGCAGGAAGTATACAGAAAAAAACATTTTCAACAGTCCCATGGTTTTGCATTTTGTAGTCAATGGAAAACAATAGAACTAGAGCAGGGCTAACAAGGTTGCCTTGATTTTTGTGGGGAAATGTTGAAGGTGTGGGGTAAAATCCAAAGCAAAGACTAACTGTTAACTCTGTCATAGAGAAGGAAAATTTGGCACTTGGAGAAGACGGAAAGGGGAAAAGAAGAGACTAAGCCCTTTCAAAAGTGAAGGAAAGAAGGGAAGAAAACCCACTTTCGCAGCTGATGAGGATAAAGCTGAGAAATGATAAACCCTTTAAAACAGCCTTTAGTTCACAGTATAATTGGATTTCATGTTTTGGCAGCAAGATGTGATTATTCCCTCCTAAATAAAACATTCTTCCTGTGAATGATGACCGTGTAGAATTACCATGGCTAAGGAGTTTAGTAAGGAAGATGCTTCACTCGTCTCCCATTTCCTTCACCCCGGGATCTCAAAGCACTTTGCAAATGGTAATTGCAAATATTTCTGATCACTCTGTACTGCCGTTCCCACTTTGCCGATAGGGAGAATACGGAACATCATTTACCGATATCCTGAAGTTTGCATAACAGGTCAGAGAGCCCTGTACTCTTAACTGCTGCCCAGTCCTTCCATCATGACTGTATTGCATGCCACTGAAATACTGATCTTGCTATGATGGAAGACCAGTTCACCACTCCTGATAATAGATTATTACGAAGAAGGTCCCAGATGTGTTTGGGTATTTCAGCACTGGTGTTTCTGCCTCCAAAATTACTTCAATAGTCTATAGTTAATAAGAAATCCAACTGCATTAGAAGAGTTCGTTTCATGAATATTAAGTATCTTTTACTGAGCTCATTTCTAGTTTTCTGCGCTTCTACAGGTGCTATGAAGAGGAACACAGCGGGGCAAAGTGATTTCCCACTACAACTCAGTGTACACAGGTCATTTTTTTGTCACCCATTTAGTTTCTTTCTGAACTCCACAGTTCAGAGCTTGCAGTGCCTGGAACTTATTGAACATGGTACATCCATGCTGGACTGTGGAAGAAATTGCACATTTTTTGCCATTGCCATCACCTTTTCCCTTTTCATATTCTCTTGTTGGCCTGTCTCTGACAAATCATCCCAGGATTCTGCTGGATTGACTCCAAATCCTGGCATTCATAGACATGTGGAAAGATAAGGAAATGTACAACTCGCTGAACTCAATCGTAAACATTATCTCAAACAACAATTATGCTAGGAAACTGGCCAAGATGTGGTATGGTCAGAGTTATGCTCCAACACAGACAGAGTAGAGATTGATAGGCACCACAATAATCAGAACAAGTCCATTTCTTGGCCAAAATTATGCATTCTTTTTTGCAAAATCTGCATGGAAGCCATGCAAAACTGGGTATGACGGTGCAGAGCTCTGATGACATAGCCCCTTGTGAAAGCTAGAGGCACTAAGGAAGCGAAAACTAGCACTTAAATGCCTACCAGGCTGGGCTTGGACATGTCGAGCATATTAGACTCTCTTGATCTTATGGTTGACCTAGGGTCCAGAGATGATTATTAAGCTTGCTTAGCCAGAAGAAGGAGGCAATTTTACGGGCTGGGAAACTAATAAAAGGACTCTCCTGTTTGCTATAGATTCTGCCTCAGTCCTAGTGAACAGGCAAAGAATTTTCCCTGCTGGGAGTTGGGTCTGCATCAGTCCTCTGCTCTGTCAGTCTCTGCAGCCAAGTCTCCACAGAGTAACCAAGACTGTTACACCATTCCTCCTTGCCTGTGCAACACACGGCAGCCTTAAACTTACATCTCAATGTCCTCCCTCGAAATCCTCCTTTTCAGCCACTGACCACTTTTCCCAGTGAGGGTGTCAGCTGTTCAAGTCAGAAAGTGATGCATCGAGGAGGGGAAGAGCTGCAACATTTCAGAAAGCTTACAGTCCTGTTCCTGAACCCAAACAGTCTACCCTGTAGCTGCAGCAGCAACTTGATAAAGAGCAAGATGCTATATAATAGCTTAAAGCAGAAAGTGTGAATACTAAGAGAGACACACACATGCAGAGTATAAAGCACTGAGATAAAATGAGGGTAGTATAAAACCTTAAGACACACAGGAACAAACTTGAACTGTGGTTCTCATTGCCTAAATGAGAAAAACCTATAGGAAAGCTAGAAATAAAAGAATAGCTCAGTAATTGAAATTTCAGGACAACACAAAGAAGCAGACTGTAATTTACCGTAGGTAAACAACCTCTCTCCTCTTACAAATCACCCCTGTGACACACATCTTGTAATCTTTATGGATAGAAGCCTAGCAGCGAGAATATATGGCTGTGTGAGAGCGAAAAACCTCAACATTTGTTTTTCCTCGCAGTCCTAAGCACTGCTTATAGGATGGATGAGGAGGAGGGTAGAGCTGGTCTTTGGATTTCAGTTCCCTGAAGTCAAAGTGCTGAGCTGCAGAGGTGAAGTGACTGTTCTGAGAGTCAACAGGTCATAGTGGGATGCTCAGGAGGGGAAACTCTCCTGTGCATTTGTACCTGTCGTACACGACACAAGCTATGTCAGTCTTGGTGCTGATTTGCACAGGTTTTTGAAGAGTGCCAGGTAAGGGCTGGAGGAGAAAGGAAAAGCTGAGTCCCTCTTCTAGTGAGTCTGAACTAGTGGCCCCAGAAAAGAAACTTCAGGGGAAGATGCTCCAGGCAAATTTGCTCAGCCTTGCAGCTGAAAGCCAGCTCCTCCCTACTCCTGGCCTCAGCACAATGAATGCAAGGAGTCTTCCTGTTTTCTGAAGCCATCTCAGCACAGGTGATGGGGACATGCAATTTTGTTGCCAGGGACTTGAAGGTTGTCAGTCACTCATATTTTTCCATGGGAAATAGGTTGCAGCCATCACAGCTGGACCTGGGAAAAAAACAAGCAGTTGACCAACTTCACCACAAGCTTTGAATTTTAGGGTGTTTTCGTCCTGTCTGGTTTTGAACAAATTTTCTTTGTATCATTTTTAGAACTTTAGAAAAAGGACTTTTTAGGAGAGCTAAAATGATTAGGTGAGCTGCTTTGAGTGTTACCCACACTTCATTTCTGTGCCATAAGAGCTGAGCAGCTGTGTGTTTGTCAGAGCTGGGTCTGGGGTGGGAGTCCACATGGATATTCAGGTGCCAAGTGTGCAAGGCCAAATACACTAGTAAGCATTTCTAGACATGGGAGCCAAAAGGACCAGGAGTGTTGTGTGTGGTTGGGAAAAAAAACTTTCCTTACAGTTTCTGCTGGGATGAAGTTTGCCTAGTGAACTGGGTGCTGACCAGGAGTGAAATAAAGAGTTTGAAACAGACAAATCTAGAAAACAGATCTCACTGTTCCCTTGTCACAGGTGGGGAATGAAGAGGTGAAACACTCTCTGTGTCCCAAACCAGCTTCTTCCCAGTCCTTGTCCTCGCTTTTGATTTGTCTTCAGGGAGCTGCTTCTTTTGTGAAATACCTGTCAGTCCCAAAGGCAATGGTGATCCTCCAGGCTTTCTGGAGAATGAGCTACAATCTTGAGACAAGCAGTCCTGGCTCTGGGGAGGTACCACCACCACCTCTTGCTTGCTGGAGTCTCTCCTCCCTCCTTCTCTCCCTCCCTCCCACAGGTGTTTGAAACCTGTCTTTGACTTGGACAAGGTTCAGCCAGTTTTCAAAGAGTGCAAGAAGTCCTACCTGTTTTTTGGCCTTGGTCCCAATAGACTCACACCATTTCCCAGTGAGTTCCCAGTCCCATGTGCCGTCCTGTTTCCCCATTTGATTGTCAAGTGATGCATAACACCAGGGTTAGAAACGGCTCTAATGCTGTTTGCTGCTGCTGTGGATCAGCCGCTCCAAGCGTGTCCTCCTTTCCCTCCCAGGACACTGGACAAGGGCAGAGTGTCTTTGTGCACCTCACTCACGTTTCCTTACAGCAAAGAAAAGTCTTTGCCTCTTCTTCCTCCTCTGCCCAGCAAGGTCATGCACAGACACTCTGCAGATTTCCTGCTCTGCAGATTTCCCACATCACCAGTTCTTTATCCTCTGTACCGAGAGGACAGATGATTTGATCAGGAAAGCTATTTTCCTGCAATGTAGATTATAATGGAAATCTGGAGAACAGCCCTGACTCTGAGTCTCCGCAGCTTTATCCTCTTAAAAGCACAAGCCAATTAACCTCAGCCTGCAGGGAAAGAACCCCCCTGTTAGCAGCTGGGTCTTGGAAAATGAGACATAGGGGATTTAAAATCACAAGGCTCTGAAACTCCAGCCCAAACATACAGCACTGCCCGTGCCTGTGCAAACCTCCGCAGTGGTGCCACAGCCATGGAGATGGGGCTCTACGCTCAGCATCTGGTTTGGCTGTCAAAACCCCTGCGGTGGTGGGGTCCATGCCAGGGGCTCTGCAGCTCCCCCAGAGGTTTCTCCACTGCCTTCAGGCTGCTGTGGGGCTTGGAGGGTCAGGCTTAGGGACTGGATTTCCTGGGGATGGGGATATAATTTTTGTGGAAGCAATTCGTGGAGGATGGTGTCAAGAGCTCTCTCAACTGGAGATGTTCATAGGTGATAAAAAGCAGCCCAAGGCCCAGGCTCAATGGAGAAATCACAGTAACGGTATTCTCACGAAGGGAACTGAAGAGCATAAAGACTAATTAGGTCCTAAGGGTTATACCATGAGGAGGCACCTCAGCTCATCCTGAAGAAGCAAAGATGCTTGGTTCCTGGAAAACATCTGTTTCTCTCTCATTTTAGGGACTCTGATTAGGCACCTGAATGCTGACTAGGTGACCCAAATCTGAGTGTCATTGATACTTCTTTCAGAAAAGGAACATGTCTCTTGAATGACAGACACAGGGCTTTTTCCACATCTCTGCTGGTCTTTCCCATCTGAATGTTCTCTGCTTATCCCACAAAACTCCTCTGCCATCTGATGTGCAACTTGCTACCCTGGCACCAACTGTTTCCTTGTGAGCTGGAGGGAAATGCAGGCACACATAAAATATCCTCTCATCAGACACCTCTCCCAAAGTCATGTTAACTACCTGTCTTTGCAATAGTCTGTGTTCCTTTAATGACAACAGCTCTTGTTTGAGATGTTAACATCTCCAGACATTTGACAAGCAGCTGAGTAAATGTCAACACCCTTCTAAAGGAAGTGTGGGATTTAAGTGAATTGTGCAGTGACTAGGAAATTGCAGTTGATTCTGGGGTGAGACTCACTGGTTCCTAACAGCTGAGCTAATGCCAACATTTTAGGGCAGGCAGCAAATACTACTGTACCCATGGAGATGAGAGATGGACACCTAAACGACCCTGCTCCTTCTGTCACAACCTATGTGGGTTTTTAATGATGGGCGAGATGATTTGGGGTTAGAGCACTATTCTGGAACACTGAAGGAATACATTTAATGCTCTATCACAGATGCCCTGAATAGCCTTGGATGGTGACTTTAGTGTCTGCTGGCCTCAGACCCCCACCCAAAAATTCCTTGCAAAGGTTTCCTTGGCCAGTTCTGCTCAGGAACACATTGTACATGCACTAAGAGTAGTCCCCTGAATAGCACACCAAAGAATTGCTTCAGCACAGCCTTAGGGGAAAGAAATCCTCCCTATTGATTGCAGTATTTCTCAAAAATACAGTATTTTCCATTTTGCTCCAAGTACTCTATCAGGCCTTTTCTTGTGACCTCCTAGAGCTTCCAGACCCACAGCCCACACTGTTGTGGTCACTTCTCTATGACCACCTATTTGCCACCTATGTGGAATATGTGGGCTGGGGCTCATTTTGCTAAAGCTGGGAAATCAACACTGCAGGCGCTTTCCTCCAAGAAAATCTTCTTCATCCCTTTTTAGGGAGGAAAAGACTTTATTATGGAGCAATCCATCTCATCTGGAAATAGATACATGAAAAAGATGAGATGAACAGCTCCTGGACAATGTCTATTTCTCTCCTTTAATAGGTCCTGTGGGGAAATACCTCTGATAAATCACACCTGTTGCACCTAGCATCTATAAGGGAAAGAATTATACGATCACAGGGCATTGAACAAGGTTTACTGAGTCACAGAGCTGTTCCTGCATATTAGAGACATCTAGTATGAGATGGGCTCGAGTAATGACTTTTCCGTGTGAATTTTAGGGGTTGTAATCAGGAAGAGCACACAAGGAGAATTGCTTCCCTCTTGACTTTTTTGATTCTTCATTAAGAGCTATCACTATTTTTAATGCAGAGCACAACAGACTGGTAGAACTCACTGCTGCAGGATATTATAGTTTACTGTGCCTTTAAATGGTAGTTGCATTAAAGGTTTGTGTTATTAAGCAATAAGTGCAAGCCAACTGTTACTATTGAGGGTTTAAAGTTTACTGAAGCTCATTTAAGCAAGACTAATATTAGGAAACATTTTCTAACAGCAAAGCTAGGAAGTGCTGCAACAGACTGTCCACGGGGGATGTGGAGTCTCCCTCCCTGGAGGGCTGCAAGAAAAGCTCCCGCAAACAGGCAACAGCACCAGTTTGGATATTCTTCAACCTGCCAGGGGCAGGGGGAGGCTTAAGTGATTGCTCAGGACCCTTCTCTGTTCTAATTTCTGGCAGAATTGAAGTCAGGTTTCAGCATCTTTAAGAAAAAAAAGAGCCACTGGATGGAATTGTAGAATAGCATAGGTTGAAAGGGACCTCTAGAGGTGTCTAGTTCAACCTCCAGCTCAAAGCAGGGCCAAATTCAACGCTGGACCAGGCAGCTCGAGACCTTGTGCATGTGAGTTGTAAAGATTTCCCATGTGGACTTTGCATCACCTGTGTGGGCCCCAGTCCTGGTGTTTAGCCTAATTGTGAAGATTTTTGTCCTTATTTCCAGCTGGAACTTCCCTCATTACAACCTGTGACTGCCACTTCTTGCCATTTTGCTCTGCATCTCCAGGGATGGTCCAGCTCTGCCTTTTCTGTCACCTGCTATAGGTGGTGGTTAGAAAGCAAATAGATGCCCTTGCAAGCTGCCATCCTTCTCGAGGCTGAGCAAACCCAGGCCCCTCAGTGTTTCCTTGATAAGCCACATCCTCCAGCTCGCTAATGGATTATTTCATCTGGCACCCCATGTAAAGGGGTCAGGGAGTTTCATCCAGCTCTCTCAGTCCTCACCCTGACTTGTGTCGGACAGTGCCTACCTTCCCGAGTGCCAAGGTGAGACCTGGTAAGAGCAAAGCTGGGGATTTCCCTTGGGAAGTGACCTAATGCTGCAACACCTTGTCCTCAGGCTTCACCGGGCTGGGCTTCAGCTGGGCTCGAGAAGGAGATGTGATACACCGCTACGCAGAGATGGGAGGTGATAGTACCTGCTCTTGCAGCTTCTGTTGGTGCCACCATCAAAGGCAAAACACCAGCATCAGCTTCCATGCAAGCTCCCTTCCCAGAGTCCCAGAGCTGCCACCCCTCCACCACGCACTGTCAAGGGGTGTCCCAAAATCCAGATACTTGAGTGCTGTGTTTACTGCAGCCTCCATCCCTCCCTCCAGTTGCTAAGCGATATCTCTGCTCTCCAAAGTCACTGATACAGACCCTTGGCTGCTGCATTTCGCTATTCAATTTGCAATTTAAATTCTCTGACAGGCAGAAGCAACCAAGCTGTTCACTTAAGATTGCAAGAAGTTATATTGAAATCCAGGAAATCGCCAATGCCTCAAGCTCTTCATAAATTTCACTTTGATAGTAATAGAGACAGAGGTGGAAAGAGGGAAGGAGAGAGAGGAGGGAAGGAAAGAGATTTGTGCTTGTGTGTGGGAGGAAAGATGGAGCAGAGAAAGTGGGGAGCAATCACAGGGGAGGAGTTTCCCCTTTATTTCTGTTGGTTGTTGCATGTTCTGACCTCCAAGACCTGGTGCTTCTACTTGGGCAGGTTAAATGCCTTCCAGTAAAGTTAAATGCCCACTGTTCTCTCTTTTTCACTCCGGCTCTCCTTTATTTGCGATTCCTGGAGACAGAGTTAGGTCTCCTTCGCATCGTTTTTTCCTTTCCTATAACACCCACCCAGCGATCCCAGCACAAAAGACTGCAGGGACTTGTCCCTCCTGCAAGGCAGGGTGCTCAGGTCCCAGATGGCCACTGCCTGTGGCTCTCGGGGCCATCGGGTAGGGTCTGTAACTGCTGCCAGGGATGTTGTCCAAACCTGAATTGTGGCCACACAGAAAGAGGGTTGTGCTTCGTTACAAGTTATCTGGGTCCTCCTTGCACGTGTGGGATCTGTCCTGTGTGGGGAGGAGGAGAGCGGCATTTCTAAATCAGAGAGAAGCGTGCATGAATTATTGGGAATGGTGGCTCTGGAGAGTCTTGGGAAAGGGGACAGGGAGCTTCAGTGCTGGGGGAATGGGAAGATGAACACGGGCAGGAGTCGGGGTTGTTGATATGGGGGTGTGTCTGTGACGAGGGGCCCCTTCAAAGCCAGCCCTCCCCTTTCAGTCTCAGACATTTCCCTGCACTGAAATCCTCCTCTCTGTGGGCTCAGAGCCGTGGATTTTGAGGCCAGTAGAGGGAACCCTCCACCGCAGTTATCCCAAACCCCGCATCTGCAGGATGCGTGGGACAGCGGGGCTGGGGGGCACTGGGGGGGACCTTGCTCCCAGCTCCCTGTCTGCGGGACGGCAGAGCCAAGTGGTTGATCCTCCTCTTTCTCTCCAGGCTGTCAATGCCAGGTTGAAGCAAAACCCCCTCGGTAAACGGGACCAGTCCCACAGATCTCTTAAATGCTTTGTAGACATCAAGTCCCCTTTGGTAATGCTAGAGAGTGACGGGGCAGAGGTCAGCCCTTGCCTCGTCATCAGGATGACTGACAGCCCCCTGCATTGGAGGGAAGCTATGGGTCAGGGAGGGGTAGGGACCATCCCTGAAGCCAGCAGCAGCAGAAACCAGGCAGCCAAAGCCCTCGTCTTAGCCGTGAGTCTCTAGCTGAGGGAGACTAATGCGATGAGTCTCACTGGAAGTAACTGGTAGAGAGTCACGTCTCTGTAGGGACAGGAGCGTGCCACAGGTGACATCCAGCATGTCAGATATACTTTCCAAGAGGCTGGTGTGGGCATTACCCTTTCCCCCTTCACTGCGTATTTCTCCAGCCCTGCGTCCTTTGTCTGAGGCACAGGACAGAGTTTGGGCAAGCAACACCAGGTCACTACAAGAAGGCCTCAGAAGTTTCTCATCACGACTGTTACCTAGGCAAAGTCCACCAGTTACATTCAGGGGAAGGAGAAGTCCCGAAATCTTGGCAGACCTTTGTTTTTCACCTTCAGCCTCTCAAAGTGCCCTGTTCTGTGAAACCTTTCCCCACAGTCTCCAGCCAAAGTCCCAGAGGGTCTGCCCTCTGATTGTCATCTGTGACAATAAGGGACAGCCCTGGAGTTGCAGGCTGCTTTCCCTCCATTGACCCTGCATCAGAGAGGTTTTGTGTAATGCCTCTCAGGAGACAATTCTTCTTTTTTGCCTGGGACTAGGTGATATCAGGCTACAGACTGAATCTGATGGGCAGCAAACACAGCTCACTCTCTTGTATCCTTGGTTTCTAAGAGCTCCATAGGGTATCTCTGCATTTTTCCATCTTGAACACCTTGTGTCAGCAAGTCACTCCACTACCCTCAGGGCTGTGTTAAATAGAAGACCAGATTAAACTGAAAACAGCAGGGTGGTCAGCAGCATGCCCCTGCAAAGCAAAGCCTTCCGTTCTTAACTGCAATTTTGGAAATATAATAAAGGCTCCAAAAGAAAAAAAAAAAGTGCTCAGCCAAAAGAAGCTCATTTCTGCTTCCTCTTCTAACACTCTTCTGGCATGACTTTCTTGTTTACAAAAGCATGTTCAAAATGAAGGTTTCATGTTGCAGGTAGCACAGTGGGATGCTGGGCCAAGCTCCTAAGGATCTTCCCCCTCCTTCCCACAATTCAGAGAGGGAAACTTAGCTTTGCCTTGCTGGTGAATCCCCATCTGGAGCTACAGCACCAACATTCTTCTAGTGTTTTTCCTTGACCCTCTGTGCTGCTCACTCTTCATAGACCAGTAATGCAGATAGCTCCAGACCTTGGGCATGTTCAAGCTCCTCACAGGTAGGCAGCTCTTACCTCTGTCCCTCCAGAGCCATTTAGGAGCTCTTGAGCAGCTCTCCCACCACATCCTCTCCCCATCCTCTGCGTTACCCCATAGGGTCACCAGCCAGGTGATGCCCTGCTGAAGACCATCAGGACACCAGGATGGATCTCCTGTCTGCCTTAAAGGACCAGGGAAGAGGCTGGTTTTCATGCCTCCCCTTCCAGTGAGGTGTTCAATGGGAAGGGTAACAGCAGTGAGTGGAGGCAGGAGTTTTCAACCAGTTACCTTTTAGCCCTCATCACCTCACTCTGGCATTACTTTTGCTTCTTGTCCATCCTTGTTGGGCTTTATCATTCTTGAGGTCACTACCAAGAGCAGCGCACAGAGAGCACAGATGACCCCAGCACCACAGCCCAGACAGATGTATGGCTGTCTGCCCAAAGCCAGGCCCATCACCAATTTCAGATGGAGATCCCTTAGGAGGGTTTTGGACAGATTTTTGAGAGTTAATGGAGATCGGGTGGAATGCCGTTCTGGGTCCTCAGTCCTGACCACTGCTGTTTCTGATGGAGCTTGGTGGCCAGAGCTGGTGTCACACACAAGAGAGCTGATGTGTGCCCACCTACCTCTTTGAAGGACAGGGTCTGTTGGGGGGCACAAGCCACCTTCTGCCCCACATTTCCCCTCCATTTTTCTCTCTCCCCACTCTTGTTGTAGCAGTTCTGGGTAAATTTTCAGCCTGGATTCTTTTGTTTTTCTCAGGTGGCCCAAAGCAAAGAGTCACTAGCCCTGTGTCATGGTTTAACCCCAGCCAGCAACTAAGCACCACACAGCTGCTCGCTCACTTCCCCCCAGCAGGATGGGTGAAAGAATCAGAAGAGTTAAAAAAAAAAACAAAGCAAAATGAGGAGCTCATTCACTGCTTCCCATGGGCAGGCAGGTGTTCAGCCATCTCCAGGACAGCAGGGCTCCAGCACGCGTAATGGTGACTTGGGAAGACAAATGCCATCACTCCAAACGTCCCCCCTTCCTTCTTCTTCCCCCAACTTTATATCCTGAGCATGAAGTCCCTTGGTCTGGAATATCCCTTGGGTCGGTTGGGGTCAGCTGTCCCGGCTGTGTCCCCTCCCGAATTCTTCTGCCCTCCCAGCCTCCTCACTGGTGGGGTGAGAAGCAGAAAAGCCCTTGGCTCTGGGTAAGCCCTGCTCAGCAGTAACAAAAACATCCCTGGGTTATCAACACTGTTTCCAGCACAAATCCAAAACATAGCTGCATACTAGCTACTGTGAAGAAAATAAACTCTACCCCAGCCCAAACCAGCACACCCACCCTGGATGCCATGTCCCTTCAGCTTAGCCACTAGCCATCACAATTAGCTTCTTCCTCTTCTGGGCCATCAAAAAGGCTGTTTCAGGTGTCCAGGTTCAGGGCTGTATCCCCAAGAGGCAGTTTCTACCCTTGCAGCCAGAAAACACTTTGGCAAAATCAGATTTTTTTCCCATGTGACAGGCTGCCTGGTAGGGGGCTGGATGCTGTGCTCACCTCTCCTTAATCCAACCTCACCAGTGAGCAGGATGCAACAGGCTGGATTTGAGCCAGCACTTGGGAAAGTGCTTGCGTGGCATCCTCCCTTCCCAGCCCCATGCTGCATTTGGGATCGGGCAGGCAGGCTCAAGCCCCATTGCATCACCGTCGTTGGACTCATTCCTCTGTTCCTGTGAAAACAAACAGGCCTCTGAGCCACAGCAAATCGATTTGCTGCGCTGTAACTGAATTACAAGCCTGAAATGCTCCCTCTCTCTCCCCCTTTCATCTTCTTCCTTCTGTTCCCTGCCTTGCAGAGAGAAGGAGCTTTCTTCCCAGCGAAGTCAGGATGGACAGATGAGCTGTGCTGTGACCCGTCTCCAAGGATAGCTCAGCATCACTGCCTGACCTTAGAGGACAGCTTCACTTCTCCCCTCTGAAGTACATCTGGAAGGAAATTAAATGTATGTTGATGGGGAAAGGTCGGGAGCAGAGTCAGCACAAGGACATGGACATGGAAGGAGATGCTTATCTGCTCACCTCAGATAAGGTTGCCTCAGGATGAAGTTGCTAAACCTCGTGCTCTGCCCCTGCAAACTGTAGCAATGCCCCCAGGCCTCCATGCAGAAGTACCTCCTGGGGGAAAAGGAGGTTTAGGGTAGGAGACCAAGTTTTTCTGTCTTGAAGTAGTGATGAAGATAAGGATCTGCTCTCCCAAAGCTCCACAAAGCAAGAATTGCTGTGGTGGGTTGTGGAGCAGTGAGGCAACAGGCAGTATCCTCCAAGGTAGAACAAGTGCTTTTAGAACGTGAGACCACTCCACAGAATAGCAGCTACTTTTGGATAAGCACTGCTTTCCATCTTGTGTGTCTACTTTCCATCTACAAGCTATAAGCACTGATCATGTGGAGAGGCAGAAATGGACTTCACCCCCAGGACTGGCATGGGAGGAGAAACACTCTCAGCAGACCCTGGGATATGGTATCTGCACCTCCTCTGGCAAAATGTACTGGCCATCATCAGAGGATGCTCCTTTCCCTGCTGCTCTGTGCCCCTGTCCAAGTGTTGGCAGGTTAACTCTTAAAAATTGTCAGTGTATGGCTGGCCTTGCTGAGGCTCTGAGAGAAAGGTGCCTTTCCCTCCTGTACACTCATGCAGCCACAGAGATGTTTGGAAAGCCACCAGCCTCCTATTCAGAGAGCAAGAGGAATATAGAAAATGTGGGTTAGTGTCTGATCTAAGGCTGTCATCAAATTCCCTCTGTAATCAGCAGAGAGAAATCAGAGCTGCTTTAGGGTGATTCAAGTCCACTTATCTCAGACACCTCTCTCAGGAGGGCTGAAATATCCCTATCTGCTTCCACAGTGTGGAGATGGGGGTGAGGCCAACAGCTTAGAAAAGAAACTGAACTTGCAGGCAGGAAGAGTTAGCAGAAATGCATCCAAACCTGGGAGCTCTGTCCAGGACTTCTGCAGGCTCCGGAGCTGTCTCAGCCGCTTTGTGACCCACTGATTTCCAAGCAGCTACACAGATGCAATCCTGGCCCTTCAAGTGCAAGCAAGATCCCCACTTTGCACCCCTGAGGGCTGTGGGGTTTGCTGCTGGCTTCTACAATTCACCTTTGCCTGCCTCCAGAAGACTTCATGCCAGCAGGGATGCACCCAGGGACCCTCAGCATCTACCACACCAGCCCGTTGAGAAATGAACAGAGCTCCCTCTCTCTTCTTCCCACCTGACTTTTCTGGCCTCTTCTCTTCTTGCACATACACTTGTGTCCACAACCAGAAAGCCCTGTTTTGCTTTCCTAACACACAACTTCCAATCCCCCAGTCCTGCTCCCTAGCTACTGCGAGGTTTCATCTTAAATGGGTAGGACAAGGCTGTCCAAAGTAAATGAGAAGCAGACTCGTCCTGCTGTCCATGCCCAAGGGGATGCCACGCTTAAAACTCAGCTCCTGCACGCATGTGATAAATGGGATCCACCCAATATAAATAAATACATTCAGAGGCAGACCAAAGGGGAGCAAAATCCCTAGGTTATTCCTGTATTACTCAGTCATCTCAAGGAGAGAGCAGCTATCTGCCGGCAGCTGGCTGAATCATCAGCTACCTAATGCTGCTTGGAATGAATACAGATGCTTTGGAATTGCCTTGTGTGAGCACCACAATAAAGACAGCTAAAGCAGCTTTGCTATCTCCAGAATGGTGGCTGACAAATTGAGTCGACAAAGTGACTCTGAAAGCACTCCTGGCAAAGTATGAAAGGGGAATTAGAGGCACTGCAAGCCCCGCTGCCCGTTGCCTTCTTGTCTTTGCTAGGGAAAAAGTCTGGCAGTGTCCCGGCCAGCTCGCCTGCTTTGTTCATTTAACACCTACTAATTCATCACAGCCATTTGCTCTTTTGGTGATTTATTTCATTGCTTTCATTACTCCCAGAGCCTCTATAGCATGTGAGTGTGCCTGTGTAGGGGCAACAGCCCTCTCCATCATATCTAATGGCAAGAGTTTGTCACCAGGGGCCTAGAGGGATGAAAACAGTGGGAAAGACGCGTTGGGATGGATTGACCACCAGGAGCATTCATCTCGGTTGTATGCAGGACGCAGTGAGCCTAGCTTGCAGGACTGACATTTAAGGATAGGATTTCTAAGGGGCTCACACAGGACCCTAGTATCGGTGGCCCAGTTGTCCCCAGCAGAGACTGAGTGTCTCCAAGGACCGCTGTCCCAAGGGAGCCAAGTGGAGCTCTGCCCTCAGGGCTGGGAAGTGCCAGTGTAACCATTGGCATGTAGACCATCTTTTTTCTTTGCTCTGGCCCTAGGGAAATAGGACCTGGCTGGTGCTCACTCTGCAGTGGCTGTGGTTTCAGTGATGGATGGCCCTAGCTTGAGCTACAAAATAATGACTACAACCTCTATTGCCAACTCACGGTCTCATGCTTATGCTTAACAGGTTTCCAGCCCAGGTGAGTCCGTCTGCAATGAATATCAGTAACCTGCAAGGAAAACGTTCATGCTTAACTTCTCCCCTTCCTCTTCCCACAGTATCTACTCTCTTGCATACCCTTTCTTGTACACGTTCTCTTTTCAGACCAGCCCTGCATGTCATTACACTCCCTCCTCCCTTAGCTCCTCAGGCTGGTTGGAGGTGGGGACAGCCTCTGTTAAGGGACCATAACTCCTCTCACCAGCCTTGCTTTGCCATCCTCTAGCTACCAGTGCTGGCAGGGCCCATGCGTTAGTCTGAAGGACATCTTGTGTGGAAGCCTGCAAGAGGCAGAAGACAACTGGCACATGGTGGACCACCCTGGATATCAAGCTCAGAGCTGCTGTGACAATGTCATCAAGATGCAATTACCTTTATTCCGGTAAATGAAACGCGGTGGGGGCTGTTCCCATGTCTTAGACCAGCTGTCATGGAGTGGCAGCTAGCAAAATTTTTGCTAGCACACTCCCTTGGACTCCAGATCAGGCTGGCTGCAAACAGACTGCTTAATGGAAATGGCCAGGGTAAAATGTTGTTCTTGCTGGAAGCATTGCCCAGGGGAACAACTTTGACTGCAGGTGAAGACTGTCTCTGAGCAGGGCTGTGAGGTGGAAGGAAGACTTCAGCCCCATGAACTGCTGCAAAACTGCTTGGACTGGTGGCTTGTGGCAGCATGACAACACCAGAGATGTCCTGGCTGGCCAGAGATTTGTTACAAGCTGGCACCAAGGCGTGTTTGTCCCCAGCACGAGAACAAGTAGGACCTGGGCTCTGTAGCAACAGATGCTTTGGGTGGGAGGGAGCCCAAGACTT
This sequence comes from Haliaeetus leucocephalus, assembly GCF_000737465.1. Taxonomy (NCBI): domain Eukaryota; kingdom Metazoa; phylum Chordata; class Aves; order Accipitriformes; family Accipitridae; genus Haliaeetus; species Haliaeetus leucocephalus. Next base: position 18,215,898 of record NW_010973187.1, on the reverse strand, counting down.
TGGCACATAGCAGCAGGGTTTTGGGCACTCATCCTCAGCTGTGGGAGAGGAGGAGGGGGGGTTGCAGAGGGGAAGGTTTGGCAGCAGGCGGGAGGGAGAAAGTCTCTCCCTCCAAGGCTGGGAAAGAAGGCTTAAGCATCAGGTTGCCTGGCAATGGGTTTCTAGGCATCAGAAATTGCTCTGATCCACTCAAATAGTGCGCTAGCTCAGAACAAAGCCCCTCTCTGGCCCTTTAAACATGGGGAGGAGATGCAGGGTGGAGATGCATCACTTGGCAACAGGATGCTGCTTCTCCTCTCCCTCTGCACCAAGTTGCACTTGGGATGGTCCAGCGTGTGCCAGGTTCAGCCAAACACTTGGAGCCCCTCTGGGTTGAGGGGGTTTGGGGAAAGCCAGGATGATGGGAGTTGGAGAAGGGGCAGGTGTGGTAAGAAAGGAAACCACTCCTGGTGTCCAGGCTGCATTGGCAAGCACCACAGATGGCTGTGCCACCAGAGCTGGGAGGCAGCTAGATTTGAGAGCAGTGATCTGTGTTGGTTGCTGGTGGGGTGAGACAGCAGGCTGGCTGGGATGGCCTCTGGTGAAACTGGGATTGGGAAATGACCAGCAGTAGGAATTATTAAAATGCTGGGATTGCAGCTGGATGGTCCAGCTTGGTCTTGTCTCTCTATTTTTGTGTACTCAAGAAAAAAACCACCACTGTCCTGCTCTTCCTACCCAAAGCCCTCACTTGACAGTACTGGAGTCTATAATTTTTCTCAGGTGTCCAGGAAACACACAAGCTGAGCTGACCTGCCCCATATATCCTGCCCCAGACAGCAGGGATTGATCTCCACAGATCTTGTTGACTCCAGCTGCCAGAACGACCTCTCCCTTCCAAGTTCAATTGTACCATATGATTGTGCATTAATTTAGAGCTAATTGCCAGGTAATGAATCCAGTTTTGCTCACTCTATTTCAATCCCCTTACACTTCCAGCTGAACACTCATTTGCATCCCACTTTGGATCCTCTTTCAGAGCCTTTGCTCTCACCCCTGCTGCTGCCTTTGCAAGTGCATAGCATGCAGCAAACAAAACACTGGTCCTTTTAAAGGAGCAATACCAAGACACATGCAGCCGGGGAAAGAACAGGTTCCAGGTGTTTTCAAACCCTTTTTTCTTTGGGTACAGAAGGGAATTGAAGCATCTTGAATTATTAGGACAGAGTGTTAGGGACCAGCTTGGCACTCGGTTCAAATCCCTGGCTCTGTCACTGACTTACCATATGTCTCTGAACAAATCTGCCCCTTGCTTTCCTAGCTGAAAAAGGTCTAAGAGCAGCCTCCTCCTCCTTTGTAGGGCTGTGTAGCTTGTTAAACACTGCAGACACTCAGATACTCTGAAGTTTAGAGACATTCCCTTAGCTAGATCATCATATTAGAATAATGACTAGAAAAATGTTGAAAACCAACCAAATGAAACACTTCATCACTGAGATTTATCAGAACAGAGAAAGCACCATCTACATACCCAATTTATTTCATAATCCTGTAGGATTTGGGGAAAGTCTTTTTGGGGCACAGGCAAGGAAGGAATAAATCTTTCTGTCCATCATAAAGTGCCTGAATTCAAGTTTGGTTTTTTTTAAGCCCTTGCCTCCCCATTGTTTTAAATGACAGAAGCTATCCTGGCGAAGCCTCCTCTGCACGAGAAGGAGCAGCGGGACGCCGGGAAGCAGAGGTGGCAAATCATGGCTTTCAAACAGCACTAATGGGAGTGCAGGGGAGAGCTTGTTTGCGTTCAGGTAGAATGAGTTAACTCTGCGGGGCGTATGGCAGCAGCTGAAAGGGTTGTAAAGTGCCTGATGACTTTGGCAAGGACAGTTTGGGTGGGGAGGGGATGGGGATGTGCCTCTGCTCCCCCTCCCCGGACCTTCATCGATCTTGGTGCAGAGCCCTGTTTGTCAGCCCAGGGAGCTGCCACGCCAGCCTCGTGCTTGCTTCCAGCACAGAGGGCCTCAAGGGGCATGAGGTAATGAATGCATCTTCTGTAGACTACAGGAGCTAATTTCCAGTGGCGGCGAGTGCCTGTCAGCCTCACAGAAAGGTTCAGCCTGTTTGGAAATGGTGAGATAATCCCCACAGCATCCTAGCGCAAGGAGAAAGAAGGGAAGGATTAGACCTTCATCTGTGCTAACGCAGAAGGATGTGGCCTCCACAAAGCTTTTACCTCTGTCAGCTAGCCCCTAGCTATGGTGGGTGCCTGAAGGAGGCTGTGACCCTGTGGGAAGCCCACACTGGAGCAGGCTGGTGGGGTGAAGGTGTTTTTAAGATTTGGTTTTATTTCTCATTACCCTAGTCTGATTTGATTGGCAACAAATTAACAGTCAAATCCGTTTTGCCCATGATCTCCCCGTCCTCATCTCGACCCGTGAGCCTTTCACTGTATTTTCTCTCCCCTGGCCAGCTGAGAAGGTGGAGTGATAGAGTGGCTCTGGTGGGCACCTGGCACCCAGCCAAGATGAACCTACCACAGTGGGTCAGTTGTCCACAGCATGGCCCATACACCATTGAGTCAGCCCATCTAAGAGGATAGGACCGGGCAGGAGCAACCAGCAAAAGGAAGGGATACCTAAAGCTGCTTCCACCTCCAAAGTCTTCACATTGTCAATCCACAGCCTATGGGAATAACCAGGGGAAGGTGGCCATACCCTAAGCCAATATTATTCCTGAACGCTTCGTGCCATGAATGACATGCCACCGTTCCCCCATTCATCCCTCCCATGCCAAGTCAAACACCTTGGAAAACCACGCTGGTGGGCACTGGGCTAGCAGGTGCTGGGGCTCCTCGTTACTGGGAGCAGTGATGGGAAGCGATGCGCAAACGATGAGTTGATTTTCACGGTGTTGAGGCCCCGAGGGGGTGTTAATCTGCACCTGGGAAATGTCAGATCCAGTCAGCGAAGCCCTAATGGATTGTTTGCTTTTCAGCAGCGGGGGAGTGGGAAATGTGTAGCTCGTGTAGGCTTGGTTGAGTCAGAAAAGAAACGGCTATTCCCCTGTGCCATCTGGGACAAACAGGATGTGGTGATTGCGGAGAGGACCGAGGGCCGTATTCAGATACTTGCTATTCGGGATGCTCTGCCTCGTCTCTCCAGGGAGCCAGAGTCTGGCAGCAACTGGCAATAGGACGTCTGAAACGCCTTCCCCTTGCTGGAGCTTAGATGTCCTTGTAGCTGCAAAGATATAAGTTATCATGAGCCCACCCTACCCCCTCCTGAACAGGCAATCTCTTATGCCTCAGTCTCCCTATGAATCTTTCTGCACAACTGAGAATTTAATCACAAACCATATATAGATATGTATACACTATCACATATATGTATATACAGAGAGTAGTAAATTCCCTAACAAAAAAAAAGGGTTTGGGAACAAGTCTGAAATTACTTGTAAATTCACATTGAATTGAATGAATAATTTATGCTAGGAAAGAAGAGGCAAAAGGGAAATTTCAGAAAAATAAAAAATTTGTGCTTGGATAATGTCAAGATTAATGTTTCAGTTGTTCCAACTTCTTGTTTCAATGTAGTATTTTCATTCAAAAAATGAAATTTCTAAAAGGGCAAGGAGCAAAATTGAAAACATGAAAATGAAAGAAAATTATTTGTTCCATGTGGAAAGAAACGTTTTGCTTTTAAATTCAAAATGCAAATAAAACTGCTTAGTTTCAGGTCAGTGAGTCACAAATACAAGTTCCCCATATTTCCTATGTTTATTTTCCTTTTAAAAGAATTATTTTCGGTCAAAAGGAACCAGTTTGTTTTCTCATTTGGGGCATTTTTTCCAGCTTTGCTGTAAAGTAAATCCATTTCTTGTGTACCTCCAGGGTCATCAACAGAGATATTTTATTGTCTCCATTTTTTCTCATAATTTCCTGTCTATTACCATGCTCTTTAGGTCTACCTACACTGACAGGTATCTGTGGCTGTAAGCCCCGTCTCTATTCAGTTTGACCCATCACCTGTGTTGGTGTGTATTCAGCCCTGTAGCCCACTTAATATGATTTTGGCCATCACTAGCAGAAGACCATGGGCATTGCACTGACCCAACACCGCAAGGTCTCCGGACGTCTCTGGGCTTGCCGTGCCCCGAGCCGGGTGTCCCTGTGATGGCAAGTGTCCCATGGCCAAGGACTCGTGCCCGACCTGCCTGAGCTCAGCGCTGGGGACACCCTGCATGGCCAAGGGCTGCCGCCCCGGGCAGGCACTGCCCAGCAAACACCAGATCTTTGTGTGCCGGGACTGGGTGCTGGGCAGCTCTGCCGCTGGTGCTGGGGACCGGGGAGAAGGGAGCGGGTGATGGGGAGACGCGGGATGAAGATACCTCTGGGGGGACCCAAGAGTCAAGAGGAAGAAACCCCTCCATGTACTTGACTTTCCTTCTTGCAAAGACATCAAGGTGGTGAAAACTCCCAATGTCACCACTTTTCTGTTGGAGGTGACTGCTACCTTTGATCATAGGGCCCAGAAGGACACTGGCAGTGTGTGCACCACACCAAAGAAAAAGAGGACACTAAGAGGTTTTTCTTGAATAACTATTTTAGACTAGAGACGAGGAAATCTGGACGTGTCCTCCAGGCAGTTTTAGTCTAGACTAGCACAGCAGCACCTCTCCTGGATCAGGATATGGGATGAATTTTGAAGCCTGCAGGTGAAAATATTTTGGAGATGAGCATGAATTAAGCCTTGAGCACCATGCTGAGATGCAAACCAGCATTCCTCATTAGCAGGAAAGGCTCAGGGCTGTAATAGCTGCCTGATCACAGCACACTGATGGTAGAGCACCCTTCTCGACTATGCTGGGATGAGCCTTAGAGCACTCTGCTAATACCACATCTATATAGATGGGATATGGTAGTGTGGGCAAGGTTTGGCTATCCCACCTAACCTTGAGGTGATGGTCCCAGACGTGTCACTGGATCCTGGGAAGGCTGTTATGTTGCCTTCTGAATTTGGAGCAGTCAAAGGTCAAGCAAGCTGTTTACTGCATGCCTACAGAGGACAATATGTAGGCCAATCTGGAACTTGTGGACCTTGATTTGGGAGAATTTGGGCTGAATTTAGATTCATTTTGGTTGAGGTCATAGCTGGGTCTCATTGGCAAATCCTCCACAACACAGAAGCTCTTTATTTTTCATGTTTCCTTCTGACCTACTCAGCTAACTCATTCTGAGCCCTGAGATGTGACCTCTCCTTGCATTTGCACAAGTGAAAAGTGACATCCTCCTGAAAAAGGTCACTTCCTCATAGCATCACCCCAGCATCTTGGCTTTGAGCTTTTGAGCTTCTTGACTTTTACCTATGAGTTTGATTAAGCAAAGAGGAGTTCCTTTTGGAAGCTGAGAACCTCAGTCTGTGCTAACATCAAACACTTCCCCCTCCATCTGCAGTAAACCCAGATTACCTCTCCAATCTCTTTGCTGATGTAAACTAGCCATTCTTAGCAAAGATGTCATTTACTGGTGCTTGAAGGCTTAAAAGCTTATAGAGCTGCTTGAATAGGGGAATTGGAAAAGAGAACTTTTTTGTTAATGAGAATGTTTTTAGCAATTATGATGTTTTTAGTTATGTGACATTTTTTATCACAATGCCATTGTTTAAAGGACTTACCAAGCAGCCAGCAAAGCAAGTTCAGCAGAGCAAGAATATCTGTCAAATTCCTTGCTTAAAGAAATGTCCACTGCAAATCCTTTCTTACGCGATGGTGTTTCAAACTCTTGGGAAGGAAAACAATGTCAGAAAGTTCATTCCAAATTTTATCCTTTTCCATACCTCAGCCAGCCCCATTTGTCTCTCTGGTGACTTTGCCCAGGCCCTACGCAGGGCAACGGTGAGTGCACCCTCTCATAACGGAATCCTTTGAGTTGGAGTTGATACTCCAGGTCAGACACTCTGTGCAATGGAAGTGACACAGCTCTGAAGGTAAGAAATGAATAAAAGCCTTGCTAAACCCTCCTTATCACTGTGAGCTGGTCTTGGTATCTCACCAGACAGCAAAAAAAAAATTTAGGCATTGTTTTTCCTTTCTCTTCTGCAGTGTCAGTGGTCCTTCTCTGAACTAAAGTCCCTTAGGGCCGCTGAGAATTTGCCTTCTACTTTATTGAATTCATCTGACTTCTTATTTCAGAGCTTCTCTTATTATTTGCTGAAAATTCTGGAGAGTTGGAACTGGCTTCGACAGCAGCTGTCAACGGTTCTTGTTTAATTACAGGGGAGGGGGAGAGGGGAGGTCCTGGGAGAGTTTGGGGTACACAGGCTTACCAAAATCTGTATGACAGGAAAGAATAAGAGAAACAGGACGTACTGAACTTGGCACGAAGTTGGGCAATAGTTATCCTGGCACAAGTGTGCCTAAACATTGTAAAGAAACAGGCTGTTAAACTGTCAGCATGCATTTCTGTGATCCAGGATGATATGAAACATTTCCTTGCAGCCTGGGATTCGAGAGAAAGGACTATTTGAAGTGCTGAGCAGATCCTTAGAAATCAGAGATTTCCCATCTATTGTGTTGCCTAAAGTCACTGTGATTATCTTCAGACAGTGGTATTGCCAAGTGGCCAGCCCCCCCTGAACTTGAGACACCATCGAAAAGAAGAAACACAAGTCTCTTTCACTCCAGACCATGGTTCAGCCCCTGCCTGGATCCTGGCTCAGGCTTATATTCCCTGCAATATCCTAGAGGGACCTGGCTTGGGGAATGGCATCTCCAAGCAGACTTCACACTCCCACCTTCTCACCCTGCCACAAATGAGGATCCCTTCTGTTGATTTTTAAGCCGTCCCTTTTCCTCAGCAGGACCCAGTCCCTGTGCCTACCACCTCCTCCAGCCTTCCTCCATCCCCATGAGCTCACCCCAAATACTCTGCCAGAACAGGACTCACCACTCTGCTTGGGAGACTTCATTTAGATGTCTCCTGGGGTACTCACCATGACCTAGAGCTCTCCAGAGCCCTGGGGATGGCCTAGGAGCTCCTGCGTGGGCATAATTTAGTTGTACCAACACCCCTGCCATCCCTTCTACCCTCTCTCATCCCTGAGTACCTTCTGCAGGGTGAGTGAGAACATCCCATTTTGCTTTCCCACATCCCTGCAGGGGGAAAGATACCACTACCATGGTGAAGCTGGAGGAAAAGACCCTTCCCAGGGAAATCCTGGCAGCCCAGAAAGCCACAGCCCCCAGAGCCAAAGCAGATAATCACCATGGCACATCAGGGTACCTCCTGCCTTCTTTCCTGCAGACCCTTCAGAAACGTACATCCCAGCTGCAAAACTGATTTTTCTCTGTGACGTGATCTGCCCCCAGGCCCCTCTGCTGTGCCCTGACCATGCGTAGGATTTCCAACATGCATCAGTTGAGACAAGCCATAAGGCATCTCTGCAAAATGTATGAGCATTGGCTGCCTCGTCTATTTAGCCCAGAAGCTTTCTTGGCCTCACATCTCACTTAGTGCTTTTGTAGCACCTAGTACAGGCAGCACAGCTCTGTGTTTGGCGGGGAGTGCTACCATACTGCTAATAATTAATAATAATATGGGGCTAAGCACATCACCCTAGCAGAGCATTGACTGTAAAGCCAGCCACGCAGCCAAGAAGGAAGATTAAAAGGGGGGAAGAAATCTGGCAGAGAATTACTTAATTTAGTACATTTGAAACCCAATAATTATTTCTTTAAAAATAGAATTTGCTGAAGCAACTTCTAGCTTTTCATTCTTTTCTTTTCCCTTTTTTTTAATCACTGCATAATAAAGTAATTAGTAATTTGTGTCACTTCTATAATTTTTTTCCTTAGTATAATCACAAGGGGTGACACATTTCCACAGCACACTTTAAAAAAAATATAATAAAGAGAGGCAAAAATCAGAGCTGGTGTTTGAACCCTATCAAAGTAAGTAATACACGTTATGCCTCCTCAAAATGATGATTACATCACTGCTGACAATTTATTAATTAGAGAAACCCTGGATGTTGGAGCAGGGCAAATACTCTGCGGCAGATTCTGGTCTCAACTGAACCCAAGGAAATCCATCGACTTCCCCAGGGTAAGGCAAGCAGATGCATGGCTCCACACTGATAACGGGTTCTTGTCTGTATTTTATTTGGATGTAGAAGACACAACCAAAGTGTCCCTGTTGGGTTAGCTGTTGGTGTTTGCGACTGTGGTGGGTTGGCTTTGGCTGGACTCCAGGTGCCCACCAAGCCGCTCTATCACTCCCCTCCTCAGTGGGACAGGTGGGGAGAAAATGGGCAAAAAACCCTCATGGGTCAAGATAAAGGCAGTTTAATAAAAGCAAAAGCAAAGGTCGCTCGCAGAAGCAAAGGAAAACAAATTTATTCTCTACTTCCCATCAGAAGGCGATGTCCAGCCGCTTCCCAGGAAGTAGGGCTTCAATACACGTAGCGGTTGCTCCAGAAGACAATGTCGTAAATAACAAATGCCCCCCTTTCCTCCTCCTTTCTCTTAGCTTTTATTGCTGAACAGATGTCATACGGTCTGGAATATCTCTTTGGTCAGTTTGGGTCAGCTGTCCCAGCTGTGTCCCCTCCCAAGATCCTGCCCAGCCCCAGCCTACTGGTGAGGGGGGCGAAAATGTTGGAGAGACAGCCTCGATGCTGTGCGAGCGCTGCTCAGCAGTAGCCAAAACACCGGGGTGTTATCAACACCTTTCTAGCTACCAATACAGAGCACAGCACTATGAGGGCTGCTATGGGGAAAATTAATTCCCTCTCAGCCAGATCCAATACAGCAACCAAAGCGAGGAAGGAAGGGAGAAAGAGAGAAATGTTTGGAGTGAGAGATGGCGAGTGTGACCTCCTCTGCAGAAGACCATGGAGGTGAACCTCAGCCAGCTGCCTCCTCATCTCAACCATCCTTGGAGAGCTGCAGACTTCTCTCAACCTAGTGCCTCGCTTGGGGAGATCCATTTGTGTGACAGAAAAGACGAACTGCTGCCCACTTTCAGTCAGCCCATGGTTTAGAAAGACCCTGCTAAGGTCTTAGAGGGATTTTGCAAAAGTTCAGTAAGAACCTTTGTCTTCTCCATGCAAGTCATGCAGCCCTCCTATGAATTCTGGTGTCCTCTTAATTCAGTAAGTATCAGCAGCTGAGCAAGGGGCAAGAGGATTTTCTTGTATGTGGCTTTCTGGCCTCTCCAGGCTCCCTGGTGATTCAGGACTTGCTAATTGCTCATCCCTTCTGCTGGGCATATCTACGTTGCTTCCTGGTGCCCTGCAAAGCCTCTAAGACAGCTGGAATGAAACTAGAAACTGGACCCTGACTGACTGCTGAGCCAGATGCAGGTCTGCCAGCCCAGGGTTTGTACTACCCTGCCCTCTCTGTCAAAGAAGGTTTGCAGAGTACCCCCAGTGCATGGCCCTTCCCTGGCCTGGAGCGATTATAGGTCCCAAAGTACCTTTCTCCTAACGTGACACCAGGCTGGAGACTGGTGTGGGACCCTTTTTCACAGGGAGGGACATGGGACCCAAAGTCAGCCAGAGCAGTCTGTCTTTGTAACACAGCAGTAAAGCAAGATGCAGTCCTGGCTCCTTTTCCAAACCGTGCTTCTGGTTTTGTCCAATGACTCACTCATGCAAAATGCATAAGCAGTGGCTGGAGCAAAGGTGAGCCCTCTAGATTTACCCTTTGCCCCAAAACGGATGTGCAATAGACTCCCAAGCACTTAGGAACCAAAATAATGTTGTCACTCCTCTGTCTCTCAGCCTGACTTGTCTGCAGACCAAGGCTGGAGTCCTTCAACACTGTCAGAGTAAGCCAGAAGGCAGTAACAGAATTCATTTGGCATGAAAAGCCCCATCACATACACCTTTAGCTGTAGTGTCCACAGCTTTTAGACTGCTTTTGTCTGCCTTAGACCTCCCTGAGCCCTCTTACCCCTGCCAAGGAGGTAAAAACCCACAGCTCAATGGCTGGGCTGAGAACCCCTGCCAAAAGGAGGTACCCCTTGCTCCCTCCCAGATCAATGCTTATCCCGCCAGTTTCTCTCCATAATGGTCACCGTCCTCCCTTCCCTCTGATCCTGGCATGATTTTAGAAGGTAGGGCGGTAATATCAACAAAAGACAAACCCTGAGAGACAGCTTTTTCTCTCCAGCAATCCAGCTTTTCCAAAAATAACAGAGCCAGGAGATTGTGGAGAAGCAGCGTCCTGCTACATACATATTAATGTTGCCTTTAGTCCCTCTCAATCAATTTGCAGGAGCTAAGTGGGAACTTTGATATCCTCAGACTGAAGTGTTCCTCACTCCTGTCCCTCTCTGCTGACGTCCGTATTCATACTATCACCTCCAGGTTGCCCCTGCTGCCAGACATCCTCAGGTCACCTTCTCGCCCATTCCCTGGCTTGATTTCCTCCCTAGCACCACACAGTAACTACCACATTTTCCCTTCATCAGAATCTCAGAGGGACAAGTTAGAGATGTCATGTTCAAACACAAATCAAGCTCCATCCACTATTTTAGGGGGCAAAAAAAGTCTAATTTTTGAAGCCTCTTTTCCCCAACCTTCTGCAGTCCAGGTGTCACCAGAGGCTGGTTTCAAAGTCATTAGCCTGCACCCTTCTTGTTGTGGAGCAAGAGATGATACAGTATTCTCCATATGACTCCCAAATGGCCCACTGACACCTGCCAGGAGTGGGCTGGAGGAAGGTGAAATCCAGCAGTGTGGCTCTTGCGAGGCCAGTTTGAGAATAAAAGGGACCGTTGTCACCTTACCTGGGGTTTACAGGGAAATGTTGGCAACAGCAGGAGCCCCGGATAACAAACAGATAAACAAACAAACAAACAAATCTCATGTCTTTGGACTGTTGGCTAAGATGCTGCCTGAGATGGCTGCATACCAACAGCCTGTTGAGAATATCCATGGCCAATGCTTATCCTCAAATCATGCTTGGGAATTGCACGTGAGCGTTCAAGCTGGCATGGACTAAAATCATTTCAGGAGCCATCCTAACATCAAAACACTGCAAGCACCTACGTTCCTGTGCCCAGGAACATTCCTGTAATGGTGATTTTCCATGTAAACATAGCTGCAGGGTAACATGGAGCAGTCAGGTTGTGTTTGGTGGATACAAGTTCAGGTCCAAATCTAAATACATGGCTGGGATTAATCTAGCTTTATTTGTCTATCTCAGAGCTAGGCAACTGTAGCTCTGTTCATGGTAAAGGAAGAGATAGGTACTGTTTGGGTCTGATTAATCTGACCTCTTCTGAGAGAAGCTCTCCCTAGAAGAGGTTATTTTTTAGTGGGGTATCGGCTGTACAGCACAGCAGTAGTTGCAGGTATCAGCTTTTAATGAAGTGAGTGAATCCTCCTTTTCCTTGGTTACCCTGAACAAGTCACTATGTATCTGTTTTTCAGCAGAGAAATGAGGCTTTTCTCTTTTTTTCTCAAAACACCAAAATTACATCACAGAGAGAGATGGACTAGGTGTCTCAATCCTGCAAGTCAAGTGTGAAGCCAAACCCTTTTTCATGCCCAGAGACCTTCATACACAGATACAGGGATCTAATCACACTCCCAAGCACTAAGGGAACTGTCTGATGTCCTTCATCCCTCTATGCAATCTGCATGTGAATACACCCTCCCTCCTATAGATGCGATGGGTAGACGGGTGGGTGGTTGCATCCATCAAAAAGGCCTTTAGCTCCATTTCCCTGGTGGATCTTTCTGAAGGGTCTAGGAGAGTTATGACCACTCTTCACTACCATCACACCCTAATGAGTCAGGCTCCTTTCCACCTGTCTCCCCTTAACTGCATTGGGGACATACAGTTTGGACATATGTGGCAACCACGCGCTGTTGACCCTACATGTTGTGGAGAGCAAGAGAAGAATCTTCCCACCCTCCCTTCTGCCAGAGTCAAGCACATTAGCATTTCACTTCAGCTGCTGTTTCTTGGGTTGTGGTAGGTGCTGCCATTCATATGTAGATCGCTTAATAATCCAATGTATGAATGCTTATTCTCAGTGTCAAGGATTATTTCAGAACCAGCCTTGTGGAAAACAGTATCAAAGGTGGAGAGGGAGGGAGGTGGATTGGAGAAAGACACGTTGGAACAAGGAACTACAGAAAGATTGCTTTATTAGTTTTTTTCCACCAAAATTGCTGGAGGCAACTGGCTTTGTCCCACCCCGTGAGCTGCCATCACTAGAACTCCCCAGTACTTCAGAAGACCTTGGGTGGGTCTGCATAGAGGCAGGTTCATCTATAGGCTGCAGTGTTGAGTTTCTTTTAGGTATAAGCACCACGAGCTCCAGCTGGAAGGTAATCCCGCTGCAAAGTTCTTTTTGTGTTGTCCTTATAGTATTTACCGAGTGCATATGTTTCTGTGTGAGACTGTCTCACAGTGCTTTGTATTGCAGTGCTTTCAGTTATATTGTTATTGTATTATATATATAGTATTGCAGTTATATATATTGTATTGCAGTGCACTCAGTTATACCAACAGCCCAAGAACTCCTCTGTTTTCTTGGAAGGAACTGTATGAAAGGCAAAGGGTCCACAGCCAGGTTTTGGTACTTGCCCTGCACCCTCACTGCACTCTGGGTGACTTGCCAGCTCAGATGTAAAACAACACTCATCCACTTTGCATTTGGGTCAGGTTTTTCTTAAAGATTTCATAGGGGGGTTGATTTAAACCCCAGGGGAGCATTTTGCTTGGCTACATAAGCAGACAGAGCTCTCCTGGCTTTCCTACTGCAACACCTCAGCTGTCGGTGCACAGTGCACGCTTCGATGCCCGTTCCCTTTTGCAGCCTCCAGTCATGCTCAACAATATGGTATCTGGAGTTTTTCATGGAGGAGCAGGGCTGGAGGAAAGGGAAGTTTCTCTCTGACGCTATGCACAAATCACCCATCTCCACCGTCAGCCAAGCTTAAGTCCAAGGCAGTTCTGAAATCCAGATGTGTGCAGCACTGGATTGCCTAAAGGCAAGGGCTCCTCAGGCTGGGCAGGGATGGTGGGGCAGGGTCAGGGCTGTCTGTGCCACATCCTAACTGAGCAGCAGATATCCCGAGGTCAGCTCTTGCTCGAACCTCAGGTGAAAACAAAGTGCCAACAGCAATGAGAATTGAAGGGGGGACGAAGGTAGACAGCTTGAGTGAAAGCACCCAGCATCTGGAAGCCCCTTCACTATGATCTCATACAAATTTCTGACCTCAAAGGTAAAAGCAGACCAAAAATGGATAATTTAGTTTTGGGGGGCTGCTGGGGGGATGGAAGGCACTTTGTGTAGCTAATGTTTCTATGCTGTATGAACTTTGTGGCAGAAAACTGAACCATTTCAAACAGAATACTTACTTTCTTCCTACAAGCTTCACTGCTGACAGTTGCCATGGGAACTCAGCCCACTCACCAGCCAATCACGTGAATAGAGTTGTTTTGTTAGTAGTAGTAATATTAGCATTATTTTTGGTACAAGAGACTGATCATTGCTACCACTTATGTTCAAATAAGCCTTTACTGTAATATCTTTGATGGGATGTGTGCCTGTGTGCCCAATGCTGTCTGGATAAAGAACTGCCGGCAAATGTGCGTTGGTCCTGAGTGGCTAAGAGAAACCTCTCCTTCATTAGATGATCTATTTGCCTGTTGCTGTTAGGTCCTGAATCCCTGTGCTAAGAGGGAGGGGAGCGAGCTATGAATCTCAGATTGTCATCTGAGCAAGTCTGATACCAGAGCCACAGAAAAGGAAAGACGAGAGCGGTGGGGAGGTGAAAGTGGGAGTGAGTATTGTAGTAGCAATAGAGCTAATGGGGAGAGTTGAGGGACTGAGGAGGAGAAGATTAATACTGAAGGGAAGGAGCCTGCACTGGAGTGCAGTTTGTCATGCTGTTTGCAGATCTGGTCATGCAATTTGCAGATCTGCTCATTGGCCATAATAAATTGAGTGTGCAATACATCATATCTAGAAGAGTAGATCCCTTTGCAAGTGACAGCCACAAAGACCCCTTGTTAGCAGAGGAGGACTTGAATAAAAAGGCAAGTTGAAGCAAAGGATGATAAATGAACAGCCTCTGAGCAGCAGAATAAAGGTTTATGCCATGTTGGACTGTGTGCTTCCTACAGAGACAGAGAGACAGAGGACAGGTGGATATCTGCACATTCTCCAACTATGCTGATATGCTGTCACAGGGGTCACTTGTGTACATAAAAGATGGGGGTAGTACAGTCTACATTTACAGGAAAATTAAAGAACATCATTCACGACGAATTCACCTTACAGGGAAGTGTGAACTATTCCACCTTGACAAGTGGTGCCTCTTCCAAAAGGGTCCAGAGGTCTGCAGCAGCATGGCAGGGAAGAAGGTTCAGGGATCAGAAGTCTGAAACTTACGGGTCTTCTGCATTTTGTAGTCATCAGGACTTGTAGTGGTAGACTTGTAATCCATCCTGTGCCTCCCAGGTCTCTTTGGAGTACTTCCCATTTTCATATGGGAAAGTCTTCCCCAGTTGTGAGGATCATCTATATATATGTGTGTGGATGAGTGGTATCTGCATATATGGGATGATACAGAGAGAAAGCACCAGTGAGTTGTTACACATGCCTTCCTCATCTCTCCTGCCAGTTAGAAAGTGGGGGAGATAGATATATACTTATTCCAAAGACCCAAAGCTATGGTAATAATGCAGGCAGAGATAAACTGTCCTTAGTGGTTGCCAATGATTCCTGAGCTCAGGCTCAGGCACAACAACATGATGTGTTGGGAGATGGGATGTGTTTTCAGGCTTCATCAAACCAATTATGAGCCACTTATCCTGCAACAACTTTTCCTGTTGTTTGCAAACCATTTTTGGTATCATCAGCGTGATAGCCATGAAAATAACATCACTCATGGAATGTGTCTTACTGCTTTGCCAGAGTATTCCCAAGGAGAAGCCCAAGATCTCTTAAAATATTTGTCAGGGCATTAACCCCTGACAAAGCCACAGATAAATCCCAAATATCCTCTGCTTTTTTACGGAAATAGAATAGCCTGTGGTAATGATGTGTTGATTCAAAAATTCTGGTAGCATCAGTATTATGGGATACATAGGCTGGTGATTTACCTCCTTTGGATTTTTCCCCTGCATTTCTTAGCCATCACAGCGTCATGCTTGTTATTCTCACGCTTGGTAGAGTTCCCAGTGTTGTCAAATTTCCCAGCTGAGATTGAAGCACTGTTGCATATATTCTGCCATCCAGAATAACATGGGATGCTCCAGAAGAGCCTCACTTCCAGAAAGACCAGTTGGACCTCTACACTGCTCCAAGGTAGCTAGCTGTGACTTCAAGGTTACCAGCTGCAGTAAGGGTCTGGGAAAGAGGTTTTGCCAGTAGCTGTTTATAAGGCCAGCAAAGGGGACCAAAGACTTGAACATCAGCAGCATGAATCCTGCCCTGGATCATGCATACTGCAATGAGATAATTCAGTTACTCCTTGTATGAAATTCGTATTAGTGCTTTTTAAGGCTTTGCCATAGTTAATAATCAATAGCAATACTAACAAACAGCTCCTCTATCTAAGGACTATGCTGTCTTTGCTTTCCTTTTTTAACCTGCAAACCAGATTATTAAAGTCTTTTTTTTTTTTTTTTCTGTAACAGGGGAGCTTTTATACATAATTATACCCACTATTCAATTTATGTCAAGTGATATTCCCAGGTATAAATCTCTCTGCGTTTGTTCCTGCAGAATAAAAAAGAAACCTCAGTAGGGTCAATGTGGTGTTGAGCTGTAAAATACAAAATGCTTTGGTTTCCTGAAGGAGCCACTTGCCAAGTTTGATGCCATTGTATTGTTCTCTTTCTAATAGTCCGTTGTTTGATGTAGATGATTCCTCTGGTAGGAATTTATTCGTAGGGAAATGTAGGAACTTAGTCTACTAGACACCTGTTGCAGTGCACTATTGAGCAGAAATGTTTTTAACTAGGTTCCTAAAAACAAAGATTGTGTGATCAGCCTGAATGGAAGGATGGAGTTCATCTCAGCTAACTGCAGGTATCTAGAAGTGGACATCACCATCTGAACTTGGAATCTGACTCTTTTTCTTCCCAGGGGGAAAAGCTACTTGAAGGGAAACATTCATCTGACTTATTCAAGATAGCTGCTTTAGAAGACAAGGTCATACCTGAAGCACCTGTTTCTTTCCATAGACTATAATGTAATGTAGACCACTAGATCAAGAGGAAGGGCCTACTCTGCAGACATCCAACAGCAGGTAAAGTGAGTAGCTATTCCAAGAGCAGAAAGGATCATTAATAACTATCTCACTTATTAATAAGCATCTCACTTGATCACAGTTTCATCCAGTTTGACCTTGATCAACTCTGCTGCAAATCACAACATTTGATTAGATGTTGGCTGCAGTCACACTAGATGAACTTCGTCTCCAACCCGGTATGATCACGTTGTTGGATGGAAACTTGAAAATGCTTATAGAAGGTAATTTTTTTAACTAAAAAAAAGAAAAAGCATTGTTTAAGAATGACTGATGAATGTATGGCTCTTCTAAGTGTTCATCTAGCCAAGTGATGTAGATAACTATTGGCGTATGTCAACACATGCAATGATGAACAGCTGAAACTGTTACCCATGGCGATGGTCCTGAAGAAGCCATCTCTCTTAAACAGGCTGAAAGACAAATAATTATCATCCAGTAAGCCTAACTGGAACCTTCCTTAGGGCAAGGGTGGAGGAGGCTAGAAACTTATTTAATTAATCAAGTGGTCCACATTATAATTAAACCAAAAGCAGGAAAACAATTATCTGGGTAACTGCTAGTTAGAGGACATTTCTTTTAATGACTTTGTTCTGTTCCATTTTTAGTTGTGATGCACTAGATGAGATGAGCTAGATATAAGGCTTTCCTATGTAATTCTAAGCTAAAGAGTGCTGGATTGTCTCTGTTTAATGGTGAAAATTACAGAGAGTGAGAAAGATACGTGTGTACAAAGCTGTATTCCCATATAAGCACACTTTTTATTCTCCATCCCCTGCATACACCGTTAAAATAAAGTGCTCCGAGTGTAAAACATTGGAGCATTAAAAAGCCATTAATCATTGCTTTGTATTCCTTGCTGCTAGATGTTAATTTCAATTTACCATCACCTATTCAGTTCCCCTTCAGTGGAGTGGCTGGCTCTGTTCCTGAAGGCCAGGACAATGAGGGAAGGGGGAGAAAGTCACCTCAGGCAGAGATGGGGGGATGTGTAGGATGCAGGGGCTCCCTTGGGACACCATTCTTCTCTTCCCATCTTTTCTCTGTATTTACATCAGGAATTAGATTGCCCAGATGGAGGAGCTTTCAAACTCTACTGAAGGAGACAATCACATTTCCCAGCTGTTCTTAAAAAAAAAAAAAAAGAAAAAAAAGGAAGGAAGAAGAAAATTGCTGATTAATCATGTCTGGCCCACGGGGTAACAATTATCATCATGTTAATTGGGGAAGATTCAATAGTGAGGAAATAAGGAGAAGATAGCTTGGTCTCCTGCCAGCCAGTTTCCACCTTCTGTGGAGATGTCTCTAGTCAGTTGTGGGACAGAGCCACATGCCAGCCGTGTAGGGAGGGTCAGGACTAGAGCCAGACATGCAGGTGAGGGAATGGAGAGATTCGGTGGGTTGTGCTTTATGTTGGGGCCCACCTTGTCCCTCCTGGGCTGTTGAAAAAGCTGGAAGTGATGATGCTCCTGGTTAAAACATCTCACTGCAGTGCTTGAAGGGACCTGGGGTCATGGGTCAGTCTGGGTCCATGAGGTGAGGTGTTAACAGATGTTTCAGCTTGCTTTCTCCCAATATTTGACATCATGCACATTAATTCATGAGGTAAGGGTCATGACATGAAGGAGCTGTGGCACTGGGCTATCACAGGAAGAAGAAAACACCATCAGATTGTATTTCTTTAATACCAAATCCCAGTTTGGGTTATTCTTAGAGTATGTACAAGTTCTGTTGCCTGTCCCTCATTCCTTCAGGGACACTTTGCTCAGAAGGTTCATTTATTCTTGAAGTTACAGGGTCTTACGATGGGGTTCAGTGTTACCCCAGTTTTCACAAAGCAGGCACCCTGGTTTTCTCTACACTGCAAGACAAACCCCAGGCTCGCAAGCAGGCAGGAACACATGGAGTTGTATGAGAGCTCCTCTGCACATTGCTGGTTCCAGCCCAGCCATAGCATGACCACACAGCATCCATTCTGTGTTTAGGAAAGCTTGAACATGGCACTGAGATATATCTCACTATCCCCCACCACAGAAGAAGCAAAACCCTTCTAGGTTTTCTGGGATCCCAGAATATATGGGATCCCTTATTAATAAGTATATATATATATATATGTTAAATCTATCCAGCACAAATGGGTGAGGTGGATAACAGCCAGATGAGATGCTGAGTATCCTCAGCCTCTTCTATTGTAGATGACTTGGTGTGTCTCATCTCAAAAGTGACAGTGACAGTGCAGTGAGCAGGCAGACCAAGGAGGACAAGATCTGTATGTTCAGGGGATATGAGCATGTTCAGAGGACACATTCTTTTAGGAGGAAAAAACCTTCCCTGTGATCCAGCTCTGGCTTCTGCTGGACTATGTGTGAGAGTAGCCAGTGACTGACAAAATATTTTGTCCCAATGAAGCTATGCTGTTTGGCAGCAAGGTATGTCATGCCCCTCAATGTGTTATTTTCAAAGCTTGATGCCAGGGTATGTGTTTTATGACCTGGAGTGTGACAGAAACTTGTCCATGTGAGCAAGGCCTGTTGGGACAGCATTGGACCCAGTTAGTGCAGCATGTGCATTGTATGTCTCTGGAGAGCATCCCAGTGAAATTGTCCTGCCCGGATTTCTGCCTGCAGTGAGCCACTGGTTCACTCTGGAAGGGAGCCCGGGAGCACACGTGTAGGATGGATGCCCAAGAGACCAGGCACTTTGAGAAGTGACGCAGAGTCCCCACTTGGTTGTGTGCTTGCTCCGCTCAAGAAGAGCGAGCTGAAGCAGGTCTCTATCTCCAGTACCTCCTCCTGTGAGCATCTCTTCAGATCTGGCAGATGGGTCCAGCACGGTGCAAAACCCAATCAGAAATAGCTTTGGCGCAGCTCCCCGAGT
This sequence comes from Haliaeetus leucocephalus, assembly GCF_000737465.1. NCBI lineage: Eukaryota > Metazoa > Chordata > Aves > Accipitriformes > Accipitridae > Haliaeetus > Haliaeetus leucocephalus. Next base: position 18,196,768 of record NW_010973187.1, on the reverse strand, counting down.
GATTTCAGACTGTGCCTTCTCTGGCCATGTGGCCAAGCTGGAAGAACTGTTGGAAGAAGTCAACTCTGAGCCTGCAGAGCCAGGATCTCATTAGGCATGGCAGAGAGAAGCATGGAAAACAAATACCTGGCACCACAATTTCTCTTTAGCAAGAAGGGCATAGATTTTGGTCTAGAGTCAAACACAGTATTCGCAACAGATCCTCCCACCTGTCATACCCTGGTACTGATAGAAGGTCTCATTAAAGTAATCAGCTGTGGAGATGACATTATTTGCGCTCTCAGCTTAAGCTCTGAATTGGTATCAGGGTCTCTCAAATAGGCAGGCTGGTGAGGGTGCTGCAGTATGCATGAGCACCGACCTTTGGGGAAATGAAAGTGAAGAGAGCGGAGAAGAAATAAAAAAAATCAAGTCCAAGCCAGTGGAATGTCTCTTGCTTTGCCTGGTTTATTCATTGCTGCCTGCTTCCTTATTTACTGTTTATTTATTTACTTGGAGGCGAGGTGACCTTCAAAGCTGCTGCTTGTCACTAGCAGCCTCTTGGTTGCAAGTTGCATGTTAATTTTGGCTTACACTGAAACTAGGCATACTGCGGTGGAATCTGTGTCTCTCATTTTCTATGCTGTTTAAAGGCAGGGGTCTGCTTTGGGTAGCCAGGCTGGATTTGCAGGCCTAAATAATAAAAGGCTGTAGGGAACATGTGGATCTGATGATGCAAACTCCCTTCATTTTTATTCCACCTCAGCCCACTCATATAAGGGATAGTATGACTGTCTGCCATAGAGGGATTGTTTGCAGGTCCCACAGCAGATGTGAAAATGTTCTCTTCCTCCAAACTCTGTCTTTGCAGGGAGCAATCATCCGTCTCCCACAGATTCAATGCAACAGAGTTTATTTTCATTTTTAACAGTCTGTAAAACCAGGCATCTTTCCTCCATCCTTTTCCACCTATCAAGGAAGTCCACGCAGGTCTTCAAGGTGGGTTTATAGCCTCCAGAGCAGCAAGGTCACCGCAAAGACGACCACAAATGCATCCAAATTGTGTCTGTGGAGAATGATCTACAGAGTGACTATACTCATAGTGGCATGATGAAAGGAGGGACTTCCAGGGCAGGAGCCAAAGGAAAATATCAGATGTCTGTGGTATTTGTACCACTGCCAAGATGACAGCAATGATTTATTGGCAGCCATACACTTCAAGCCAGGACCTTGCAAGCCAGGCATCTTGTGGGAGGGTCTATAGTGTGCCCTGGACACGTCCCATTTGGGACACTTCCCTCTGTTTCTTTATTATTCCAAATAAATACAGTGCTCTGCTTAGTGTCCCAATTAATGCAGCCTACTCTGAAGCAGGGGCTGACTCTGGGCTATTCTGAACAAATAGTAACATTTCCCTGTGCTGTTAGACAGATGCCATGCTTCACCCAGAGATGGAGGTTTTTTCTAGGAGTGAAAACTTATCACCCTGGGTCTCACTTGCACAAACAGAAAATTTTGCTTCTTTGAAAAGCAGAGGAAATGAAGGCAGGAAATGAAGGCAAGCAAAAAAAATAAAGGCAGGAAACTAGTTTCTTGAAGGGGAGGGGTGTGAATGGTATAAAGTCTTCCTTTTCTAACCTTAAAAATTAATTATGGTGAAAATTGTCCCAAACAGTGGAAATATTTCACTCAAGATATAGGTGCCCCTTTTGTGAACACGCAACCTTAACTTGGTGAATCCTACCCATAATTTAGGATGAACAGCCCTCTAGGAGGAGCTATTTCTTTCCCTTGGCAACAGGGTCTGTTTCAAAGATAAGAATAGACAGATGTAATAAGGGAAAAGGAGTTCTATACCGAACATTAGAAAAATGCATTACAACAGAGAATGGCAACACAGACACAGGCTGATTTCAGCTAAGCTCTGATTTCTAACCAAGATCTTGAGAGCCAGTGCCAATACAGAGAAAGAGGGACTCTCCAGCAGAAAATTGGACTATTTTGGGTGTCTCTGCTGACTACAGGACAATCCTAGTGGCTCCTGCCAGAGGCACGTCAGCTCCATGCCTTTAGTTAGGCAGATGGTCCCAGGGCATAGAGATAGCTCTCTGCAAAGGTTTGATTTTCTGAACAAAGAAAGCCTGGAACATGGGCTGGAAAGCAGCAAGTCTGAGACAGCTAGTCCAGCCCAATGATTTGAAGCAAGGTCTTAGAGCAATGCCCTAAATTCACCAGAAGAGCTAATGCCGTCCTCGGATGCATAAGCTGGGGCATGTTGAGTTAGATGAGGCAAGTCATTTTTTCTCCAGGTATGGAGGAAATGGGGAGACCCAGTTCTGATGTCCGTGCCTGCAAGTGAACATCCAATGCTTGGAGTGACATCAGAAGAGAGCAACAAAAATTTCCTCCAAAGTCTGGAGGAATATCTCTAACCAGGAGAAATTTCAAACACTTACCCTGCTCAGTTTATAAGAATGAAGTCTGAGAGGTCATCTCCTTGTGGAGACAGGAGAGTTTCAGAGCGGGGAATGAAGAAAAGCATAACTTGAGTCAGGCTGGAGGAAATAAAGACTAAGGTTAAACAATGAGAGGATTTAACAAGGCACTGGACCCTCTACAAGAGCAGATGGGGAAAAAAAAAGTGGATTATGATCTAAAGAGAAGATTAAATAAACTTAAAGTCTCTAGTTAATTTTAAGTATATAAATCTGTGAAATGAAGCTGAGGATCAGGCCAACAGAAAGGTGGTGGAGCCCTTTCCAGGTTTTGGAGCGAGAAACAAACTGTCTGAGCACATTTAAGGCTCCATCACTCTGCAAAGTTTAATTTTGCAGCCCTACTCTGATAAAACAGGGGATAAATGGTTCCATGCAAAGTGAATAGGATGGAGCAGTAGTAGAAGCAGAAGTGGAAGAGAGTCCTGGCGACTAAGCTGTGCTGCTACTGCTATCAGGAAGAAGCACAACAATTGTTTTCCTGGGAAGAGCGACACCAACTCCAGGAGTTATCGGTGCCAAAAACTGAGTGAAGGACATGAATTCCTAGAGCCCTGGCTTGGGCAGCGCAGGCAGTGGTCTGGTTTTCTCTGCTACACAACTGCCTCCTTCACATGTTCCTGGCATCAGTCAAGAGCTGAGCTTGGTTTTCACTCCCTACCTTTCCCAACTTCAACGTGGTTTTTTTTAGCCTGGGGTCTCTTATATTTTTTTTACCAAATCACCAGCTCCTCTCTCTTTCTCACAGATGCATCTTCTTCTCCCAGCCTCACTGGATTGAAAAGATCTTGTCCTACCTCTGCAGCCCTGCCAGGCTCATCTAAGGCCTCATGATCTGCTGTCAGAAATTATAAAGACATTCCCAATTTCCAGGCTGAGGAGCCAGGATCACATTTGCAATCAGTTTTAATCACAAGTGTAACTGAGTGTATTGCAAGTGATAAGCCCTGTCTGCAGACAGCTGTGATGTAATGAATATGACAATTCAGAATTGGGTCTGAAGGTTATTTTGGGGGAAGACAGAGAACCACAAAATTAGACTCAGTGCAAGGGAAAAAGAGAAAGATAAAAAGAGAGCCAGTGCTTCAAACTCACACCACTAAGAGAACCCCTCCCTGCCAGACAAGACAAGCTTAAATGATCAAAATTAATTTGTGGAGGAAGGCAGCCACTCAAAGCAAAATCAAACAAGTGACCACAGCTGGCATGAAATTTCACAGGATGAGAAGGCAAGAGGGCTGAAATGAAACAGCTACCAGCTGTTCCTGCCTTCACGAGCCTGGAGGAATAGAGAGCGCTTTTCTCAAAATACTCAGATGCTGAATGCATGAGAAAAGGCCCTTTGGAAGAAGGGCCAGGAAAAATGACCTGGGAGCAAACCTGGTGTCTTCAAATGCATTCTTGATTTTTGCCAAATGCAAGTTACAGGTTAGCCAAGCGGCACATGCCGAGTGGCAGGTACCACAAGGCTCCTGCCTCTTGTTTCTCTTTTCAATGGCCACAGATCCACAGAGCAGAGTCCTTGCTACTTCTTTGATGGCCACATGCTAGAACCAGCCTGGTCTGCAGTCCACAAGTACCCTGCATCTTTAGACGCAGAATTATGGAGCAACAGAATTGCAGCAGAGCAGTATGGGGAGTTTCCTTCCCATCACAAACCTTGGCTCACCAGCAGACCTCGTCATCTCCCCAGCTGTGCTCCATTGCCCTGCACCAGGGACAATGTTCTTCATGAGACCTGGGGTCGTGCGGTAACAAATGTGCTTTGCTGGAGCAGAGATTGAAGTAACTAGAAGGAGTTTTCTGATTTGCAACAGAGGGGAGGAGAGGCGTTAGTCCATCAATTCAGCATCATCTGCTGGTCACAGGATCCAAGGACTTGGGAAAGGGAGGGACTTGGTTCTTGATGTCACAAGATCTCACACAATAAATCTGCGATCACATCATTAGCTAAGGAAGGTTACTTTGGATCTGTCCCATTGAAGCGGGAATGGACACAGACCAAAGGCTTTTACCCCTCTCTAGCCTGCCCTTGCTGGGTCATTTCAGGCCGTTGGTCCATCTATCCGAAACTCTCCTCTTGTCACAATGGATCATGGCATCACCCATTTCTGCATCCCGTGTCCTGTTGTACTGCTGGTGTGCTACCTCCCGGCCTGTCAGATCAAATCACTGGCTTCTCCCGCCTCCAGCCATTGCTACTATTCAATGACTCAGAAAGGAGCTAAGATCAACTTGACCTTCATCAATAAGATGATGTCACATACTGAACGAACGACATGATAAAGGTAAAAGCAGGCAGTCTGATATCCCTCCTGATTTCTGTGTCCGGAATTGTAAACCACAGTAAAAGTATCCATTCCTAACGAAAATTCAGTTACCTCTGCTGACCTCAGTCTGCATGCTGCGTGCTTAGAGACAGGTATCAGTCCAGAGAATAGCAACCTTCTGCATATTCACTCCCTAAGTAAACTCTTTGCTAAAGCTGAACTGGGTGAAGGTCAGTCTGAGTGGAGGAAAGGGGAAAGGTGGCCAACAAATTTCACTTAAATTGTCTTTTGTTAAAAATGTACCTGCTGCCTTTTTGTCCTAAAATCCCAGGAGCCTGTGCACTTGTTATCATAGGGAAGTAAATCCAACTGAACTGTTAATGTGGATTAGCTGAACTGCAAGAAAGCACAGGTATTTTTATTCAGTTACAGTATCCTTAGTCTGACTCGTCCTGATCCCTTTGGGCAGTTATTTTTCCCACAGATGATAACACTGTTTGACTAGTCCACCTGTCCACTATATTAACCACAGGTTCTCTCTCCCAAATTTCTGTGTCCAACCCCAGCTTTCATGTTGCTTGTGCTCCTCTCCAGCTAAGGTCTGGGACATGCTATAAGAAGGAAAGACTGGTCTGATGGACTGTCATGCAGGACACATGGGTTGAATTCCGGCTGGGTGAATGACCTTAAAGTTATTGAATGCCCCTGCACCTCCTTGCCCTGTGTGTCTAAACACAGCATTGACAACCGTCTGTTCTGCCTTCACATCCAGCCCACAGGTTTCTAAGATGCTTTTGGCACAAGCCCGGGTGGTACAGGCTCTTTAGTGCATGTGGCCCCTCAACACCACTGCAGGGCTGAAAACAAAGAGTGCTTTCAGTGTTACGATGACATATGATGACAGCACTTTGGCTTGTAAATGGACACCGTGAATCCATCAGAACAACTGGCATCTACCTCAGCCAATGCTTCATGTGAGATGGAGAGATGGAATGAGACAGGGAATTTGTAGGACACTAAAACGAAGACCTGTCCACAGTCATTCCATGACCCAGTTGAATTATGGGACTTGAGCTCTGGCATTTGTAGTTGCTCGAAAGGGCTCTGCCTTCTTCAAGCTATCTTCTGCCTTACCAATGAAAATGTTCAGCTCTGTCCTTAGCAGACAAGCTTCCCACTGATTCTTTTTGCTGCTGGATGCCAGTGAAATATTGCTGAATCTTCCGCCTGTCTACATTTCCTTAGACTAGCTCACTAGTATCCCACAGCTGAGTGCTTTTTTTCCCTACATTAAAAGAAAAGGGAAAAAAAAAGGCAAACAAAAAACCAACCACAATTCTCCTTATGGACTGCAGTATGGAAAAAATGGGCTGGCACGTTTTTAAACCCATCCAGAGCAAGGATGTTTCAGCACAAGGATTTGTGTCTGGTAACTTTGGGCTAAGTCAGCTCTCCTGGTTCAACTGGCATTTTAAAGACATTTTCAGTGAGTAGGAACAAGTGGTTGATAGAATGTCATCCCCTGGAAGCTTGTTTATCTTCCATGGGAATAATCTGAGCAAATGCAGACGTCTTCTCTGCAAGAACATAAGAAATGCAGTGTGAGGTCAGACTGATGGTCTAGCTAGCTTGACTGTCTACCTCAAAGGCCATATGAGAAGCTGGTTAGGAGCACATATAAGCTCAGCTACTTCCCATAGTTCCTTTCCTTTGTAAGCTCCCATCAACAGCTGTTGCAATCATGATTTTAGATACTTTCCCCCTGCTTATCCTATTTATGAGAGTGGCCATGTGAAGAGATTATTCCTGGCCACATTTAAAGCCAATAGAGAAATGTTAATACTTTTAGGATATTTATTTCAGGTTCTTCCTCCTGCAGTAGATACCTTAGGCCAGATGTACTATGCCCTTTCAGTCCACTCTGACCATGAGGGGAGCGCAGGGTAACTAGCTCACATGTTGACAACTACCTTGCAGTTGATCGAGCTGTGGTGAGATGTCCCAGTCCCAGTAGAGGTGAGCCTGTTTGCTCCTACTCAATAACTCATTCTCTCTGTAGAGGTGTAGGCTGTTGCTAGATGAAGTGGTGACTGTCTTTCTTAATTAGATGCTTCATTCAGCTGAGAATTGCTAGCTGGGATAAATTAAGAACTTATAGTTTCCTTGACCAGTCCCATTCCAAGTGTTTTTTGCTTCTGAAACTTCTCTTCTCTTGTACTGCGTTTACTCTGGAGGAGTTACAAATCCTCAACAAACCTGGTCTGCATCTGCACAGACAGCTTCATCTACTGCCAGATTTCAGAAGGGATCCTAATACCCTTTACACTAGCACAAAAATAGTCTGCAGCTGTTTCCCACCCTCCAAGAATATCCATCTGGGGCTGGAGATCAGAGCTCTGGCATGTCACCCAAGAGCATATGGACTTTAAAAATAAGGCCTCAAGGCATAAACAAGGTCAACTCCTGAGTGTTCACTTTCATGGGAATGCCTGGTCCAGAAGCTGAAGATCTGTCAGCAGATGTATCCTCCTGCTGCATAACCAGACTTCGCACATCCACCCAGTGCCAGCAGTGGTATGTGCTGCTCTGCTCTTTGCCTCTGGGTTTCTCCTTCTGTAATCCAGATCACACCCTTTGTGACCCTATCCTCCGGAGACCCAACAAATCCCTTTTCGGACTGATCATCCACCAGATGCTGGTGCTGTGAATTGTCAAAAAACTTTGATCTCCACTGATCTCCTGGTAGGACCAAGCTGATAAGTTTTTGAACTAGTCTGGACTGAAACTGAGAGACTATAATGATTGTCCTTGGGGTATTATTAACATTGCATTCGACACGTGTGGATGTGAGCCATACTCAAGCAAAAATGGTAATGACATTATCAGTTTGGGCCATCTTTTAACTCAATTCTCCTGAAAGAGAGACAGCTTCACCATAAATAGGGAAGCTTTGCTATATATAGGGAAGCTGAAGTACAAGGAGATGGTGTGCCATGGACAAGGTCATACAGAAAAGGCAGCAGTGGAGATCTCATGTCCTTTCCACTGTGACTCTACATCTGCTGGAACCTTACGTGGTCCCTTATAAAACTGAATTCTGGCACGGTCAATATTCTTTTGTACTGTTAAATCCTTTTCCTCTCCTGATCTGACCATAATACTGGAAGGCAATGTCAACTGCATAGCACAACTGCAAAGCAGTGAGGTTTGATCTATGGTCATACCTCCAAGAACTTGAGAAACTTTCTAGGAGTTCAAATCCTGCATAACATCACACAGCAAATATGAAGCGTTAGGGTGCAAAAACCTCTTCAGGAGGCTTGAAGTTGATCCAGAAAAGATGTCAGAGTCCTGCCTTCCTGAAGGGCCACTACAAATTCCCAAGTCCTCAAACAAAAGCATTGAGATGCCATCAGGAACACAAGGGACAGAGCTACAAGGTAACAAAAAAAAGGGCACTAGGCAAGCTGTCCTGTGTAACCATCTAGTACTGGATGTGATGGAGCATTCCATGAAATTTGTGCTGGAAGGAGGATGAACGTGCCTGGACGCTGATTCTAATGACTCTAAGATGAGCACAGCTAGGAGAGTGGGGCTGACTGTTCCCAGGACAAAGTGAAGTTTACATCCTTTGGAGAAGCTAGGAAATTAACATGTCGGTCATTAACATAATGCAAGCACTGGTAGCATCCATGGTGGATCATGCTGTAGGTCTACCCAGCCCAGTATAGGGAAGAGTGTAAGATCAAGCACAGAGTAATGCCTATATTTTTACATGCTCTAAAGGACAGAATCATAAATATTCCTAAGGCATCTTTGTATTTACTAGGAATTCCATGAATCTTTTTCCCATTAAGTTGTTTAAAATTTTTAGATCAAGTAAACTTTTAGCACTTGCAGCAACCCTTGGCAAGGGGGGATTAACTGCAGATTAACTGCACATTGTGTGAAGCAGGTTCTTTGTTCTGACCTGCTATCATCTCAAGCACCGTTTTTGTCTTTTCAAAGAAACAAAAAATACTTGCTCTCTTTCATCCTCTTCATGCCACTCATAATCTGATAGACCATTATCATACTCTGCTTCTGTCATCTCTTATTCAGATGAAATATTCCTAGAGTATTTTGTTGTTCTATACCTTTGATCAGTCTATTGCCCTTCTATGTATCTTTTCCAGTTCTGCTGCATCCTTTCTGGGAGGGGGGACGCCAGAGCTACACAAAACATTCAAGAAGCAGGCACACATTGAATTTACCCAGGGACGTAATAATGCTTTCTATTTTGATCTCTATTCCTTTTCTATTAATTCTTAACATTCAATTTGCTTTTTGTCGCTATTATTGAGCACTGAGGTGACATATTCATAGAACTGCCTATTAGAAACACCAACTCATTCCTGAGTAAGTAATGGTCCATTCAAAGCTCATCACTGTACGTAAAGTTAGGATTGCTTTTTTCCCCATGTGTACCACCCTATACTTATTTTCCACTGAATTTCAGTGGAAATTTCAGCTGCTATTTTATCATAAAATCACTCAGCAGTGTGACGCCCCTCTGCAATACTTCCACATCATCCCTCATCATTACTACCTTGTATAGCATCATCAGAGGACTTAAGTCACCTCATTACATCACTCAGCACCAACACACCTGAGTTACGTCTCCCTTAGGGGTATTTGCCCACCTTTCCACCTTGATGGCCAGGCTCTGTTGTAAGTAGCAGTAATGCAAACCCCTGCAGAGAAAACACACTTATGCTATTTGTTTCCCCAAGTTCTTTGGTACAGGCAGGTAGCACTGACATAAGTAATGGCTTTGCCTTTATCTGTGAGTGGTGAGTGCATGTACTGAATTCAGAGCAAGCTGTTTTGAATAGGCTGTGAAACAGGAGCCTCTGTGTGCGCGCTTGCCTGTGTATCTTTTCATCTGCTGCTTTTTCCTGGTGTGCATATGACTTTGTGTGTGGCCTTCCTCTGAATTTATTTTACTTGCTTTTTGATTGCAATAATAATACTAGTGTTAAAAAGAAACCTTCTCCTTTAAATTCCCCAATGCCAAGAAATGAACTTTGAAATATGAAGGTTAACAAAGACTTTGGGAACAACTTTGAAAGCAGCTAAGCTGTAAGCGATCGCCTTGTCCTTTAATCAGATGCTTGGCTTTGCAGCTCCAGCCATCTTCACGGATTAACTCCCATGAACTTTCTGCACTGCTTTTATGGAAAAGCACATCAAACAGATGACTCTGCTAAGAAGGAATTAATCAATTAAGCAGAAGCAGAGAAGCCTACTCTCTGCTGAGAAACTGGTCTACTGACACCTTCCCCCTCCCCACCTCCTCCCTTCCACCTTGCTCTAAAACTTGTTTTCTTTATGTTAGACGAAGGAGATTGAAATTTAGACGTAGAATCGCCCCACACACAGCTTCCTTTCCTGCCATTTTTCTTCTAAGACAAACACATTTTGTCTAGTCTGTGAGCTCTGCAGGGACCAGCAGCCTCCAGTTGTGGCAATATTGCTGGCGTGCATTTCCTAGCGAGCCAGGATGAACAGACTGAACAACCTCGCAGTGCCTTGGGTGATGAGCATTTGTCTCCCTGTGGTGGAGGGTGGTCGGTTTTCTGTCTGCATCTCCAACAGGAGTTATTTAGGATCTGGCATCTCCATAGCTATCTCAGAGGCCAGCTGTGTGCCCCAGTAAATCAGCGAGGTGATAACAGCAGTGTGGCTAGTACCCCTCAGACTCGATGGGAACCAGTCGGATGCTAAAGGCGCAGTGGGGTCTCCTAGCAGATTACTGAACTTCATGCCTAGGGGAGGACAAAATGAGCTCAGCCATATTGCTGCTGCCAGGCACAGGAGGAACCTACAGGATAAAGGGATTCACACTGTGCTCTTCGACAGCACTGCTTGGGCACCTCCCTGCTAAAGACTGCTAAGTACCTCCTGCAAATCTCATGGTTTATCCTCAAGAGGCAGTTACGAGCTCACACGTTCTCATTTGTGGTGACTGACAAGTTACGGGCATCATTGAGGAAGCTGAGCCCAGTGGCTGGGGGGTCTGAGATGGGAGCAGCCAGCCGGGATGCAGCTCAGTTCCCCAATTCTGTGTGGTCTCGGGCGAGTTGCGTAGGCTTGGATTCAGCACACAGCTTTAGACAGGTAACAGGCATCTGGTCTAAGTTGGTCTTCTAGAGGCTTTCTGTTGTCAATGGGGAGAGAGAGGAATTTCCAAGGAGAAAATTACCCCTTCCTGAATCAGGTGTGCAAATCAGGTAGTATGAAGTGGTCACTGGAGGCGTGAAGGAAGGAACCCAAGTGACCTGCCAGCCATCATGCTCCTACCTACCATCATAAATATCTGTATCTATTCAGGGCACCCACCAGTCTTCTAAAATTGGATTCACAGTATTTAGCTCCTCTTTGTATGTCAATATAGTGAAACTAAGGATGCAAGCTCAGATTTCCCTTTTTCTCCCCCAGATCAGGCTTCTTTTGATTTGAAAAGGGATGATCTTTCATGACAAGAAGAGTTATGAAATTATAGTGTTGTTGCAGATGACATTTAAGGAAGGTTCCTCCCATCTGTTTGCTCTTGAGGGTGTTAAATTCCTGATGTTATAGATTTTTTTAAAAGGCAAGGCATATTTCCATGAACATGAAGTCTGAGCTACCATATCAGCCTTCACAGCCACATGGACAATAAGCATGGGGGCAGCCTGCAGAAACTTGGTTGTACAGCCTCTGTAAAAGCAACTCTGTCTTTCTTCTGCAAGATGAAGTGACCTCCTCCCAGGACAAATCTATCTACAGCTTCAGGAGTACTTGGGTTACAGCTTTTGTTAACTGGAGAGTTGGAGTTTCTCTTGCAGAAATGAGATCATTCCTGTAGTTCTTCTCAAAAACAATCCTTGTAATCTGGATTAGGATAAACTGCATCATCAGGCCCTCTCTCCCCTGTCACATTCATTCCATCATACCAAGTGATTAGGAGACATCCTAATACTTCTCTTTCTTGTCCATTCTGGTCCTAGAGGAAAGCTGATCTACAAGAGATAGTGAGAGCTTTTCTTCTAATTCCCACCTCAAAACAATTCCTGGTCTATTTATCCTCATTTTTACTCATGTTTACTCTTCATCCTCCCTGATGCTTATTACCTCAAGTGTATTTAGAAAAGTGCTTTTATCAATGGAAAAGAACTGTTGGTTTTCAGCTCATTTCCAGCTGGGTAGGTGTTTGAAGTATGGCTGTGCAGGTCTCAGGTGGTAGAAAGATGGAAATGTATCAAAGAACTAGTTAACATCCAAGCAACTTCCTCACAGAGAGATCTCTCCTTCCAAATGCTACTTTATTAGATTCTGTATGATATCTCTTATTTCTGGATATCACAAGAATGTCAACAGCCTAATAATTTCTGCTAGCCATGCGTGGCTACTTTCCTGCTCTCACCCATCTGGCTCTATGGATGATTCAGCCTTTAGGCTACAGTCTGGGACATAACTCTAGTTTTTCAACTCAGCCATTCCCCAATTAATGTAGAGATTCTGGAATTTCCTTACAAGGCTGATAATCTAACTCCAAACAGGGGTGATTTCCATACTTACATCTAGTCCTTTGTATTTACTCTGAATGTGACTTTGCACCACTGTCTCCAAGGCTTCTGGGAAACCAAACGCACCCTCCTGATTGGTGTTTGTCTCGAATAAATCGACAGTTGCAGACAAACTGCAGGGTCTGCACAGGTAATTGTGGGCTCCAGGTTAAACGGAGTGGTGAGCACCGGTCTTCCACCCCTGATCCCGGGGCACACAGAGCCTTCCAGCATCAGTGGAGGACAGAACCACAGAACAGAAGAGGTTGGAGACACGTCTGGAGATTGGCTTGTCCAACTGTTCCACTCACAGCAGGGTCAGCTAGAGCAAGTTGATCAGGCCCTTAGCTGGTTGAGTTTTGAATATCTCCTGAGATGGGGACTCCACAGCCTCTCAGAGTAACCCGCTCCAGTGTTCACCCACCCTCACAAGAAAAATGGGGGTTTATTACTTTAAACAGAATTCTTTGTATTTCGATTCCTGCCCATTGCCTCTTGTCTGTTCACTGGGCACCACTGAGAAAACTCTGGCTCTGTCTTCTTTAAACCCTCCCATCAAGTATTTATACACATTGATAATATCCCCTTAAGATAAGTCTTCTCTTCTCCAGGCTGAACAACTCATCTCTCTTGTCTTCTCCTGAACAGTCCCATCTCTCTCATCTTCTCCTCATATACCAGATGCTCCAATCCATTCCTTATCTTTGTGGTCCTTTGCTGGACTCTGTCCAGTATGTCCACATCTCCCTTGTACTAGGGAGCCCAGACTGGAGATAGCATTCCAGCTGTGAACTCACCAGGCCTGGGCAGAGAGGAAGGATCACCCCCCCTCAACCAGGTGGCAACGCTCTTCTTTAAAAAAAGTCCTTATGTTTTCAAAAACCAAGACCTGAAAGCAAATCTGTGCTGTCTCTGAGAGCTACAACACACAACTGAGTGGTTTCAGTGCCCAGCACACTTGGTCCTCAGCTAAGGTATTTTTATAGCAGGGAATTCCGATAAAGTTAGGGTATCTGCAGCATTTTTAAGGTTTGTCAAGATCATTCCTGCAGCAGTAAGCACTGATGTAATAGCTTGTAAAAAAATAAAAGGGAGAGGAAAAGGCGCATTTTATTTTTGGATTGAGAGTTAAGACCTTTCAGATAGTACTATTTCCTGACTTTAATGAGCAGTGTATCTTGATCCAATCTTTTTCATTGCATTCTTGTCCCCCAATCATAGGATTTTTATTTTAAAGGACACAAACCTGAAAACATTGTACCCAGCTCTGCTTGAGCCTTCTGGAAAATAATATGCCAGTTTTGGAGAGGATTGCAAGGAGTAACTGGCAGCAAGACTGGGCCTGTGGTTTGTATTTGCATGTCATTTAGAAAAACAGAAAAGTGGCTGATCACAGAGAGTAGGCTCTGCAGTTTCAGTCCCCTTCCATTTTGTGGCCCTCAAAATCTGTAGAAAAAAAACCCTCTTACTGTTAGCCTAATTACAGTATTAACAGTTGGCTCAAAATATAATACTTACTATTAGTTCAGTTACACTAATACTAACCCTCACGGTTCAAAGTAGCACAGAAAAGCATCATTAATAATAAAGCCAAAATCATTATGCAAAATAACTTGCCTTTTCTCTGGCATGATGCTCACCCTGCTAGCATCCCTCCAGGCCCTACAGCTGAAGGCACTAGTGTTCTACGGCAGAAACTTGAGGGCTGTCACTGCAGTCTTCACCACCCCGAGGTCTCTCTGGCAGGAGTGTGAAGTTCATGGTGGGGTTGCTTCCTCCTCATTCTTGGGTCCCCCTCAGAGGTATCTTCATCCCGCGTCTCCCCATCACCCACTCCCTTCTCCCCAGTCCCCAGCACCAGCGGCAGAGCTGCCCAGCGCCCAGTCCCGGCACACAAAGATCTGGTGTTTGCTGGGCAGTGCCTGCCCGGGGCGGCAGCCCTTGGCCATGCAGGGTGTCCCCAGCGCTGAGCTCAGGCAGGTCGGGCACGAGTCCTTGGCCATGGGACACTTGCCATCACAGGGACACCCGGCTCGGGGCACGGCAAGCCCAGAGACGTCTGGAGACCTTGCGGTGTCAGGTCAGTGCAATGCCCATGGTCTTCTGCTAGTGGTGGCCAAAATCATACTGAGTGGGCTGCAGGTCATTCATGGCTTCTGGGAGGAAGTGGGATTAGGACCTTGGTTGTACTGTGCAGCAATCAAAGACTTCGTTACAAGAGACATAGCTGCTGGTGTCATAAGGATCCACTGCTACCCAATATTGATCCCATTTCTGCCAGCAGGACAGAGAAGTCTCTACCTTGCAACTAAGCAAGTGTCTGTGCTGGACCAGTCATGGCACTAAAATTGGACACAGAAGGGTCTCAAAAAAGACATATGTTTGTCTGGAAAAAACTTCTCCCCCTTTGAGCAGAAGCTTGGACTAGATGACCTCTGAAAGTCCCTTCCAACCTAAATTATTTTATTGTTCTATGAATGAAGCCTTATTATATGGATGACACCAGTATCTAGAAAGGAGCATGTGCATGCCTGGAGTGGAAAACAGTCACCTCTGGAGGGGCCAGTGCCAGGATCTGGAATGCAACCTGCAGATCTGACAGGGAAGAGCAGTAGATCTAGAAACAAATATGTACACATGTCTCTAGCATGATTGCAAGTTATTGATGACACCTGAGCATGGCAGGCAGCACAGCCATGTCAGCACATAGTCCACTCTTGTCTCCATCAGGACCTCAAGTTCTTCTGCATCACCATTCCTTCCCTGCCTCACATTACGGTAGAGGCAAGTTCAGCTATCCTATCGATGGGACTGCAGAAAAGCAGAAAATAAATGAAGATGGATGAAGGCTTCCACTGAGACAACCAGCTGCACTTTAGCATGGCTGTAATGCAGTAGGTGACATCCAATTGCCTATACAGACCTTGAGTGCCATTTCAGATGCCCCAGGGTGTCCCGCCTGGCCTCCACTACCAGCAGAGAAGGGCACAGCTTTCCCGTTGGTCCTGTGCCATAACTGCCAGCCTCAGGTGCCCTGGGGCATCTCAGATGGCACTTGGTGATACATTTAGAAAAGTGCTTCACAACTCCTCTGACCTCCAGGCCAGGTGGGCTGTCTGACTGCTTTTCTAAATATAGGCAGGTACCAGAGGATATGTCTGAACTCTGCTGGGGCTGTTGTCTCCAAACTGTTCCAAAGTCAGAATTTAAAAAAGAAAGAATATTTCTTGGAAACTGCTGGGTTCAGAGGCCTGTTCATCTTGGTTTCATGAGAACATAATTGAAAGCAAGGCTGTTTTTCACTTCATTTTGTGTTTGGGCTCATCCCCTTTGCCACAACTTCCCACAGCCCTTTTTAATGATGAGCACAAAAGCCTGTTTTCAAAGAACATCTTTTCCTGTGGTTTTGGTCCTGATCCTAAAGAAAGGAGGCACGGAGTAGCACATAAGACATCAGAGTTTGCCACGTCGTAACGGCCTCCTACTCTTTTCCTTAGCTTAACAATTTCTTAAGCCTCCTTTCCCTTTCAGATATCCTATAGAAGAAGAACAGTATATAGGATCAGCACTTGCTTTCTTGCTATAAAGCCCAGAGGATGCCCTGTAGGGGTCTATAGTCAATGAGATGTCACACTAGCATGTATAGCTGAGGTCTACTACCAGAGCACAACCTGCAGATACTTGTCAGTGGGGACTCTACCTCTTAACAGAGGTGCAAGCCTCCAGCACTCATTTCTGAGCTGGGGGACGGTATAATGCTTTCCCTGCCATCCCTTTGCTGACCGCCCAGGGGACTGGTATCACTTTTACTTGGTGTTTTCAAGCAGTTTGACTTGTCTAAATAGTTGCAAGGCTGTTCTCATTTTCAGATGTTTGCTTTTTTGTCCTGATCTCACCTCTGACAGTTACAGCTTCCCTCACCAGCATGGCAGGGAAATGGGAAAGTCCATCTTGTTCTAAGTGGCTGGGATAAGCTTTGTGCTGAAAATAAAACTATACCATAAAACGTGCCGTCCCCAGAGTGCAATCCTGAGCAGACCTTCTGTATCTGTCCCTAGAGTGAAATCCAGTTTTTCTGAGTCCACAGATCTTTCTGTGACTTGAAAATATACATGGGACTGAGGCTCCCTGCATCTGTTAACGCTGATGGCATGTGCTGGGCTGGTTGCTGCTGAAGCACTCACCTGGCTTCTCCACAACAGCCTATTTACACAAAATGGGGAGCCCTTCCTATGTTTACAAGGGTTCTATTTTGACTGGATTAGAAAGGTCTAATTACAGCACGTTTTGCAAGTGCTGCTTAGTTCAATGACTCCAGAAACACAGAGGCAATCTGTTTCATCACCTCACCTTTCACTAATGAGCTTTGTTTTGCTCTAGACATGTGGTCTGATGATTTGCAGTGGTCACAGCCATGGTCTCCCAGCTGAAGCATGGCATACACCAAGACCTGTTGACAACAAGGCTTCCTGCACACCTGTGTCTTGTAGCATCAAGGCCAAGGACTTGCTGCTTGTTGGCAACTTCTCAGCCTACTCTGAGTTGATGAAGCAACAAATCATCATAGTTCAACCACGGAGTTCCTCCAGCCATGCTGCACCATCCATCTGCTCTGAGGTAATGAGAGGGAGAATTACCTGTACCTACTGGGGACCTCTGAAAGCCCATCACCTGGTGAAGGATATAAGATGATGGTGTTACTGGTCAGGGCACTTGCATACACAATGGAGAAACGTGTCCAGTTCAGGTGTGGATGCGTTGAGACATCTGGTCTGCACCAGGCAGAGAAGGACACAGGTGTGCACAGGGAGCGTTGTGACACCCTGGTGAGACCTTTCTTGAATGATTCCCATGTCAGCATGGTGGACAGCAGCTGGGAGGTCAGTGGAGGCTGCAGGGAAGAGAAACAGCCTGTAGTGTAAAAATTAGGAGCAAACTGGTGCTGACGGATGGGGGTTGTGTGACCTCGGCTCCCTCTCTCAGACCTGAGGAGATGTGACATGACTGCAGCTCGGTGACGCATTGGTTTAGGAAGCAAAAGCACCTCTTTTAACACCTGTTTTATCCCATCTTGAAGCTGTTAAGAAAGCTTTTCTGATTTTCACTTGCCTGGTATTGCTTCTGGTCTGGTCTCATGCACCTCTCCCTGCCTCATCCTCCTGCTGATGGTGCTGGCTGTCCCGTTATGTAGCCCCTCTTCTCACCAGCTGCATTCAGAGGCCACCTCCTGGACCTATATCACTTTCCTGCAGCAATGGTCTCTATATACTAGATTTCATCTGAATGGTGGTGGGGTCTCCTAAGCAGATTTTATGTGAATGGATTAGGGACTGATGGGCTTTATTCCGTGATAGATTAACACCTCCCTATCCTTCAGTACCAGAGTAATTGTGAACCACAGATAGCCCTGGAGGAAGGACTGGTAGATTTGGGGTTTTTTTCCCTTCCCCCCTGTTTCCTCCTTACTGCGACAAGAGAAAAAAGGGAACAGCAGAGGGGATGCTCTATTCCTCATATGACAGTACCCCTGGAAGGTCACGGGAACATCAAATTGTGATGAGACTGGCACATTTTTAATTCTTTCTCATTACAGCCTCTGTTAAAGCTACATTACAATAATTGCTTTAGTTCTGCTACGGTATTTTCAGGTCTCTTAATGTAGCTGTCAGCTCAGTGTGCAGGGAAATAACACCAGCCAAAAAGAAAAAAAAAAGGAAAGGAGAGGAAACACTCAAATGAAAGCCTGGTAGACTAGCAGAGAGGGTGAAGGACTGGGCCAAATTTTGGGTGAGAGTAGGAGGTGGTGAAGTCCAGGCTTGCCAGGGGTGCTGCTGCTGAGGGACTTCTGTGAACTGGACAAAGGTTTGGTTTCTCACATCTCACACCACAGATTCCCTTAAACTCACCTCTGCTCAGAGAAATGGTGGGGTTTTACACTCCACAAGGTCTAGTTCAATGGAAATGGGACACTGCAGTGGCATTTTGCATTTGCTTGCAATGTTTTGAAGAACCTTTCCATACCAGGGCTGCTATGGGGCAGTCAGTTTGAAAACCTTCTTTTGGGTACCAATATAGGATTAAGAGACCTCTACAGATTCAGTGCAGGATAGACATGTACTCACAAGACACAAACCATGGAAGGAGAGGATTCATCATCCAACCTGAGCTGCTTGCTCAGCCCAGCAGCCCTCCCAGGAGCTGTGCGCTCTATGATTTCAGCCTTGGTCCCTTCTGCAGCCATTCCTGGCCTTTTCGTTGCCATCCTCAGTCAAGTGAACCAGCTCCGGCTGCACTCTCCAGCCTTGCACTGCCTTGGCCATCCCCCAGCTCCTCTCCTTGCAGCCAGCCAGCTTCGCTTCCCAACCCCTTGTGCTCCTCCACATCTGCAGCAACGCCCGCACCCCGACCCACAGACCAACAGCTCCTCGTGCAAACCCTCCCTCCCACCGCAAGAGCAACACATCAGCCTCCCCACCCTCAAAACCACTGCCCTAACCACTGCTGCCTTCAGAAAACCACAAATACCACATAGGCACACCCTTAAAAACCCAGGCATTCCTCCCTCCCGTAAGACCACGCTGCAGCTGCGGGCAGGGCGCCCTTTCCTTCCAAGTCTGCTTTCCTCCCCACATGCTGTGCATTCAAAAGCATGCCCACCATGAAAACGTGCCCCTTTCTCAAACCCACACCCTTCCACACACAACACAAACACATGCTCTCGCACTTTCTCCATTCCCACAGCCATCCCTTATTCATTAAGGTCTCCATAGGAGTTTTCAGCCATGTGAAGAATTGTTCATAATTAGTTAACAAGAAAGAAAAATAAAGTCTCCTAAGCTGTCAGCAATCCTCCAGAAAACCAGCAACAGATCTGAGCACCATTTGGTCTAATTAGTCTTGATATTTCACACAACATATTTCTCAATTTTCAGTGGAGAAAGGGATAAAAAAAAAATCCCTCTGAGGAGATCAACAGGAGTATTTTTGTGAAGGGATTCGGTGGCAAAGCCAAAGGGAACTCTTAATAAACAAATGTGCATTTATATTCCTTCACTGAATCTTCCACAACAGTTGCTTCATCTTCTGCTTCTATGGGCATGTGCAGGCCTGGGGTGGGGCCAATCTGCAGCTGGCAGCAATCAAAATAGTTCTTCCCTCAATATATCCTTCTTAATTTTCTTTCCTGTGGTGAGGTTGAAGGTCATTGGTAATCAGCCTGTACCTCCCATCCTGCAGGATGGTGGTTCTCTTGGTGGAAGGGTGCTGAGATACACAGCAAAGGATCCAGCTGCATCATGCCCATCTCAACACCTTCATCGACCTCCGTAGACTGCAGCAAGAGTTGGGCTCTAATGTAGCTGAACAAAAACACGCAGAGCAAGTGAAATCCGCCTCCACAGACAGGTACTTCTCAATCTACATATGGCAACACCAGGGTTTCTCACATACTTGCAGGAGTCATTGGTAGAAGGTCAGGTTTTGTGGGTGACTACCTCTAATTGACCATGGTGATGGTGGTGTCCCATGGCTTGAAGCAAATTAACATGTTGTCTATGTGAGATGTGCAAGAGCAGAGCGTCTACATCCCCTCTGCAGTCAGTAGAAAGAAGATGGGTGTCATCATCGTGTGAGGCATCTAAGACGGAGGCACAGACCCATCGCCTGTAGGTGCCAATCTCGTCGGTGATTGTGGAAGGAGTCTAGACAATTATTTAGGGATGGTATCCAACAATTAGAACACAGAATCTGCCTCTGAGCGTATCATCCTCATCTCTCTTTATCAGAAGAGACAGTCAGTGTGGGCAATGAAATTTAGTGTGATTCATCTCTTCCAGAGATGACATCCACTTTTCATCAGTTGAATGACAGCTTGAACTCCACTGATGATACTGACTCAATCTCAGTTGTCTGCAAAGGGAGCAGGAACACCTAGCTCAGGTGCAGACTTGCACATTAAAAATACCCCAGGAGGGGAGAGGAATTTAGCTCTGTAAACAAAGATGTTTAATGGCATTTGCAATGCTGTAGACAAGGATGGACATACAAAGAGGCCTGCCTGTATGTTCATGAAGATCTCATCACTAAAGTCAATGAAACCCAGACCTCACAAAATGCTGAAGTCTACTGTAGGGTGAGAAAAAAATGCTTTTTAGTGGTTTGGGGTTTTTGTTGGATTTGGCAGGAGAATGGACACCCAGGTCATGCGGAGATCCATGCCTCACAGACTCCAAAGCTTAGGAGTTTGCATCTGAAGCTGACTCCCATCCTGAAGATAAAGCCCACCCATAGGAGGAGATGCTTAAGTTTTAGATGGAAAGACTCATCTGAGATGAACCCAGGACTCAATGTGCAAGACAGAGCACAGTGGAGGGTTAGAGTCCAGTGAACTGCAGACCCCAGGTTGTTTAAACATCGGTCATAGGAATATGATGGTTGGTATGGGAAATTAATTCACAGAGATACGTAAGCATCCAAGGTGTCCTGCTGATAAACGTCCTGGCATCTTAAACATCCTAAAGTAAAAGACAGTTCTGATGAACTCTCAGCTAAGAAACTGTACACATGTCCATCCAAAAACCAACTTCTGCAGGAAGTCCAAGTAAGATCTATGGACTTCACAGCTCTTATTCTGAGGGCTTCAAAAGGATTTGTGTTATACTCCTGAAATATTTTTAATTGAGTTTTCAGGGTTTTTTTAAAGGGTTCAGAAAAAATATCAAATTATGTTGTTAATTGATCCCTTGGCAGCTCCAGAAAAACTGTGGCATGGGTTATGCTGAATGTTGGCAAACTTGGGAGAAATCAGTCCTGGGATTAATTGCAACTTGGACCTCTTGCAGTATTATGTCTGAAAGAAGCAATACGCCTATGACTAACCAATGGATAGCCATCTTTGACATAACTGCTGAAATATAAATTTCTTCCATCCTAGAGGTATGGTAGATTTCATAGGACTTTGAAAACAGGATCAACATGAATTTCTTTCTCCAGACAGAGCAACTGAGGCCCAAAGATGAGAGTCCAGCAGGTAATTTCCGAGCAGTGAAGAGCAATGTTGAGGTGTCCTCCCATCTCTTGGGCCACCTGATAAGCCCAGTACTTAGCACGACAGGTTGCAGAAGCAGACTGGCCCCTAGCCTGCGAATACTCATGGGAGTCCCCTATTCCCTCATGAAGTAAGCAGTCATGCTGACACTGGAATAAGGAGTGCATAGAGAAAACAACTGTCATCTTCTACCTTCAAGACAAGACCTGTATCCTGACTTGGAATGATTGGATACTGCACTTTTTAGATGAGAGGTGGAAAAGACAAAAGTTACAAACTACCAAAGTCACATTTCTCAAAGTGTTTTCAGTCCTATTTTTAAGCATATTTCAACAGTTAAGAGTAAAGATGATCACTTAGTGGTATTTTCAAGGGGTTTAGACAGTTTTAAAAATCTCAACTTTAAGCTCTTAAGACTTATTATGACCCTAGGAGTCCACTGTCTCCTGGTAGACTAATAATCATTAGTTCAAGAAGCATGGTCACAGGATGTGTGATGGGGACAAATTTAAAGATTCCCCGTTCAACCTTAAATATGGGAGAGCAAAGAGGAGCTGACTGTTTTATTCAGACCCTTCTCCACGGCACTGGGGAAGGAGAGGATTTTCGTGAAAGCAGAGGCATTAGCAGGGGGAGGCATTTAGCATCTGGATTGGAACCTGACTGCAAGTTTACCAGCTGTTTTTACCAAATGGGAGCAAACCTCTCCCAGAACAAATGAGCCTTGTCATGTACAAAGCTAAATCTTGAAGGAAAAAAAAGAAGATAGTTGAGATCTAAAACTGGCCTGCTCTCTCCATCAATGATCCTGCAGGGAATTTTGCAGTTGTTGAGAGGTTAATCTGGGTACTGACTGTCCAACTGACTCAGCCTCCCTGCTCCTCTGCAGTGGATATGGTAAACTTCTCCATTTGCTGTCCTCAAGTATGGTATAGCACAGCTAGGGACCAGTAATGGATCTCAGCAGGAAACAGCTGTGTTCATCTATTGCTTTGTGGATGAAAAATGTTGCCTAAACTACACAGAAGAAACTGAATCCCTCCTCACTGCAAATCCTTTGTGACCCCTAATGTTTAGTAACTGTAAGGCAACTTTTCTGGCTCCAGTGAGGGAAGACCCTGAGGCTGCAAGAGGAGAGAGGGAGCAGTAGAAGAGACACCATACTTATCACTGGCTGTAGGTATCACCCAGAAATGTCATCACCGCACTTCTGCTCACTCCATCCTCTGGCACAAAAGCCAAAGGAAGTCCCTAAACATCATCTGGTGTTGCTGTCCAATACCAGAGACGGTAAATGATGCCTCAGAGGAGTAATTGTCTGGGATGCTCTAGGGGTAGGAAGCAGCATCAACCACCACCTCTACTCTGGTACTTGGGGTGGCTAAGCCATGGCTACATGTGACTGCAATAAGCTGCATAGCCTCATTCGCTAGCCATTGCTTAGGCCGGTGATGGGAGGACTATGCCTTTGTGGCTTCTCTGACACCACAGAGTCGTTCCTGCTCCTGGCCAGGAGACTCAACAACATGGTTTTGACCATGCTGCATTTGGTCTTGAATGGTTCAGGGACATGGAAGAACTGAGGGACTAAGGGCAGGTGCAACTCTCCAAAGTTGCACTCACAAAACCAAAACTGTTTCCCAGCACTCTATGCATCTTCAGTGCAGCTTCCCTCATCATCAGCTTTGCCTGTGCAGTTCTGAAGCCGTATCATCAGCCCATGCGCTCTCATGAAATGGAGTCCACTTGTGTTAGGCCATCATGGTAGCTGAGCTGCACCTCCTTGGATTTTCCCCTTTGCAGGAGAAGCAGCAGGTGGTTGGGAAGATCTGCAGAGGCTTTGCTCGGTCCAGCTGGGATCTCTGCTACAGCTCTAGATGTAAGACGGAGTCTGACTAGGCAACATGGCAAAGAAAAGCTCTTCACTTGGAACCAGTCACAAAAAAACACTTGAGCACAGGATTTCCAAGAACCTGAGACTGCTTTTCAGATCAAAATGCATACTGTCCTTTTTCTCCTCTTGTTCCAGTTAGCCATCTGCATATGGGGAGAGTCCTTTTTACTTCTTCTTCATCTTCTTCTTCCTATTATTATTATTATTGTTATTGTTGTTGTTGTTGTTTAATTTATCTTATCTTACTCGTTAAGAACAGTTGCTCTTAATAATTGCTGCAGGGAGAAGTTCAGAAACAGGTAACAACTGAAAACAGAGATGGGGACCAGGAAGAAAAGAAAAGAATGTGATGGTGGAGAATGGAGAAGGGGGGGGCGGGGGGAGAAAGAGTCCAAATACTCCCAGGGGAGAATATGAACAAAGAATATTTAATGGGGCTTTTGTAAGTCAGTCTTACTTTGCTTTCCAAGAACATCTAGAAAAGGGAAACATTCATTCTTTTTGGAGAAAATTAAACCCACAGGGTCTGTGGGACAGACACCCCAGCCTGGGGAAGAGCAATCTGGTGCCAGACTTCCCTGGAGGCTGCTTGGGTCTCCTGTAGAGGAGGAATCTAGCAGGAAGGAGATGAGGGTGAGATGGAGATGTCCCTCTGTGGTGCCCATCTGCTCCCATCTCTCCAGGGACCGGTTGTGCCCCATAGTGGATGGCTCCCTGCTGAGGGCACAAAAACTTCAGGTATCCCAGGCCAGACCTGGTGTAAGCAAAGGGCTGGCAGAGGAAAGGAGTGAGGGGTAGGAGCATGGTGCTGATGAAAAGCCATGTTGTTTTCTGGTTTTCTGGTCATCAGGGTCAAACCTCCCTTTGATGTCTCTTCAGCTCAGGACACATCCCTTCCTCATCCTCAGGGACAGGCTTGCCACACTACATGAGAAGAGGGGTACAATATCTCCTCTACCCACCAGAAATCAGTGCAAACCTTGTTAAGGTAATTACCCATCTCTTTCTACTTTCTACTGGAGCAGCGTCAACAAACCCAACCTGGGAACCCACCTTGCATTTCATCCAGGTCTGCAGCCTGGTGTCTGTCTGTCTACCCACAGCAACACCATGCTGATGGCAGCGGGTGCAGCAGCATCACCCGTGAGTGTGGCTCCAGCCCTGAGGAGCTTGGCTGCCGAAGGCAAGCGTGGAAGGGGACAGGGAGGGGACATGCATCCCACATGGCCCTGGGATGATGCTACTATTAGATGAGGAGCTAACAATGTGGGAATGGTCTGGGGCCTCAGGGAGTCTGGAAGGGCTTTTCCACATTTCTGCCACATATTCAGCAGCCATAACACAATTTATACAAGGAGACAGCTTTCCGATAGAGGCATTTCCTTCTACAGTCATCCAGAACTGTAAAAAACCCAAACCATTGCACCGGGAAAAAGGTTTCTTTTTCTTCCTTCCTTCCTTCCTTTCTTTCTCTGTTTCTCTCTCTCTTTCTTTCTTTCTCTTTCTTCCTTCTTTACTTTCTTCCTTTCCTTGCTTTCTTCTTTTCTTTCCTTCTTCTTAATTTGTGTCCTTCTTAATTTCTTCCTTTCTTAATTTCTTTCCTTCCTTCCTAATTTCTTAATTTTTCTTTCTTTCTCTTTCTTTGCTTAATTTATTAATTTTCTTTCTTTTTTCTCTTTCTCTCTTTCTTTCTTTAATTTCCTAATTTTCTTTCTCTCTTTCTTTCTCTCTTTCTTTCTTTTTTCTTTCTTTTTATTACTTTGTGTTATTCAATCTTTTTCTATCCCCTATCCCCTCTGTTCCCTATCCCTCTTACATGTCCCATGAAGTGTACCCTGCCAGAGGATATGTTGACAGTCAGCAGGGCACACCAGCCTTGATCTCACGCAAGGATTTACCTACTTCGGGGGTTTTCTGCCTCCAGCACAGCTTCCCACATGCTGCCACCTCCTTCCCTGGGGAGGGAGTAGGACTGAGTGCTTTATGTGCCCTTGTCACCAGCAGATTAATGAAAGCTGGGAGGACAGAGGGGGGTCACAGCACACTCAACCATGACTGGATTCCACTACCACCCACCTCTCCAACACAGTGATGATTTCTGGCTCAATCTCTCACCCTGTCAAGATGCACAACAAATGGTGAGGACTGGTGATAAAAAGGACCCTGTTCATTAAACGAAAGGCTATCATAGCCTGTATCCATAAGATATAGACTCATGTCCCTGGGTTTTTCCCCATGATGGGGTTGTGGTGCTGAGGAGGCTGGATATGATTTGGGCTTTCCACACCTAATCATTTAGGCTAGCACAGCCTGGCTTTGTTTTGCAGCTCCCTTTGACATAGTCTTAGAAAATACATCTTCATTTCTAGAAAGACAAGTATTATACATTTCCTTGCACACAGGCATCTTGTGCCATTTGAAATGCTCTAGGCTAGCAGATGTGACACAGCCTATGAGAATCCCAAACCCATCAGAAATTGTACTGGGGCCAGGTAGGAAATGGGATGTCTAAAATGTTACCCAGCACCTATTTGTAGACAACCCAAGGGTCTGGCTTCTGCCATGCTCAGCAGGGCCCATGCAAATTCTTCCCTGTGCTGGAAACTCTCTTGCCATTTGATTTGCACAATATTGCTTCAAATTTCACTGTGCCTGGCAGGAGGGACATCTGAAGTCACCCCTGAAAGTCGTAACAGCTTCACTTAGAGTGCCACCACCATGGCTCTCTTCAAGACTTTCTGGCAACAGGCAAATAAAAATGTCAGGGAACAAGAGGTTATTCTAAATAACTAAGGTCCTTATTGACATGCAAATCGATACAATAATATGGGATGAAGTCACAATGCTTCTTCAGGATCCCTAGCCTCAGTTCTGTGGTATTACCTGCACCTCTTCACAGCACTCTTAGACTCAACTAAAATTTATGCAGAAAAATCAACCTGTATTGTAACTTAGTGGAGAAGTGGAGATAAAGCAGGGAAAAGCTTGACTTTGGGGATTTGTTTGGGTAAAATGATGCATGTGTGACTTTCCCTTGCAACTCTGCAATTTATTATCTCCACCCCAACTGTTGGCTGTCTGGAAACCTGAGAAGGAATTTGGATGTCTTGCACCTGGGGAGCAGGTGGATTTTGGAAAGAACACTGAGGTGACTGAGGTGCTCCTGAGACCCAGCCCAGTCTCGCAGGAACAGCTGATCACACACTCCAAGACTGAATTTTCCCTGGAGATGGAAGCAGTAGAGGGACTGAAGAATGAGGAATTGCAAGAGAAATGAGATGAGGAGGAGGAAAAAAAAAAGCCATCAAAGAAATTTCCAGAATACACATCTGTTAGGAGGGAGTGTGGAAAAGATGGTGATGATGATGATAACACCATCACCACCATAAATAATAATAATAATAATAATAATAATAATAATAATAATAATGGGGATAGGGGTATTTATTGTGAACCCTTCCCTCGGCACCAAGTGAAACAGCCAAACAGCTCTGACCCTGTTGCCTACTTGGCCGAGCTGGGGGATGGCATGCTGCTGACCCTAGGACCAGTGCAGACACCACCATCCCCACCACTCCTGCTTGCCAGTGGCAACAGGAACAGCAAACTCGACTCTCCTACCATCTCCTACCTGGCTCTGAATCCCTCCTTTTCTCCCTTGTCCCTCTGGCCACAATAACTTGGCTGATGCTCTGCTCCCTGCCACATCCTGAGCTCTCTGTAAGGATGGCAAAGATTCCTGGTGACTCAATGGTTTGCAGAGCACAGCCAAGGTGACAGATGCAAGAAGAAAGTTGAAAGAGAGAAACAATTTGCTCAGCAGAGCATCAAAAACAAATATTCCTTCGCCACTCTTATTGATTCCGCACCTTCTCCAGAAGTTAGTTACTGTCATTTAAATCACTTTATCCTCTTAATCCACCAAAGGCAAGTGAGATCAGGATGGGTTAGCACAGAATTTCAAATATATTATTGGGATATTTTCTGTGAAGACAAATAGACCTTAAAGCGCCTTAATGTCTAATGCCAGAATGCTGTGCTTAATTAAGCAGCTACAGGGGCCATTTACAAATGTGATTTCTGGATTGATTATCTATAACTCTCTCTGCAGTCCCTATTAACAGCCTCCTATGAATAGGATTGTTTCCTATAAGTGTCTTATCCAGGAAGATGGGGGGGGGGGGCTGCACTTGCCAGGCATCTTATTCCAAAGGATCAACCCGAAAATATCAACTAATCAGCAACAAGCGTTGATAGGGGCAGAGAAGGAGGTATAAATCTCCTTGGGGGCTTGTGGGGGGAGGAGAGCAGTGATGAATCTGCAGATTAAAAGGCTGTTGCATTACCATTGAGAAAGGGTGTAACGTGTATGTGTCTTCTAGTGTAACTTTGCATTGATTTCTATGCAGCTATTCTGCTATAAACCACCTGTTTTCTGCCCTTAAATAATCAAGTTTTATAGCCCCCCATGAAGAGGGGTAGCCTGGAATAGAGTTTGTTCTTTGTCTTTCCATCAGTAACTGCTAGCTACCTCCTGTTACATACATTTTGAAGAACAAGATTTAGACAAAATTGTGCAAAGGCTTGTTCCCAACATGGCAAGAGCATCCAATCAAAAGGAGAATCCAGCAGGTAGGCACACAGACACGTGTCCAAAGGACTACGACAGTCACAGTTATGCGGGGATACCCACAACCTGGTTTTCTGTGGTGCTATCCACATTTCCAGAGTTTCCTCATAAATGCACACTAGCTAGCAGGGTGACTGAAGTCCTGAGGACTTGCCATACAACTTCAGCTGCTATTCTTGCCATGCCAACCCTTCACTCACTTGCATTGCACAGTCTGTGCGTAGCATGGAGCTCCTGAGCAAGAGAGAGCTGTTAGCAGGGGCGTTGTGACGATGAGGTGCAGCTGCAGGTTATATGGCAGACTAGCAGCATTAGGAGAAACTTCACAGCAACGTGGCATTTGGGCTTCTCTCCCACTCCAGGATCCCACAGGAGAGCTCAAACTGGCTTTGCAATGTGTGTGGGCAAGAGACCCTGGCTTTACATGCATGCCACTCTGCTAATTACAGGACGGCCAACATCTCTAGCAATGAAAATACCATGAACCAGTGCAGAGAAAAGCCTCCAGACCTCCAGAAGCAGGTTTTGGGGGGGAAAAGGGAGCATAATCTGCTCTGGAAGGAACAGCCTTGTGCCCATTCGGGTCACTGCAGCAAAGGCATCATCTCTCAGCTGAAGGATGGTGCCAGCCCTCTCCCTTGGCTTCCTCCTGGCTGCAGAGTGGGGAGGACTGGGGAGCTGCCCGAGGACAAGATCTGCCACTTTCCGACTCCGTGTGTGCCCTGGGGAGGAGGGAGAAACAGCAGCACACACAGACATGCAGAAGAATAAGAAAGGAGAAAAAAAAAAAAGATAAAAGAAAAAAGATGTCAATAATTTAAGAGACAAAGCTTCTGCCATGAAACCCAATCTATTTCAGGCGCCTGCAGCAGGTTTTGGACACCTTGATTAATCATAACGTGCTACATATTATTTCCCTATAAACAAACTACAATGTTACTCATATAAACAGCTTTATCTTGACAGCTGCAAAATGCCAGGATTTAATGTCGAATGAACAGAGTTTCACCATATGGTACCACTCCGGGCCTGAGACGTTATAATCCACAGCATATTGCCTTCCGGAAACAGCGATTACAAGGAAGGCCTCTCTCCCCTCTCCTTTTAATTGCATTTGTTGTCTCTAGTTCATATTGTCTCTTCTTTTTCCTGACAGCTTAGAATAAATCAGTCTCTCGGGGGGGCAGGCTTGGGCTGGGTTGTTTTCTCGGTTTCTATTCTTGAGAGAGGGGTTTAACAACGCACTGAGGGTTTGGGTAGCTCTTCGTAGGGCTCAGGATTGCAACACCCATCCTAGCTGTTCTTATCTCCCAGCCCACTAACCCACAGGCTGGCAGATCAGAAGGAGCTTCATGGTTATGTCTACATTAACTAGATTTGCCAGATGGCTCATGCAGTGGAGACTTTTCATCTCCTACTTGCTAATTCGCTTTTCTTTGATAAAATAACATGGGATGGCAATATTAACTTTTGCTTTTTCCTGCTTCCTATCCGAAACTAGAGGGCCTGAATCAAGTTCTCCACTCCTGGGGACCCACTCTTTTTGTTTTTCCTGTGAGGAGATGTGAAGGTAGATGTGAACACAGACAGGGTGGCTAGAAGGCAATGCCTGGGTGCAGGAGGATGTAGGCTGTGATGCTCTAATGAGAGCTCAGTTCTTCGTTGGGCTCAGGAGAGGAGAAATTAGTTGGTTTACATGTGTCCCTCCCATGCGAAAACTTGTGCCTTGGCTCTCCCAGGCCCAGACTTGTGCTCTCTCTCAAGACCTAGCCCCATTAGTGTGTGGAAAATGCAGCAGTACTGCTCTCTGGTCTTGGACAGGAATCAGATGATACAGGCACCATCTGGTGTGCTGGTGGGCAACAAGCAGAGGAAATCCACTGTATCCTTCATTTTCCAGCATCAGGTAAGACAAGTCTGGAACTGTAACTCAACTCTGGCTCTGAAGCAGCACCCAGGGAACACACGACTATATTAAAGTGACCCAGGCTAAGTGGAAACCAGCCAGGTAGCCACCTTCCATGCAAGACCTCTAGCATGCCTCTGACATACAATCATAAAATCATTCAGGTTGGAAAAGACCTTTACGATCACCGAGTCCCACTGTAAACCTAACGCTGCCAAGTCCACCACTAAACCATGTCCTAAGACATCTCTGCCTGTATGTCTGTATTTGCTGCCCCTGGGTTTTGTGCAGGTTTCAGGCGGCCATCCTTTGTGACCAAGGAAGGGAATATTTTGTATTTTTTGCAAAGGTTTTGTTTATTTGGATGTGTGATTGTCATTTGCAGCTGCTGAAAAGGAAGAAAGATTTTACAGCTAAGCTGTTACAACTCCTCTAGGCTCTCTGAAGATTTGGATGCAGCTTCTGGTTCTGTTGCAGAATTCCTATGTGACCCAACTCATGCAATTTTTATAAGTTTCATTTTTTTTTCCCATCTGAAAAACGTAAATAAATAAGATACCTGTTTTTCTCTCTGTTCCATTGCTCTTCATGCGTATCTGTGCTGGTTCATACCTATTGCTCTGGCAATGGCAATGTTACATGCCTTTGAGGTGCATATAACCCCAAATTTAGGTTCCTTTCTCTGACAGTGATGTCCACCTTGCAGTCCCTTTTTATGCTATAAACGTAGGAATCTGCATGGCCTTTGGAGGCAGGACAGGAAAATCATGGGGTTAACTAGCAGCCTTGATATTAGGAAAGACTTGCTAAGCATAAGGAGAAATGAAGAGGGTTGTTCTGATCCTTGCAGCAATCCTGGTCACTGCTTTGGCAGGGAGCATATCCACCACCCAGGACCGTGCATGGACAGGCAGGTGGGAAAATCCATCCTGGACCCAGCAACTGAGGTAGTGACTGCATCAGATAGATAGTCAATAGGTCTTGAGTTTCAGCACCTTGTTCATGAAACAGTCGGACATTGGCAACATGCACAAAATTCAAGGAATCATTGAGAATAGGGTTGGGCAGGCACCCACAAGGTCACCTAGACTGCTCTTGACTTGAGCCATGCTTTTAGCCATTGTTTGTCCAGCTTCCTTCTAGATCTCTGGTGATTAAGGGGCCTTACCCTGTTCCCACACCCTCATGCCCTTGTCCTTAACTAGTCTTTCCTTATGGGCTAAATCTCCCGTGCTGCAATGTAACCCTCGACTTTGCTCTCTCACCCCCAGTCTCCATGAAGAGGGTCCACATTGCTCTCATGAAGGTACCTGAGGGCAGATTGAGCCATGGTACATTTTGGAAGCCAGATCTATGTCATAAGTCAAATGATGGAAAGGCAGATGGTAATGCTTTGGGTTCAATAATTCACATTAAAGCACTTCTTTCTTACCCCTTTTACCCCATAAATCCATAACCCAGTGTTAAAAGGGGAAAAAAAGGTTAATTGCTCACTTGCCCAAGTGGAATAATGATGGGGTTCATCTTCCCCTATTTCAGATGGCTAATGAAAGCATCCACAGCTCAAATACATGTCTTTTATGCAAAGCAATTGCTGCACAACTCATATTAGGAAAATGACACAAACATAAAGCACTGGAAAATCACTGGGACCATTTTCCTGACTATGAGGCAATGACATTTTGTTATCCTTCTGCCTCTAAATGTGTTGCAATGGCTTTTTCTGTGCCCAGCGTGTGAGCTGCTGGGGTGGGAGCTGGGTGTAAGTTATGGCAGCTCATAATGTAGTATCTAATCTGTACCACTGATGAGAATTGCCTATTTTGAGACCAGTGAGATACCTCCAGTGAGATATCCCAACACGAGGAACTGAATCTGCTGATGCCTAGTCTGACATGGGAGCAGCAGAAAGCCAGAAATGGACAAGTAACAGTACAGGTCCAGTACCAGAGAAACACTTCAAGGGTGAAACATGGCCGGTTTGTGAAAGCAGCCACATGAAGGTTCAAAACAGCCAATCCTGCAGGCTGCAGCCATGAAATTTGTGTTGGGATACAACCAAAACATCAAGTTTATGGATAACGATTACACTGGATTTACGGTTCATCTGCAGGACAGTGCATTAGCAACCTGGCTGGACCCTGGTCCAGCGCTGACGTTGAAAGCCTTCAAGCACTACAGCAGCTAGGGACTTCATCATTGAAGAGATAAGTGCCGCTTTCCTCTCAACACTCTTAAAAACGTTGAACAAAGCAGTTCTGCTTGGCTAAAGTCTCCCTACATCACTGCAGTGTTCCTTCCTTCCTCATCTCTTTTGATCTAATTTACAAAGAGTAATTAAAATCCACAGCCAAAACATGAAATAGTTGGGGCAGGATGACATTCTTCCCATTAGCAGCAAGGGGTAAAAGACAGCAAGGGAGGCTGACGGTGCAGATGGGGGACAGCAATGAGTACGGAGCCCAGCCACATCCTGATGAATTGCAGCTTGATGTCTCTGGGCCATCTGGAGCCGGTCTCCTCCTGACATGCTGCAGGATCCCAGGGCCAGAAGGGGAAAGAATGCTCAACTCTGAGAGGCAGTTAAACTGATCCAGGGCTGGCTGAAGTGGTATTGACACGCAGTGAGACCCAGACAACCACAGGGAGTGAAAACTGCCCTCAGAGTATGGCTACGAATAGCAGATAACCATTCCCACTGCAGTGCAAGGAGGCTGCTCTGGGTAGGGATGGAAACTAGGGCTCGTTTGATGAATCTGGAAAGAAATAACCTCTGTGAAGAGAATTGCAGCCTAACTGCATGACAGCCACGTGTGCAAGCAGGTAAGAGCACAGACCTGAGTGCTCACTAACAGCCACAGACAATGAGACCACTTTGCTTTGTAACTCTTGTAGTTCACTCCTTAGCTATCCAATCTACCCAGCCCTGGCTAGATTCCCCAAAATATTTGGCTTCAACAGGTGCTGAGCACCCAAACACCAGCCACAGTCAATAGGACCAGAGCTCAGCACCAGGAGAAAGGAAGCCCTGAGTGTGGCTGCTGCTGAACCCCTTGGGGAGCTTCCATTTGTCCATCAGTCCTGGGTTAATTAACAAGTGACTCTTTACAAGATCAACTTTTTCCCAGTTACTTGAACTTCCCTTGTAAGCAGTGGGAGAAAGGAACACTTCTAGACAGCTTTCACGTCATCCTGCAGCATCTGCCTCAAGGGCAAGTGATGAACTGTGCCTTATATACTGGAAAGAGGTCTGAGGGGGACTGGTTCAGGCACAAGCTCTACTTTGTGGCCAGCTGATGTCTAAGGTTAGACAAAATGAATTCCATCTGTAATAACCACACTGGGCTACATCCAGCCTCAGCCACGCTCAGCACTGGAGCTGCTGCCTAGCCTTGCTAGACAGGTTGTGGGTAATTGTCCAGGACTCTTTTCAACAATTTTGCTGCTCTTTTCTCTCTTCCTGGCAATAGATAAAGTTGTTATCTTAAGCGTAACACATTTGCACACAAATGGAGGTCCATGTTATGAGCAACAAATCATGTCTTGGCTTAACAAGAGTAAATATACACACACCTTGTAACTGCTGTCCCTGGGGTATCCACAAATCAACAGCTGCCAGCTATGTAAAAGTGTCTGTATTTGAGCAGACTGTGGGAAAAATACTGCCTGTGACCCACATGTAGGTAATTCTTGTTCAACAGCATGAAACAATGTTCAATAAAGTTCCCCCCGCAATTCACTCACTTTCAAGCAATATAGTTCACCATTATTCAGAATATTAAGAACCACAGCAGCATGCAACCTGTTAAAACTTAATTAAAATTGAAAAAATAATTTCTCTTTGAAATGTATAAAATCTAAATGTAGAATCCATAGATGCTATAAATTATACAAAATATTTTGTATCTATGTATGTATATTTAATGGAATCATTATTATACCCAATTACCTTACAAATCTTTTAATATTTCATTCAACAGGTAAACTATTTATACATTTTATGCATAATATAACATTAATTCAGCATCAACTCAGCCTGCACACATGCCTTCAGATTTGCTTTCATTTGCATATTCTTGAATTTACACAGTAAGTTTTGCTAATTAATTTTTATCAGGAACCCTATAAAGCAGTGCAGTATTCTCACTCCTCCAAGGATGCTTCATGCAGTCGTCCCCTCCCAGGGAATGATTTAATAAGAGAGAGGGCTTTTCCTAGGAAAGTTAATGGGGCTTATAAATTCAAAGCTAAGAGTATTTCTTATGACTTGGGTGGCTTAAACAATGCAAAAGATGTTCTCTGCCCTTGACTTAATACAAGGGGTGAGTATGTATCCCTGTAAAGAGCTTCCTGTGAAGAATAGAATCTCACCTGATTTCAAAATCACCATTACAAAGTCTGAATATTTGTTCTGGTGTTTGGTAAAGCATTAAAAGCAGTGTCAGTCCAGACAGAGAGGTTAAAAACCGAAACCTCCAGGTTCTTTGAATCTTTGTATTGTGTTTGGAAACTCTTAACGTGATTGCAGACTTTCAAGGTTGAATAGTCAAAAGAAGTTGCTTGTGTGTTAGGTTGTAGAGGTCAATGTTGTAAGCCTGTGCCATTCAGCTTCAAAATCATCATAAAATCTAGGGAAAAGAAATTGCTTTAGCTGCCAGAAGAGTTCCAATTATTCTTTTCATAACCAGTTATAATACAGTTATGCAATCGCCTTATACTTGAATGCAAGCTTTTAATAGTAATTTCATCCTTAAAACTTAGAACCATTTAAGTTGGAAAGGACCTTTAAGATCATCGAGTCCACAATCAGCTTCAGCAAAATCAGCTGAAGTCCCTGTAAATCAGAACAGAAGCATTCTCCTTCCCTTATGATTGCAGTTAATTAACATAATGCACTTTCTGCCTTCCAAAATGTTAATTTTGTCCACCCCCCTGAATTTCTCAACAATTCACCGAAGATTAATCACTAAAAGTAGCATTTCTATTTAAAACTAAATAAGCCAGTGTCATTACAACTTCCCAAACACTACCATTAACACTCAATATGAACTGGTGAATCTTGACTTGAGTCCCACCATGGGGCTCAATTCACAGATGCTTACATGCAAGTAACTTGAGTCACTACCTCCAGCTGAGCTGAACTCTCCTCTTACAGGCAGTGGAGTAAAATAAGCACCTGCCTTAGTCTTAACTCTGCATTTGGGTGAGATGAATCATGCTCTGGAAGTGTCAGGATCTCTCTAAGTACCACAAAGTGAGTCGAGACAACCGGCTCACATGTGAACATGCATAGTACAGATGTCTACATTCAGTCAAATGAATCCCACCCAGGTCTTCAAAGGATTTGTCCTCATTTTTCTCTATCTGAAATCATAGGAGAACCTACCAGTCTTGCAAGATTTTGTCTAAAGGTGATGGGCATCCTGGGAGCTAATTTTTGAGGAACGTACTAATGCCATGTTGATGATAGAAATGTACCCTTCATGCTGTCTGAGCCGCACTGAAGAACTCAGAATAAAAACAGAAGCCAAAAGCTGACCTGTTCCAGTCCCTGATCCAGACAAAGCTGTTTGATGCTCCCTCTGTCATGCTGAGCATGATCATGCCGTGAAACACTGTTTTTTTTCATTAAGACCAATCTCTGTAGTTGTCAAGCAGTGTGATATAGACACCCTGATGCCCGCTCCTCCTTCCCAAACTCCTCCCTCTAAAATTTGCTCTTTTCCATGCTTTCTGACTGACGTTTCTCCTTGGGTGATCACTGATGGGAATTTTGAATTGGAGCTTTTTAACTAAGAGCACCATGGAGCACAGCAGCGAGTGACCCATTTTTGGCTGTGGCGAAACTATGGATAGATGATACTAGAATTAAATTTGGACCAGGAAGCGGGAAGTAAAGGTTATTTCTTTAGATGTCAGTAAGGAGAATGAATCAGTCACAATTACTTAAGAAACCTCAGGGAACAGTTCAGGCATATGTGATGCGTGAAGGCAGATCTAATTGGGGCGATTTTTGGGGGAAGAGGTTCATAAAACGTGCCTGTCTCCATAGTAACTGAACACGTAGGAGTGCACTTGGTCTGGCTGATCACTGGAGTCCTCAGCATGTGACTGTCCATCTCTTAAATAAAGCCTAATTGGTTGTTTCCGATCTTTTTTCTTAGGCAGGCGTCTGACTCTTTTCTACAAATGTTACACATGAATTATTTCCTCCACCAAAATACAAAAAGCTGTGCTTTCCGGAACAGATCCGGTCTGCTGGAAGAAGTGCAGTGGGGGTAGCCTTAGACATTCAATCCCTTGGTCTCCAAAGAAAACTTTCTCTCCCGTGTTTATCATGCACTAAATCTTGTCCAGATGTGGCATATTTTCTAGAAATCATTGGACCAACACATATAGGGTATGAATCAAGCAAAGTCTTCATGACCTTGCATTCAATTTGAGTACTACATATATGTTTTTCATTTGTTAATTGAATTGTATCCCCACATGGATCATGATCATGACTGCGTTAGTCTCTGTCAATCAGCAAGTCAAAACACACTCAGCCAGTATCCTCTGTTCTTTCCAAATGGAAATGGATCAATAGAGAAAGCAAAAGGCTAACTTCACTTTTGCAGGTACTGTTTCCCAGTTACTTGTTGTGGACTGGTAAATACAGGAAAGCGTGGAAATATTTCATTTATATAAATGATAAAAATAGTTCTTTTGCAGTTTCTAAAACAAAAACTCTTGAAACTTTTCGTTCTGGAGGAGCAACAGAAGTGCATTGCAGTATTATTCATAGCTCTTCCTATAGATCACTGGATTGGGGCAGTTAATTATTTTTCAAGATTAGCCCATAGATAAAATCATACAGATTTAGAGGACAATGCTTTGTGTATTGCCAACAATATATTAGTTCCTCTTTCAATTGATAAAATAATTAAGGACTTGGTTGAAAAGGGCATATTTCTCTCTGTGGCCACTGGTGCCTGAAAGCATGAAATTTCAAAATGTTTCCAATAGTTGTTCATTGAAAGGGGAATAATCCATTTTCTGCCTGATTATTTTCAGGAGAGCAATAAAAACTGTATTAGGAATATTTAAAAATATTAAAAGTGCACTACACTCGAATGGTTTGAACTTTGGCAGTGTACCATCATTTGCAGATGATAATGAAAATGTTAACCTTAGGAGAAACCATTTTGTCTACAAATTAATGACAAATAAGAGGAATATTAGCTTCAGACTACTTGCTAAGTTCATATACTGCTTTGTACAGCAAAGTATGCTATATATAAGTTGTAATTTGGTTCTGCAGATTATATAACTAAGTTTTAAATCACTTTTCCTCATCTGGCAAAGGGTTTCAGAATGACAGAAGATGCTTAATAGCTTTCACTGTAGAATATATGAAAACACTGAGGATTGTCACTGTTAAATGGATGGCTGTATAACCTGAGTGAGTCTTAAGATGTTTTCCAGTTATTAGAAATTAACTATTATTGCAGAAGAAGATTGCTCGGTTATAATTTTCAAATACCTGAAGGATGATGAAGATAGGGATGATACTTTTAGGAACTGGAAACTAGTTGCTTTTATTTCCTTTCACAAAAAGTTAAAAGGTTTTTTGGGTTGGTGGGGGCGTGGGTTTTTTTTTTTTTTTTCTTTAATGGCACAGTCATAAAAGTAAAACAATTTGATCTTGTATGAGAAGAACTTTATGATATAATGAGTTCACTGAAGAGTAAAGTTAAAACAAAAAATGGTAAATCCTTTGGTCACACCAGTAACTCCTATCAGAAAACAAACCATGACAAAGTAGAAAATACAGAAAAGGATTTTAGTTCTCTAATGCTTGACTTCACAATTTGATTTTGGTGAGTAAAATCACATTAATCAAGAATCTATCTTTAAATCACATTACTCTGGAGCTATTTTCGATTCTCAATTCTCTTGGTTTCTTAAAAACTAATGGAAATTATGCTGTTCAATTATATCCTAAATGCAGCATGGAAAGAGTATTTTCTGTGTGCAAAAAAGCCCTGCTCTGGGCTTGCCGTGCCCCGAGCCGGGTGTCCCTGTGATGGCAAGTGTCCCATGGCCAAGGACTCGTGCCCGACCTGCCTGAGCTCAGCGCTGGGGACACCCTGCATGGCCAAGGGCTGCCGCCCCGGGCAGGCACTGCCCAGCAAACACCAGATCTTTGCGTGCCGGGACTGGGCGCTGGGCAGCTCTGCCGCTGGTGCTGGGGACTGGGGAGAAGGGAGTGGGTGATGGGGAGACGCAGGATGAAGATACCTCTGAGGGGGACCCAAGAGTGAGGAGGAAGAAACCCCACCATGAACATCATAACCTTCCTGCCAGGGAAGAGCTCAGGGTGGTGACAACTGGAGGTGACCAGCAGAACCACCATGTCTCCGACACCTCGAGGGATGGTGACAGAGAGAATATCACACCAGAGGAAGGAGGAGATACTAAGACATTTTCTTGAATAACAGTTTTAAGGATATTATTGAGACTTCTGTATCACCTTGGACTGCATTTGTACCATTGTGACTATACTAATAATAGCTGGGTTTTTTCCTTTTGATTAGAGTGTAAAACTCTAGTTAGACTAACTATAGGTTCTTCGCTCCAGATGTATGGTGTGTCCCTTTTGCCCATAACAACATCTTGAGCGTAGCACTCCCTGACTCTTCTCTGGACCACTCTGTCTTGCTCTTTCCAAGATTTGCTATCTCTGCCCTACAGGCAGTTAGTCCTAAGCAATATGTGAGCCAAACCAGTTGTTGCCATGTGTCTAGGGGCAGGAACTGGTATTTGGTTGTCTTTTATTAATGACCATAGATTTAGAAGGTGTCTGGGTAAGTTCATAGGTGCAATGGGGTCTACACATTTGTCTTCCAGTCTGCATTTCTCCTCTACTGTGGTGTTAATGTATCTCATGTTTGAAATCCACATCAACATATGGGAACTAGGCTGAATGGTGACCAGCAGTCGGCTGTCCGGTGCGTGGCTGGGTGAGGACTGATGCTGATTTGAATTAACTGTGTGCTTGATGTTAGCACAACATAGGGCAACCTGCCAGTATCCCAGTGCCAACAGTGCCAAGCTGTGGGGCTCTCCTGTAGGTGTCTTTTTAAGGGTAGAGAAGAAGCTGGAACCCAGCAGCTTAGCAATGAGCATGCAAGCTGACGAGCCAAGCTCAGCTGAGGTTGGTGCTTGTTGGCAGTGCTGGAAGGATGGACAACTTGTTTTTGTTTCACTAGCACTGGGGCAGAGTTAGCTGTCCTGCTCAGCAGCTGCCTCAACGCAGAACGTTTCCTTAGCTTGAAACAGGAGTAACAACCCCATGCAGGAAAGACCCAAGTCTCATCTATGGTGAAGACCTACCTGGCCAGGGAAATAAACTTTTCTTGCCTAGTGGGTTAAACAAATGGACTACAAGTCCAGACAGTAGTAAAAATTATTGGAATTAATCTTCTGCAGTGAATGATCACCAGAGGTACTATAAGAACAGCCACCAGATGCTGAAATGATCCTTTCTAGGATGTGAACTCAGCACCATTTGGGAACCCAGAAAAGCCTTAGACCCTTATGTTGCCCATTGCATCTCAACAAGTATCTCTTTGCATGGCATTGCTGATCAAAGCAGATCGCCTATGGTTTTGTGTTTCATAGTGGTTTATTTTGTAACACAAGTCTGCCAAGGCTGCAGTATAAGTCGATCCTTAGTCACATACTAGGGCATCTACTCAGAACAGGCTATGTCTGCCTCCCTTAGACTTGGGGGTGGATTCTCTGGTGTTAAATAGGTGCTGATACTCCTTGCATGGCTGGGGCATCAATTGCTCCATCTTTCCTATAAATTATATTTGCAGGTCTCACAAAGATCAAGCTCATATTACTGTAACAAGGTCTCTCCTGCCTGTGCAGCAATGCGTTTCCACAAAACCGTTCAAGATATAAAGCCTGCAGTACGTGAGTGTTTGAGCTGAGGACATCAGTATCCCCAAAGTGAGACAAAAGTGAGTAGAATCATTGCTTCAGCTGATGGATAAAAGAAGTGTTAGTTTGTAGGAAAGTTTGAATTTTAATATCCCCAAAGATGGATATAGACTCGTGCTAGTCCATCTTCTGTCAAGGCACCTCCAAGAAGTAAGGATTGTGTGGAAGGCCAGGGAAATGTCTGTCCTCTTGCTAGTTGAGCCATTCAGAGAAAAAGAAGACTCCACTTGATTTAAATTCTAGGTAAATTTGTGGTTGGTTGGTTTCTTTGTTTGTTTGGGGCTTTTTCCTTGTTCGTTTTTTTTGCTAGCTGTATTGTCTAGTTTAGATTTAATAAATAAATATTTTTATTTATCTTCTTCTGGAGGTTAGGGTAATTTTAAGATAACAACCCAGCACTTTCTCCTTTGGGGTATTGTGATCCTAGAATTGGGTACAAACTACGAAGGGCCCAAAGCTTTAACATAGGCTATAAAATACTCCAAGGGGTAATAGGATATGCATCCACTTTCTCTGCACGAATGAGCTGGTACTGCAGAGGTCAGAAGAAGGAGAAATGTCTTCTAATAACCAGCAATAAGCAGGAAAGCTCTCTGTCATGTTGCAAGGTAGACAGGAGCATGCCTAAAATGTTAGGGTGCTGAGAAAAGGCTTGACAGGGAGGTATGAAAGCACATTTACTCTTGAAGCAGAAAAGGGCAGTAGAAATGGCACTGTGGGCTGGACTGGACGATGAATTCAATGGCACAGCAAGAGAGAAGCTGACTCATAAAGTTAATTGATAGCTGGTTGGTTTGTCACATTTTTCAGCCAGACCCCCTCATGGAAAAAGAAGGATTCTTCTTCTCATAGACGTTAAATGATTGTGAGATTAGTGGCCTAGGAATTATGAAGTCCTCCCTTTGACTCCCTCTGGCTCTAAGCATTAATCAGATAATTGTCTGGGATGTGAGACACTTCTACCTGTTTCTTCCTCCCAAGCCTCTGTACTAAATCTTACCTCTGCACTGGGCTGACTTCACCCAGGCTGTGTTTGGCTGCTGTAGATTTTCTGCCTCCATTATTGTGCATATTTACATGGAAGCAGAAGATGGAGCGGAGAGAAGAAGGGTGGTTTTGGGAACACAAGACCAGGTGAGATGCCTTGGTCCACTGCTATTATAAGAGCTATGCTGTATAATCACTTAAACAAAGGCATTAAGCTCCATCTAAGTAGTTTGGTTTCTTGTCCTGTCTCCTCCTTTGATAGCATACTCTAAACTTCTGGTTCTGACGCTTTGACTCTTTTTTCCTAATTTTCAGCCCAAATTTATTCACGAGCTCCCATTATGGTCTCTGCAGTCCTGCCCTTCCTGTCAGCTAGTTGAACAGGTTTTGCCACCTTCCCTAGTTTTTATGCAGTCCAGTGAAATTTTTTCTGAGTGATAATTTGCTTCAGGAAATGAAATGTGGTGAGTCTCCTCTCCTAAAATAGGCTTTGCTGCTCCTCAATCATCTGATCAGCCCTCCGTTGTGCTTGTTCCAGGATAAGTTAATTTATAGAACACGGATGTCCCAAATTGCACATTGCATTTGCCTCCCTACCAACACAAACAAGATTGTGCTGACCTGCAAAGAAACTCAATTTCACATCAGTTATAGAGGAAGAGGCAGTTATCAGGGTGTATATGGGAGTGGAAAACAGATGGAAGAAGTTGGATATTATTCCCAAGATCATGCATAAGACAGGATCCATCACTTCTCATACCATAATGAAGCATTGCTAGCACAACTTCAGCTCACAGAAGTTCCTTTTATGCATTTTTTAATCAGCATCGAAGCAAGTGGCAATCATGACATGTAACATAGCTTAGAGTTAACAACCCCTTGAGATGAGTGAAGACAGCTGTGCCTCAGAGATGTGTATTCATGGCCTCTGCAGATGCTGTTCTCTCTGTTTTCATCTGCTTCACAACTGCAGGGTTTCTCTGCAACCCCAGTACTTGCCTGAAATTTCTCTGGCTGGATGAGGGCATCTATAGGATGGGCATTTCTCTTTGGGCTAGCGACCCTCAGCCACCTTTACAGCTGGTGGACTGAAGGAGGCTTCTTGATTTATGACGCAAAAGTGCTTGCTGCTGACTATAAAGAATGCCAAAGATGAGATGCAGTCATGTGCACTGGATCTGGCTACAGACAGGTTGGATGATCCCTGTTCTTATTTTCCTCTTTGAATGAGAGCTAAGAGTGAAGTGAACGGTAACAACACCCACAGAAAAGAACTGTCTTCCAGACTCTCAGCAAAAAGGACCTGCTGGAGCCCTTATGCTTCACAGCTGCCTTTCTCCATATCTGGGTTTTATCCATAGATCCCAGAATATTTTATATGCACATGACATTTCTCACATCTCTCAGGCTTGCATGCCCAGTACAGTGTGGGGTGTAATTTTTCTCATCATTGCTGCTAAGATTTCAGCTCTGACAGTGGGATACACCTTGCTGGATATAATATGAGAAGCAGGAAGAATTCTGAGTGACTTTTTTGCAGCTCTGTAATGCTACATAAATAAGTTCATCGCTGATTTGTAAACAGAGTGCATTTGAGAAGGAGGAGCTGTAGGATTTTCCATTGAAGGCTCTTGACAGCTATGTCTGAATGCAGCTGGCAGACAAAGACAAAATGGTAGGAAGGAGAGGGTGGAAAGATTTAAAATGAAAATAAGAAACAAACTTGTAATGCTTTTTTGGTGGGACGGATCATCAGCAAAACGAATCATCTTGGGGGGCGGGGGGTAGCTTCTGCCCTTGAGATCTTTATAGGTAGAGTGATCTAAAAGATTTGCCCTGCCTCATGTGCTAGCTCCTAAGCTAAGAGTGAGTGGCCAGATTTCTCTGGAGGTCAGAAAGGATCAGAATGGTCCTTCTGGTCTTAATGCCAAGGGGAGAATTAACAACTGTGTTTATAAACAGGGAAAGCAAGACAGAGGAACAGTAAAGGGCATACTGAGAACTTACTCATCCTGCAGCGCTTCTCACTGCCCCTTTCTAGGGAATGGCTTGTCCCACCGCTTGCTTGGGGTATGGTGATCATAGACTCCCAGTGGGAGCAGGCTCAGTCCCGCTGCAGGTGTTCAACTGTGCTCCGATGTCAGTAGGGGCAATGCAAGGGAAGGTCCCTGCTTGCCCGTCAGTGGCAGGCTTGACTGTGAACTCACTGTTCTGCTGCAAAATAAAATTATGGTCGGAGGTAGAACACGGGCCCTTCGCTCCCGTCCTTGTGTATCTGTCACATCGTGTGAAGCATGCTTCACTGACCCTTTTTATACACCAGCCACAGGTCCTGTTGCTCTGATAGAACCATTCTCCTCCATGGGGAAGATCCAGGTTGGATGCTCAGAAAGGAGGATGTTTTTTCCCAACTCTCTGATCCACCCGCGTGAATTCTGGGACAGAGTTGATGTGTGATTCAAACACATCATATCTCATAAAGAAACTTTCCAGAAAATACGTGGAACTTTCCAGAGGAGGAAAAAAAAAAAAAAAAAGAAAATCCAGCCATCACAGCCCTGGGAATCTGTGACTGTTATCATTACTTGCCTGGTAAGGAGTCAGGACCATGCAGGGAACTGTCACTGCCGGAAGGCTCTTGAACATCTGTTGCAACTGCAGCAGCATCAGAATGAGGAGGAAAATATTAATCATGCTCTGGACATTACTGGCTAATGCATCTTCTCTGCTAGCCTGCAGTCAGTGACAGGGGTCTCCTGAACTATATTTTGCAGTGGGCTCAGCAGGGACACCCAGACAGCTGGGAAGCTCTGGCCTTAAATGGCTTCATTTAAAAGTTGGTCTCTGGTTAAATTGCTTTTAAATGTTGCTAACTTCTCCCTTGTTTCCCCCCCCCCCAATCCCAACTTCAAGAGGGAGGACTGAGCCTGGAAGTGGATGCAAACAGAATTTGGAGCTGGGATGAAGGCTGGCTTCATCTGAACAAAGCAATCATCACAGCCTGTGTGGCTGCTGTGACTTTTGGGAACAGAAAGGCGTGATGCAGGTGTGGATCTGACATGTATAAAAGGCCTGCTTAGAAAGAGGTGAAAATAGAAAGCAGTTACAGCCGTTATACAAACTCTCCCACGGTTGGATCAGCCAATGAGTGTTTGCTCAGGAGGAAACATTTCTAACGTGTTTTCGCCATGCCTTCAGGAGTTACCACATGGCGGGGAGAGGCTGTCTCTGTGTTCAGTGATGCACAGGGCTTCTCTCACAGCAAACTCAGCTGCTACGTGTCTGCCTCCTCTACGGGTCACAG
This sequence comes from Haliaeetus leucocephalus, assembly GCF_000737465.1. Lineage (NCBI taxonomy): Eukaryota > Metazoa > Chordata > Aves > Accipitriformes > Accipitridae > Haliaeetus > Haliaeetus leucocephalus. The sequence goes on along the minus strand of NW_010973187.1, from coordinate 18,152,675 downwards.
CTGTTGCCCCCACATCAATAAAGGAAAATGGAGGGGAATGAACTAGGTCCAACTGGCAGGGTACATGTAGGTAAACACCATCACTATGCTGTATGGCTGAGAGCTTTATTGAGCTGTCTTCATTGAAGGATTTACTGCCCATGGTTAAATTGTCTTTATGGTTCACAGGACTCTCCTGCTCCTTCTTTTTTTTAAGAGGGTGCATTACAGGCTTTTAACGTCACCTGAAGGAACTGGGGAGTCTTCTATGGCTCATGGTAGGCGAAATGGATGGTTGTTTTATGGAACCTTCTATTGAATGGCTGACGGACACTGGCAGTGATGGCTCCATGATGCAGAAGACCTCCCACAGACCCAGTCCCAGTCAGACAATTTTTATACTGGATCAGAGCAATTGGGTTTCAGTAGACAGGTGCTGCCTGGAAGGCCAAGAAAATCTCCATGGTTTCACCTCATGCACATAAAATGCACTCGGTTCTTGGCATCCCTTAAAGACTTCTCCTTTCTGAGTTCTCTGAAGAGGTTGCAATTTCAAGGGATCAATCCCAACCTCATGTTAGGAATAACCAATCTGTCCGTGCAAGTGAAGAGTGGCAAGTACATCTGTGAACACGTCAGGGTAAGTGCCAGTAATGATGATTAGATAAACTCCGAGGTGCTGAGATGATGGAGGGCAGAGTCATCGAGCTGAGTGCAAGAATAGTCAGTGAAGGCAGTACATTTTGGTACCACAGCGTTTCACAGTTCCCTCACATTTTTGTTACCTCACAGATTCATGGTGAAAATGGGGTTTTAGTCAGTTTTGACAAGATCATTTCTCCTTCTGCAAGACAGGCCATTTAAGAAATAAATGCTGTATAACAGTATTTATCTGAAGGCTGTGGAAGAAGGAAATAAAATAGTGAAGAAAAGAAACTGTTTCTGTTTGGCTCTCTGCAAAGACAAAGCACTAAACGTCATCTTTCACCCCCCTTTATTATGTCTACTGAGATTCTTTTGACTCCCCTTGTCTCAAAAGCTACAGCCAGCAAAGACCAGATTCAGCCAGCCAGTCTCTACGTAATTCCTACTGGTGTTTCCCACTGCCTTCAGAGGTGAATAGGCATCCAGAACCAGTGAGAAATATCACAGGGTGTTCAATGGAAGTCAGACCAGTGAAGTCTGATCTCAGGGAGAAGAGATATTTCCAGATCTAGAGTATGATCTAGGTGGTTTTATTCCAGACTTATATGCCGTGCTTACTCCATCTCCTCTGATGAACCAGGGCAAAGACCCTGTCCAGCGGCTTGGCCATCCCACCACTGGAGGGGACATGGTCATCCAGTGAAAAGCCCTGGGCTTTGGATAGGAGCATGACCCCAAACCACAGCTCTCGCGGGACACACAGCAGGGATTTCAAAGTCATTGAATCTTGGTTGTGAAATGACTGAAGAGCTGTTGGCAGTTTTGCGACCAAGCTCCACCATTAAAAATCTCCCAGCTCCCTTGAACGACCTCCCTCCTTCCTTCACGGAGGCAGAGTGAAATGCAATTAGCATCTGTGCCCGCTCTCAAAAGCAGCTCAGAGCAAAAGTGAGCAAGCGTCTCAGGCCATTAGCCCTGGCGCCATGCCACGAAGCCCTTTCTGCAGTGTCTCTGCCACTGTGATGGATGGTGGCAGGTTTTAGAGCTCACCTTGTTCCCAGCCAGTGACTTATGGTAACTTTAGGGGTTGAGGGTAGAGGAGGAATAACTAGTGCATGAAGCATCCGTGGGGGGAAGGAGACAACTCCAGGAGGAAACTCCACCACTGCACGGACGCGTAACATCCCTCCCTGATCACCATGGTCACCAGCTACAATATATTGTGGAGCTGGGGGAATGATAACTAGAGGTGGTAGCCCGGGGAGGACCATTTGCTGGAGGTTGGAGATACAGGCAGCTGCTAGAGGTCCAGGGCATGTGGGTGGCATGGGGGAAAGCTGCTGGAGGTGCTGGGATGAAACGGAGCTGGGGAAGTGCTGCAGCCAGGTGAACATCAGGGATAGCACAAGGCAAGAAGAAAAGTAATACTGAAGTAGCAATATCATTTATTGATATTGTATCAGGAAATTACGGGTCAGACCCTATCTCAGCCTCACAGGAGGGAGGGGTAGGCAGGTGAATATCACAGACTGATAAAAGCCAGTTGCTGCAAGTTGCCAGTATCTTTCTAAGCCAGAATCCCAAATAAATGAAGCTGCATTTGCAGTGCTGAAAGTATTTTCCCCAAGGAGTGGTGGCCATAGTGCAGAAAGGTCATGTCCACATTGTTTGGGGAAGCCCCTTCCAGGCCATCACCTAGCATAGCACTTGGCTATGGCACTCTGTAGCCTTAAGATAGAATTATTATTTTTACTGTGTTTTTTTCCAGTTCAAAGTGCCTGACATACCACATGCAAATGTGTGTGAGCCTTTTGTGGCATCAAGAGCTGTGGGGATAATTTATGACTGTGTGGTAGAGAGAGCCAAACCTGGGGAAATTCTAGGTATACGAGCTTTCCCAAGTGAACAGCCCTTGTATTCTTCATTTATGAAGAAACTGGGACTGATCTAACACATACATAGCGGGTACAGTTTGGGGAACAAGGACATGGAAATGATCTTAGCAAACACAGAAACTCAAAAGTCTGAAATTGCCTGATGCCAAACTAACTTGCTTAAAGCTGGCCAGGAAAACCTTGTGCTTCTTGAACTGCTTATTAATTAGAGAATGACGAAGTCCTTGTGGTGAGATGTGCTTGCATCATTTGCTAATAATTTTTCCTTCTCTTTCCTATGAGGCACACGTTACAAGCAACTGCAGTGCAACAGCAGTCTTGTTACGCCTCCGTTTCGGTGATCCTGATTGTTATTAATGTTAGTAACAGCACTTACAGGTCCTAATCAGAACCAGCACTAGATGCCGTACACAGGATGGTTCCTGACTGAAACACCATATGAGTGGTATATACACGTCTTATACCTCCCTGTTCCTTTGTGAAACCATAGGAAGGTGTAATTAATCTGACATCAGCAAGAAACCTGGTTCTTGTTACTTTCCCAAATTTTTCCTTTTCCAAACAATATGTGAGATTTGCTCTTAATTTTCTGTATGACATGCATTTCTCTAGAGACCAAAAAGCTGTTACTCCCTTGAAATACTACTAATGCTACTCTGACACCAGAAATTTTGTTTTTGTCAATTTTTATAAATTACTACCCAGTATTTCAGCACCCACTTGATTTCTGTAATTCTATCAATTTTGTTCTAGTTTAAGCTCTGTGAGTTATAAAACCAATGCCTGTCATGTGCTGTAAATTTGAAAGCACATGAAACGTTTGTGCCCAATTTAAGAGCACAATAAAAGATCAAAACAGTTTGCTGCACCAGAAACTCATGAAAGCTGTGCAAAATGCACTCACTGAAGAAAACTGTAGATGGAGAAATTACATACACATTATAATTCTGCATATATATGGGGAGACATCTTTCAGAGGTAAAGAAGGTGCCTTGCAAAATTGTCAGAGGCTATCTGAGTTTATCAAACTGTGAAATTTGGCTGTCAGAGTCCTCTTGGCTACTGAAAATACTGTATAATTCAGCATCTCTAAGCATCAGATGTTGCAGGGAACAAGCTCTGTAGACTGCTTGTGGTATGCAACGAACAAGTTAATGGCCATGAATCCAGTGGAGCCCTTTGCAGCTCCCTTGCTGAGAGACGACTAGGAAACTTAATGAAGCTGTGTGAAAGATGCTCCCAGGTGACCAGCAAAGGAAAACACTCTGGATCCACTGCTAGAAGTGCACCGAACATGAAGTACCTTCCAGTGAGTTTGATTTTGATACCAATATCCAAAAGACCCAGCTTTTAGCACCCAAGAAACTATCGTCTGCCCGGCTAGTGAAACCGTGAGTCACCCCATCACCTGAGCTGTGATTTCACCTTCCTCCCACCCAGCCTTGTCTCGCTCTGCTAGATTGGAGGACTCAAAGCCCACGAGCTCTGCCTCTGTAAGCTGATGTTCCCAAGAGCTAATGAACATGTTTCAAGTAATCAGTCATTATGAGTCTGTTTGCTTCCACTTGTGCTACAGCTGAGTCCGGGCTCCTTGGGGAAACTGACTCGCTTGATTGCCACAGAGTGCACGGGTGTTATGTGACCTTGCTAATACCGTGAATCTACCTAAAAAGTGTATAATCATCCTGCAGGCAAAATGCCTAGGCACTATCTTAGCAAACAGTGAAGGATTTCTGCATTGGTCCAAACTGTTTCCTCTCTTTTTCCTATCTGGGAAATAAACAGATTTTTCTGTTTGCGAAGGGAATTGAGTCTCCACTTCTTGAAGCTGAACTGGGAAGCCAAACATACCCTCTTCGATATTACTGCTGTCATCTTCGTTGTCCCCATGGGGCTTCCCTCAGCCGTCACCCATCCCTGGCAAATTTTCTGGTCTGTGAGCACTGAGCTAGGACAGATCCCTTAGTACAAGTGCATGCAGTGTTTCCAATATACAAAACACTGCAGTGCGAAAGAGCGAGCCCTGCTGCAGTGCACATTCCCTGGGCAGAGAGCAAAGCTGCGTTGGAAGCTAAAGCGATAACTTGGCAAAGTTTGAAGCAGAACTTTTTACCACAAAATTTTATGTCCTATAGCATTCTGCGTCCCGTATATTTTGTATTTTGTTCTGCTTCCAAAAGGTGCTGTTCGCCCCCCGTTTCTTTCTCAGTGTATATAGTGCTGAGTATTGTGAAATGTATTTGCCTTCTTTTTTTTTGTTGTTTCTCATTGTAAAGCCATCCATGGAAGAGGAAGAGGCAGGGAGGGATAATTCTTGGATTTCACTTGCTAAACCATTTCTAACACCCTGCGTTATCTGTCTGGCCTCCAGGTGCAGTTGCAGAGAGTCACAGGTTTCTGCTTCACACGTATCCCTTGTCATCTTTACCCGCCCTATGTGGGGCTGTTGGTGTTTTTACCACTGTTGAATGCAGCTAAGGGATCAGCCTTGCTTCTTGTGTTTGGGAAGAGGTGACTGGAGTATCAAAGCAATCTGAGCTCTCTTTGTTCATTTGCAAGGGCTTTGGCAATAGTGACCTTTCTCTAATACTGTGGGGCAAGAGCAGGTAGTTTCAGGATTGCCACAGTGTACCAAGTCCTCATCCAGCGTGTGACATGTGGTAACAGACCCTCTACTCTCAGGATCCACTGCAAGAGCAAGGGCACACTGCATTTCATTTTATAATGGGGGAAGGAGGCCAGAGAGCCGAGGAGATCGGGCCTCAGCTGGGAGAAAGAGCAAGCAAACAGGAGGGGAAGTCTGAAGCAGAAAAATCCACCGACGAGTGCAGGATAGGATAGGCTGGATACCAGTGTGAACCTTATACCTTCTCTGCCAGCTTGAGGTGGGCTCTGGGAAGGTGAAGATGGCCTTCAGGAGGTGTTATTGGGTGGAGAAAGGACAAGTTTCCACCATTCCAGAATAAATAGCTTGTCCTTGTGTGCTACGGGCAGCTGGGGGCGTGCAGGCGCACAGAGAGACCACATAGCCAGGACAAGTTTGCCTGTGATCTCAGGGCACTTTGGAGGATCATTGAAATTAGCTGCAGGTGGAGGCTGTGCAATAAGGTGTGCAGGTTCCTCTGAGCCCAACAAGTGATAAAAAAAGCAGCGGAGCAATAGGATGTGCAACAAGAAGAAAGATTTTCCCTTTACTCTCTTGCTGACCGTGCGTCTGAAACTGATGTAGCTCAGGTACATCTGGGAACAAGGAGAAGGCAGGTCATCTGCCCTACCTGACTTCGAGGTGCTGGGTACAGCTAGGACCAGCCCAGCCAAAGGAGCACCCTTTTCCCTGGACTGCCGGAGGGATATTTTTAATTCTCTTCCAGCACTTCATGTATAGGGGTCAGGGGACAGAGAAGGAATCAGTTTACAAGACAGGGAAGAGGAGGAAAGTGGCATGCCCCAGCATGGTGTGGACTTGAAAGCTTTAGCACAAGAAAGAGTAAGCCCTGGAGCACTACCATAGCATAAACTATTCCTATTTCTCCATTCTTCTCTTTTTTCCTCATTTTCTTCCCTTTGATCTTGATTTGCTGCTTCTGAGACTTGCATAATTTCACCCTTGGGCAAGTGGAACAGATGCAAACCTTCTCTTTCCTTCCTTAAGATACAGCCCGCAGGCAGTCTTCTGATTTGGGTGCCTGTGGACTAGATCTGCCTTCCACCATCAGGTCACCTCTGATCTGGGTTTTTTTAGGGACCAGGGAAATTGCCTCCAATGAAGTTGGCTTCAGAGGACTGGCCATGACAAGTATAGCGTGTCCATAACTGGTATGGCCTTAAGTGCCTGCTGCAAGATAGGCATCTTCTTTACTCCAGAGGCCACTGCACACAGTGTCTTTATGATGTTGATGGTTGGCAACTTTGGACTCCATGGTCAACTCAGTGTAGATATGGTGTCTGAGGTTTAAGGTCCTGTCTCAGCTCCTTTCTCACATACCCAAAAATATCTGTTGATGTCTTAGAGCAAAGTAATCCATCAAGGTTAGTTGGGCTTGAAATGAATTGAGTTTGAAAGGTGTTTCCATGCATTGCTGAGCTCATGGCAGCAAGGAAAGGAGCAGATCTGAGGTATTTTGGCTCTGCAAGGCTCATATTGCAGATGACCCACAGTGATTTCCATAAGACACTTCTGGAGTGATCTCTAGGAAGCATTAGTACAGATGGATAAATGCAGACAACAGGAATTCTTTCCTGGGATCGTGCTGTGACTGGAGAAGGAAATATTGCTTCACTAACACTTATTGGCCTCCCAGTTTTAGAAAGAGTTTGGGGATTTTTCACCTCATGTTGCTGAGAAAGAGCAGAATGGGACTTTTTTCTCAGCAAGAGGGAGTCACCAGTAGGAGCAGGAAACAATGATGGTTGAAATGAGCTCTCTCTGCTGTGCCTGAAGAGTTAATGTTGGGCTTAAGCCAACCCATGGATCCCAATAACCTGCTCAGCAGGCCTATGGGTAACTCTAAAATCTTCCCTGTCTTCAATCTTTTCCTGCTGACAGCATCTCTCCAAATTAGTACAGTCTCTCTGTGTGCTAGAAGACAGTGGTTTCCTTTCTTTTGATGCCACTATTTTTAGTTACACTTTGTCCTCACTCTTCTGAGGTGAAGACATTGAGGGATTCCCACCCCATCATCAGGAAATATCTGCTGTTCTTAAAGAATCCAGAATCTGACCCTGAGAAAAATCTCAAGAAAGAGTTCATCCTTCAAAAAACTGCTGCTGGCCCCACGCAGGCTTGAATTCTGTGACTAGGCAGATTATTTTGGAAGTTTAATTCATCCCACAGACTGAGCATTTGTCATTCTTCCTGTGAATTATGTCGTATTCCTAACCAACTATTTGTTAGTCACATGCTTTCCAGCACTTCTGTGAACAAGATTTTTAGGCTCTGAATTGCGGAAAAAGTGATGACTGTTCTGCATGTTTTAATTATTGCTGTTTCTGCCTGCCAACTGGACAGACTTTTTTTCTTTTCTCTTTGCTGGTTATGAATACTGAAAGATACTGGCCAGGTGGCCAGAGCTGTGCATCCTTTTCTGTTGCAGATATCTATCCTGAAGATATTTAGCAAAGGAGACATTGGCAATAGTACAAACACTCAAGTTAATGCAGGCACACTTTCAAGCAAGTTGACTAATAAAAAACAAGAGAGAGGGGGTTAAATACCAGAACAGTGTTTTCAGTGTGAGAATGCCCACTCAGTTGCAACAGTGATTGAGGAAATATGATTTTTAAAGACCAAATCTGTCATAAAAAGGCCATGTAGGTTGTCTTACTATGAGCCCATGCCTTAAAAATAGATATTTTATTTTCTTCTTTGCTTTTATCTAGCTTCAGATTGCAACTGCTGAAAAGAAAAGCCTTGGTGGAGAATAGACTGTGCATAATGTCCTGCAGAGCTGGGGTCCAGATCTCAATTTCTACCTCCTGACGAGTTCTAACAGTATGTCACAAAACATGCCCATATACATCTTTCTTCATTGGAGTCAAGGTCTGCAGTGGCTTCATCGGTGGTATCAGCCCTTTCTCCTAGAATATTTGCTTCCTGCTGCCAGACCATTTTGGCCGGGTGATGGCATCTTTTACTTTGTATGGCCCAAGCTAATCTGAAATCATCGCTGAGGAGCATTCACAGCTCCTTTGAGCCTCTGGAATAGATTAGCAGGGGCCTTCTCAGCAAGTCCCTAACCCCAACACTGCTGAGGCCACTACGCAATTAGCCAGCAATTGTGCAGCAGCAAACAGATTGCATTGAAGATAGCCAGATGTGAGCAGATAAAGGGGCTGGTGGAATTTGGGCCATGTGTGTCTTATCTCTGAAAGCCTTCAAGAGCTTCTCCAGCCAAAAGTTCAAACAGCAGTCAGAGGCCTGCAGTGTCTCATGCCAGGATATTTATTAGGCACCGTTTCTGGTGATCTAAGCCGGCTAAACTTGCCAGGTGGATGAGAAAGGTCAGCAGTTTGAAGGTGAAGGCAAGAGTTGCGTACTGCCAGATTCTTCTGATCACAGGACATCTGCTCCTGCTCATTCCTCTGAAGGTATCACAGCACTCTTGACACAGGACCACCAGGGCCTACGAGGAGGATCACCGCAGCCATCTTGTTCGATGATTGCATGCTCATTTGATTCTGGTTGCATCAAGTATGGGGGCTGGGAGTAGATATGGCACTGCAACATAGCACTGAGTAGGCCCAGGTAGATCTTCTCTCATCCATGTCTCCATTCCTTGCTACCGAGGGATGACACCAACACTCTGGCCAGGTGCTCCTTGCTCAGGTAGGTTGGGGCTAAACACATTGTCCCTTCAGCTAGGGGTTCAGTGAGGGAGGAGAAATGTAGCTCACAAGAAGTGGCCCCATCACATCAGTTCCCTCCATTTTTTTTATTATTCCTGACACCCTTCCCTAGGAAATAGCCATGCTCAAGACCACAAACACATCTTAAACTCCATACACTACAGATGCAGCAAATTCAGGGACATGGTGGTTTTTTCCCCAACCTCCCATACACCTAATATCAACAGTAGTACCAGTGATGCAGCACACTTCTGATTAACTAAGCCTAGCCTTTCAGTGGAAGGGAATTTCATTGAAGACTAAAATGAAGAGCTGTCCAACATATTAGAGAGTTTAGAGGCATCAGGTGGAATCTGAAATCCCATACAAATTTTGAAAACTGTCCTCCTGTATCTAGATATATTCAGTCAGCATGGATGTGTTTGTGCTTCTAGTATCCTTCACAAGTGAAACATCAGCAGGGTCAGATACAAAAAAGGGGAAGGCTGCATTACCTTGAAACTCTTGGGTTTTAAGAACCAGAAAAGACCAAATGTACACTCCTGCGTGCTCAGCGCATGGCTACTCTAGAGCACATCTCAGTGTCCTCTACTCCACGTGGGTTCCTGTAGCTTTCATGGGTCTCTTTCAACCCTTTCAGCCCTCTTATGAGTGAAGGTTCAACAAGTAACTCTTTCAGTCATCTGATGAAAACATCCATCAGGCTTAAAGGTGGCTGCAGACTGCACCTAGAAGTTTATCTAGACATTTTCTCAGTCAGATCCAGCAGTTTGGGTGCCCTTAATATACTGTCTCTCTTCTTTTATCGTCCTCTTTTGCAGTTGAACATAGCAATTCAATAAGCAACCTCCTTCCCGCCCCTTTCATTCCCTCTCTGAAAGGCAAACTGATTATTTTTTTTTTTTTTTAAAGAGTAATCTAAGCTTTACAGGACCTCTACTGTAAGGCTATTTCAGATATTCCATTGACAACTCCCAGCTAGATTTATCTCCAAGGATATTCAGTGCCTCCTGATAGCATTATCCTTCTGCTAATTGAAATTCTGTCCTAAGGAAGAAAAATGAAAGATTTCCAAAGGGGGTAAGAAATAACAAGGCAAAAAAATAAACCTAAGCAAGCCTCTGAGGCAATTCCCCAGGCTAGAAATCTGGAACAATATTTTGTGCCTTTCCCTTAGAATCAACTTCCCAAAGGGGCAGAATTATCAAATATTACATGGGGTAATCTTAGTAATTAAAGAATTTATACATATATATGAAACACCACAATGCTGATCACAGGGCACGATTCAGTTTGCAAAGTATTTTTCTGCTGGGATTCACCAAGACACTTGCTGTTTTATTATGAGTTTGCTTTTTAAAAGATTGGAGTGTTTAAAATTTATTTTTTCCAGATGTTTTGCCCGATAACTTTTCAGGTTTTACTATATGAGTCTCATTTGTTTGCCCAATGAATTTCTTTCTCTGTCTCTCTCTCCCCCCCCCCCCTTCTCCCTAAATTTTAGTTATGTGATTTTTGGAATGTGATTGCAGCAGAGCCCTGTGCAGTAGGCCACTACTACAGTTATCTCCATGAGACAGCTTGGAAAAACATTGAAGAAGCCTCAAGTGAGGAGCAGGCAGACATTGGAGTTAGTCACGTGAGACAACTTTCAGAGATGGACAGAAAACAAAACCCAAACCAACAAACCAACCAAAAAACTCAACAAAATGCAACCCTCAAGGATTCCATCTGACTAAGAAAGCAGAAGTTCAGATGACAAACCTCACCATCCTGGTTGGCCAAACTAGAAGAAAAAATCTGTAGGAGGGTATTTAAAACCAATCAGAATATGTTTTTACCTGTTGTTGAAAATCTCCCTACACATGAAGCCCAGGAGAAGAATCACTCCCATGTGCACTGACCACCAACCTGTTTTCCCACGAGAAACCTCTGAACCTCGGAACGATGTCACTGACTTAAAGCCTGCATATGACCCTACGTGTACTTGCATTGGAGTATTTTTGCCTAGTAAAACAGCCTTCTCGGTGTGCTAAGACTGTGTTTTCAGAGTCAGTAGCACAAGATACCCTCAAAAATTTCACTGCTTGTCAGGAAAAGCTTTTCCAAGGGTTCTGGAGCTGCTGGCTAAGTCAGAGCAGCATGAACCCTTTGGTCTTTCAGCTTTAAACTCATATAAGCATTTAAGCTATCATCTTGGCTTAAATAAACATGACAAGTATGCTACTGATTTCGCTGTGGTTTGACATCAGTACAACTCCCTCCTGACTTAAAGGGAGTTTGTGATCATTTGTATCATAAAATATATGAAGGGTAATGAAAATGACAGAGAAGGCACAGAAATCTCTGAGCCAGTGAGAAACGGTGCCCTGCCATTTCTCATCTATGGATGTTTGGCACTTCGAGGTTGTGCTTCTTGATCTATCACATTAAATCCCTAAATTCAGGAAGCTGTAAAAGTTCTGGTGGAAGGAGAAGAGGGGATATTGATATAATGTAAAGTGCTCAAGCCCAGTTTTTTCTTATCTATGCATACTGACCAGCTGGTCTGTTAGACGAGGTGGTGTGATCTAAGACATCACCCGAGCTTTGGAGCAGTAGGTTCTAGTCCCAACTTTGTGTCTGACCCTGGCAAATCACTTCCTTTCTGGAAGATCCAACCTTTGACTCAGATTTACTTTCCTCTTTCTGAACTTGTGCTGAGAGTATTTTATGATGCCTGCCAGCTTTAACTTACAAGGGATTCACAGTCTGGCTGTTTATCAACCATCAAAGGCAAGCTTTGGGAAGCATGGACCACCTCTGAAGTTCAGGCTGCCCAAAATGGCCCACAAACAGACCAACGTTGGAATCACTTAGACTTGTCTAACTTGTAATGCTGAAATGTTCCAGACTGGCTTTTTGGTTTGCAGGCTGAATGTCTGCAGGTAAATGCCAGCAAAAATATAAAGGGGTGTCCCCCACCCCCCTTATCCCCTAAACCATCAAAGAATGCAATTAAGGGAAACTACCTTGTTTGGCCTAACTTGAAAAGAACCAGGATAGCCCCTTCATTCAGCAGGTTTAATGTGGGTTAGATGGTTGCAATATGGCTTGTGCCAGGGAATGGTTTGTGGATGAAAAGAAGTGAGAAGCAGCCTGAGCGTTGCTCTTACTCTCCAGGATGAAGGGAAGGGGATTGGATGTGAGTGTTGACTGGCAGATTGGTCTGTAAGACAGCAACTGCTTTTATGTCTCTATTAAGCAGGAAAGGAAGGAGGAAGGGGATGAAAGGAAGAAGATAGGATGGGTGGGGAAAGTGAGGGCACCTGGGTGCAGCCTGGAAGCATCATCCTGTGAAGTAGGAGTTGGAAGAATGGCAGGAAAAAGAATGGATTTACAGCCTGACACCCCCACAGATGGCTCCTTGCATTTGTCCTTTTGCAGACAAACAGACCCCACTTGAATTATGGGGCTATAATTCTATTTGTGGATGGTGGACGGGAAGAGGGGGGAGGTTGCGAGAGCTGTCTGGTGGTTTATGACCTCCTCAGAAGCCCTTGATGGAATTCCAGCCCCATAACTCACAGCTGCCTCTTCTGGATCTAATTCACCGGAGGTCTCTGATGTGGTAGTTGAGATGGAGTTCGGTGTTGTGTCTTACCCCTGCTGGGGAGTTAATCAGATTGCCTTTGCTAATCCAAAGCAGGGCAGTTTTATGAGACAGTTTCCCTGGCGAGCGCATTCTGGTTTGGCTAGGGTACTGTGAAAGCAGAGAGCAGACTTAGGTACTGTTAACATAATCGGATCAGTGTCTGCAACCTTCTTTCGTTCATAGTCATCCATCAGAAAGAAAGAAGAGTACAGGACCAGAGCCATGGCATGGCCATCGAGGTGACCCTGGTGTCTTGAACCCTGGAGGTTTTCCATCTGGATCTCCTTAGTGACATCAAGGGGCTGGAAGCTGCCTGCAGGTCTGCCCTGTACTGCAGCTGGTGGGACCTAGCTCATGTCCATGCCTGTAGACTTGCCCCATAACATTACAAAGAAGCACAGGTCCTGGCAGTACCTCAGGGTCTGTACTCTGGTGGTCTGGTGCTCCTCCAGCAAAGGGTTAATCAAACTGGACAGGGCAGCACTTATAGGACCAAGGTGACACCAGTCAGTAGTGTCTGAGGGACAAAGGTGGGATCTATCACTTGCTCCAGTGGATAGATTTCTCTCTGGCATCATCTCTCTGCCCCCCAAAAGGCCACGCTTCAAAATTCAAATCTGACTTCAAAGCCACCCACAAGCATTTCTTAGGGCTCATTCTCCTATCCCCACACACAAGGCCTGAACAGGTAAGTGTCACACTCTCGTGGTCATAACAGAACCTTTGAAGCAGCTCCTTTTCCAATATTTTATTACAAACATCTCCTGACCCAGTAGACCCTTTTCCCAATATGCCTTTCTTTGCTCTAGCTCTCTATATTTGGCCCAGTGAAGCAACTGTGTCTAAGAGCATATAGGGCAGAGGGAGCCAGATGGGATGCAGTTTTATCCATGAAGGTAAAAAAATCCCTGGTACCTGCTCTTCCCAAACCGTGCCTGGACATTCTCTGGTAGAGGGTTATCTGACACAGTCCAAAATTGTGCTGGGGAGCATGCTGACAGCTAAGCATCACAGACAATTTGAACATAGTGCTTGATACTCCACCTTGGCCTTCTTTTATTTACTAGCACAGATGTAGCCAGGAAAAACATAGTGCCTAGTGGTGTTAGCTGCTTGTCATGTTCCTACCCATAAAATGTTTGTGTCATGAATTGTGACTAACTGGTGATCTGCTTGCCTGTGTTGTAGGAACAAGGGCTGCATCCCATATGGCATACTGAAAGAAAGCTGGCCTGTGGAGACGTCTTGGCATCATGTTTGGTTTTGGGAGTTATAAGGTCAGTGAGTACATTTCCCATTAGAATTTATGAGAAGGCAGGAAATTCAAAGCAGCAAATAATAATAATAATAAAAATAAAACAGTTATTCTCCTTTCAATTTTTTTTTTCTTTGAACATCTTAGCTGAAGGCAAAAGACCAAATTGATTCCTGCTTTCCTCCCAAATGCTTGCTGGTTTGTGGGAACACACAGCACACCACAGAGGAGTTCAGGGCTCTGCTGCGTATACAGCAAGAGATATTCCCTTTCCTAAAATAATTATGGCAGGAAAGGTCAAAGCAGACCCACTGGTGGGATTCGTCCCACCTGGCTTTAGAAAGGCATAGCGCAACCATCCGCAGCTGGGCTAGCTCCCCCCATCTCCCCAGGGTCAGCAAGAGGAAACAAGCATTTACCTTTGTTATTCACTGACCTATTTTAGCCATCAAGGTTGCAATGAGATGAATCGTACCCTAAAAAGACCCATTTCTCAGTGGTGACTGGGCAGGGAGACAGGACAACTAGCCCAGAAAAAACCTCCCACAGCCACTCAGACAACGCCCCAGAGTGAGAAGAGGTGATTTTGCAGAGATCCTGCTAGGATGGCTCTGAATGATACCTCAGGGATGCCAGACTCATTTTCTTGCCGTGCGGTGTGCTGGCACACCTTGGTACTGAAGCTAGCAGGTCTCTGCAGGGCAAGTGACTCAAAGTTATCGTCCCCATCACTCTCCCCGCCTTGGCGAGGATAACAAACCTGTGGTTGGACACAAGGAAGGGCAAGCCTGTCAGTTCCCTTGCAGAAGTGATCTCCAGTGGGCACGAGAGAGCTGATGCTGGAGTTACGCTCTGCTGAAGGAGAAAAACCTCCAGGAAGGGGACTGGTGAGGGGAACAGCTTAATACGATGCAGGCAGCTGAACCTGTGAAGTGTCAGAAAGGGAGTGAGGGAACCAGGAAATAATAAAGGCAAATTGAATGCTCTCCAGGTTGTTGGAAATATGGAAATGCTGCTGACATCTGGGATTGCTTTGGGAAGCTGAGCTGCAGGCCGGCTCCTAGCTTTGCCCTGCCCTCTCCCCTGCCAGGTTTTTGAGGGGCGCATGGGGGATATTATTTACACTGGGGATGTCACAGAGCTGAAGCAAATGGTCACCATTTCCTCAGCGGAGGGGCTTGAAGGGGGGATGGATTGAGATGCAGGAAACAGACATCACCTCTTGTGGACAGTAAAAGCAGAAAAGCTTTGAAAATGCCTCTTTTCTGTAGCTTGGGGGTGGGAGAATCCAGCATGGACAGAGAAACACCAATTACCTTAGTGAAGAGCTGGAAAGGTGGCTCCTGCCTGCTTTGTTAATAACTGGTTGGCCTTGAATATCCAGCTTAACCCATCTGGGAGCCAAACACAGGCATTTCAGAGGCTGAAACTGGGAGAAGGGGCTGGTGCCTCCAGCACAGTTGTGCTGTCCCTGTCACTCACTTGCAAACACAGCCAACAGGACCCGAGCCAAGGTCTCTCGGGATCTCCAGTGTCCCAGCAGGAACCAGACTGATGCCCTGTCCTGTTGCAGACATACCCATGTCAGAGGTTTTCCTCCTCACTCCTGCTCTTGCAGGTCTCATTGAATCAGTAGGTAAACTCTCCACTAAGCAGTAGCTAGCCCACACATGTAATCCCCTTGAAAGCAAACATTTTGAGCTTACAGCTAACAACAGGGAGTTACCACAAGCCTGGAATCTGTTTGTTTGGCTGTGCTGAGTAATTGCAGCCCCATATAATGCTTGGAAGGATGGTTTTGTGGGAATAGTTGCTGTTGTGTTGTTTCCCAGTCTTGGCATCGAAGACAAGAGGAAAGTGTGGTCCAGTACATATCACATATGAGGTTTAGCTACAGGATCACAGCGTAGGTCCCAGCCATGCCCTGCCCTATGGATCCTCACAAACATGTAATACACTCCTGCGTCTAATTGCAAAAATAGTGACTGGGTTGATTGGTATTGGGCAAAAATAGGGTGCAGAGACCCTAGCTTTGCCTCTGAGCTGCTGTGTGGTTGTGGGCAATTTATTTCACCTCTTCGTGCCTCAGTTTCCTCCCCACCTCTTCCTTTTCCTGTCTGGTCCCTGACATGTAAGCTGTTATTTCTACAGGGACGCTCTCCCTCTGTTTATGCAACGTCTGGCAGACACTCAGCCTAAAACTACTTTTGTGCAAATGTTAAGTACAACCACTTTGTCTGGAAGGAAGCTTTTGTGAGATATTTTAGTTTAGGTTTAAAAAAGGCCCCGAACTCTTTAGAAATGCTTTTGTGGTTTCTTCCCTAAATACACTAATAATTCAGACTAGCTGAATTCTGACGCACTTCTTTGCACACAAAATTTTCCAGCATCAGTTCCTGCTATTCACCCTGCTGCCCCGAGGGGTCTGATGGGTGATACCTATACAGGCAACACACCGCTGTGACTGACTGACCCGCTGCTGAGACGTGCTGGCAGGGTGATGTGAGCCCTTTTGGGTGACAAGGACTTTGCCTCTGCTGTGTCCCGAGGAGCAGCTGGACAGACATGTCTCATTTCCATGGCTGGATGTGGTCAGTCTGTCGGTGTATGTATGCTGCTCATCTATAGGTACCCAGACACTTGCTAAGCGGTATGAGGACGAAGCCCATTGCAAAAGCTGTCAGAGCTTCATTTGACTCCCTTTCCGTTTTGAAATCCACTTTCTTACTTCCTTTCCATGCTCTCCATTGAGCTGAAACTTGCAGAACTGAGTTCAGCAAAAAGGTGTTTGCTTTCCACAAGCCTTATATTGGCACCATGGTCTGCAAATCTCATAAAACCTGCCAGCGGTCTCATTCTTTGGTGGGCGACAGAGGCTTAGCCCTTCGGAGCATGGCAGGAGTTGCACCGGCTCCAGGCATCCAACAACAACTCTGTTTTCCTCTCTGCTGAGTGAAATGGAGGGCAGTGGCACAGGGCTGGGAGAAGGGAAGCAGTGGGAAATGCTGGGGCCGTACACAGGCAGAGGAGGCTGGGAAGGATGCTGATTCCATGTGCCCAGGTCTGGGGATGACAGTGAGGATAAGAGCTTTTCCCCTGGTTTGTGGGGAGAGGGAGGCTGGTGGCTATGTGCAGCGCCGGCTGCGAGTCTGCTGGGGGATGCGGGACACAAGGAGGTAGCAGGTACAGGGCTCTGATCTCCTCTGCCACGTCTCATTGCTGTGAGACTGGTAAATTGTGAAAAAGATGGCAGTTTCAGTAGTCCCCACCACCGTGTCCCTCTTCCACCTCCGAAGGGACCTGGCTTTGCTTAGATCAGTTTGGCTTTTCAAGAGCAGGGTCAGTGAAAAGCACCTATGAATCTTTTATCTCCACTTTGCCTTCAGCTGAGGTGTCTCAGGTCAAGTTTCCTGTCCCTCAGGAACAAGATTGAGGCTGATATGTTAAACCATGCAGACCCGTGTCAAGGCAGTGCAAACCCTGCCTGGGCTTGGCCAAGCCCCTCATCAGTCCCAGGGAATCTGACCTCCTTCATTAAAGATTTACTCTTTGCAACAGCCGTTCAAAAGACAGTATCATAAGAAAATAATTGTAAGATAAGAGCACTGTAGCTGGGGAGCAGGCATGGAAAAGGGAAAATAGATTTTCCCCTCTTGCTTTAAGCTAAGCTATGTAGAAACTGGAGTGTCCATCAGCTGTTCCTTCTCACCACGTGTGGGAGGAGAGCAAGGGTAGGAGACAGGGGAAGGAGGGAGGCTGCATTTCTCACTGCCTGGGGAACATCTTCAGCCTGAACATCCATGCTGAGCAGAGAGACCATGCCTGGCAGCGAGAGGGCTGCAGATCTGCCCATAGGCAGCTTTTCATTCTCTCTGCCTTGGAGAGACATCCGTCTTCTCCCTCCAGCCAAAGATAGGGATGTTAAGGAGAGAAGATTTCTCCCTCTTTGCATGGCCAACCATGAGTGGTGCAAGCAGGGCTTACCCCAGCAGCAGCCTCAGGCCTGGCATGGCATCCTGGAGACAGAGAAGCAAGTGGGCTGGGGTATTTGCTTGTCTACTAAGACTACCTATGACTCTTCCAGGTTTGAAACCCAGTGGGATGATTGCTACTCTAATGTAATGGCCAAGGATTCAGAGGCTGGCTCCCAGTGAGGACTTTCCTTTCAAGAGACATAGGACATGGTTCTTTTAATAGCATCCCTGAATTCATGAGTTTGTCAATCATCTTCAAAATGCACAGCTGATGACATCCCAAAGGCAGAGAGAAAGGAATAACTTGTCTGGATCCCACCTCTCAAAAAAAATTTTCAAACAGTCCAAGAAATGTGTTTTTGTGTGAGAAGGAAAGAGAGAAAGAGAGAGGACAAAAAAGAGAGAAAGAAGGCAGGTGGGGAGGAAGGAAGAAAGGGAAGGAGGGAGGGGTGGACTGGTGGAAGAAAGCTTTTCACAGTCATTTGTTGACATAAAAATGCTGATCCCCAAGCCTTTGCCTTCTGCACAAGTAGCTGGGGTCTGCCCAGCTGGGATCCACTTCCCACCGCACTTCACCAGCCCAGCCCATGGGCACGAGTACGAAGCCAAGTCCAAAATGTCAACGTGTGCTGACTCTCTGGAGCACTAAGGAAACTCTAGACCGTGCACTGTGGATGGTGGGAGAGCGTGAACTTGGGAGAGGGCTCCTATGGTGTAAATGTGAAGTGGACTTGCTTTGAGCACTTAAATGGTCTCCAGTCTCATCCTTCCCCTTCAGTTGAATTCCCTCTCTCCGGCTCCATTTGGCCACAGTAAACAGCAATCACAGCCTGGGGCATTTTTATTTCTTTATTTTTTTTAATAAACTTTATTCTATATTACAAATAGGTTTTTTTTCTTTTTTGTTCTGGACTGCAAAATAGGAATGCCTTATATTTACATACACAGGTATACAATTAATTATAACAAAGGTACAGAAGCTTTGCCTTTACCAAGTAACAACGGGATTCCAATTTAAATAGTATAGATTTTATTTATTTTTTAACTAGGATCAATTCAAAAGAAAATCAAACCAACAACAACAACAACCTAAGAAAAAGGATCCCAACCTCCTTTCTAATGCTGTCTTGACATCTCTTTGAGACTGTTAGTAACACTGTAGTGAAAGGATATGTCTTTACATTGATTTTGTATTTAAGGTGGAAGCTTTAGCAAAACAGAATGAGACTTCTGGGCTCATGTGTATGTCCAAGACACAGGGTCAGACACTAGGAAGGGCCTGTCTTGTGATGTTAAATAATCCAGTTGCCTCTCATCTTGATTCCTTGGGGAAAACACGGGGAGCATTTAGCTAGCACCTAATCTCTCTGCTTCTTTATCCCACTCTGGGCTGGAAAGTGGGTTTTCTCCAGGGACTTGAGAAAAAGCAGCATAAAAATTTTACATAACACCAAGTTTCTCTTAAGATACTTCAGAAAGGACTGCAAGCCTGGACATGTGCCTTGATTTCTCTAACTGGCTTTTGTGCCTCAGTCTATTTGAAAATGAACAGCAACTTCTACTGGGAAATGCTGCCTTCAGAGTCAAGGACCCATGCCAGACTGCACCAGCAAGAGAAGGGAATGCTGAAAGAGCCTAAATGCCCTGGTTTTCCCCCTGTTTTCCACACCCAGGTTCACTTTACTGAGCTTCCCTGCACACTGCTCTCTGCTGTGAGCATCTTTGAGGTGATTTGTTTCCAAGCAGAAAGAATTTCTTGAGGTAAACTCTCCATTTTTAGAACAGAAGATTAACACAAAAAAAAAGCCAATGAACAAACAACAACGACAACAACAGAAATCACACACGTGACAGGTTGATTAGACTAAGCAGCTTTATATCCTTGCTGGGGTTTTTTTGGTGGTTTTATTTTTTCCAAGTATGAATCTTTTTTTTTCTTTTTTTTTTTTGACATCTTTCTACAAATTAGTTCGTTGCTGTAATCCTGTGTCCCCTTGGGTGCTTCTCTAATGGTGTAGTGAACTGAGCCAGCCCAAATAAAACATGGTTGACAAGCTCCATTTTCAAAGCATTCTCCGCAAAATGGTTATCCCCTGTAAGACAACACAACTTTTTTGGAGGAAGAGGCATTGCACAGTGGCAGAGGTCAGGGAAAACCGCAGGACTCACTCCATGGACCAAACGATGCTCTGAAATGGGAACAGCATTGGGTGCAAAGCAGGAAAACTCAGGCTGTGAATGGCCAGGAGGCTGAGGTTCACATCATGTTGTGAGGTTCACTTGCTTCATCAGTTGCCTGCTCCACAGTGTACCAAGTTTGGATGGCAAGAGCTAGGACATCCCAAGTCCTCCACCTGCCCTGCAGGACAACTCTTTTACTACTCATCAGATGCACAGAACAAATTGTCCTGGCATCACTGAGGCTATGCCAATACTTCTCTACCCAACAGCTGTCATGGTGAGGCATCTTCCAACACAGAAACAATCTACTATGATCATGTAAATGATCATAGCTCCCTAGTTTGCAGAAAGAGATCCATTCCTGGAGTCCCCTGGTCATCCCAGGAAGAGGAGGTTATCAGAGGCTCAGAGGAGCTTAAACAACAACACTGATTCAAGAGCTGAATTTTCATACTGATTTCCTCATTCAAGGGTGGGGGATATGCAAACTGCGTTCCTGGATGCAATTTCTGGTGAGCTACCCAAAACCAACACAAACCTGGTGGGACCTCAATGCACATTTCCATACTGCGTCCTCTGTCTGGCTTCTGTAGCTAAATGCTGAATGAGGGAGAAGAAAGGGACTAAAACCACCTTGTTGGGACTGATGGTGTTCCAGCAAAGTGCTTATCTGGTCATGCCATCTTCCCACATCAGCAATGGCCACAACAGATTTCTATGGAGGAGCAAAACTCTTACACGCTAGAGCCTGTCTCAGGAGTTTAGGAAGCAGGACCAGTTTTCTTCCTCTCTCTCATTCCTTTTACAGTGCCAAGCAATATCTCCACGCTATCAAATGAATCTGCTTCATGAGTAATTCTTCTACAGGCTGCTGGGAAGGGTGAAGCACTACTTGTTTTACTGATACCCTGGTGATGTGAGAGAGTAGTCCTGGTCATCTCCAGCAGCCCAGACTTTTGTTTTGCTGTGAGATGGCCCTCAGACTTAAGAGTCCTTTGTGGACACACAAATGTATGCCCCACTGAGGAGCCCTGGGACTCAGTCCTTTCAGGTTTCCAATCTTCCTTTGGAAGAGTCTTCCACATAATAGTGTCTCTTTCCAAAGCACTTCACTAAAGCCTCAGGGAAGGACAGATCTACATTTTGTGTTTTGGCTTACTTTTAAACAATTTTCCTCTTGATATTAGCTGTTTTGTGCTTGGGTTGTGACATCATAGGAATCCTGGACTTTAGGAAATGTGGAAGGAATGTGTAGTTTTTGTGTTGGCTGACTCAACCGTGAGACTGGGCACTGGACTCTTAAAACTCTATCAGTCTTCAATAGCATTATCAAAAATAACAATGACAATTATGTGATTTACTCCGTCTCTTTTCCTTCATGGTAAACACCTTCCTGTGGGCTAATGCACAAGATCTGGAAACTTTGGTAATCACTTTTCAATTAAAGTAAATACCAACTAAAATTCTGCTGGTAAATCTTCATGTCATAACAACTTTTTATGGTCTCCAATGTCAAAGAAGTATAAGACAACTGCAGTGGTAAAATTACAGAGGAGAAAATTGGCATAGCCCTCTTATCTAACAGAACAAGGCTGCTGTATGCTGGATAGGACCAAACTTTCAGATATGTTCAGAACAGAATGAGGAGTGGGAAGAGAAGGACTGGGGCATGCTAGGAGAGGAAGGTACCCTTGGGCGGCTGCATTTCTCATTTTCCGTAGTTCTCCTGTGCTGTCTGTTCAAGCATTAACAATCTCTAACACCTTCTTCCAGATAACACACAACTTTTCCCACAACAGTGTTCACTGGAAGGCTCAGTCTGCAAAAGCACATGACATGACGGATTATGTCTCAGATCACTATGTCCTTGATAGGTGAGTACACTCACAGGAGGACACAATGTGTTTGCAGAGGAACTGTTCACCTTTTGTTTCTCTAACCCAGGTGCAAAGTCCCAGAGCAAACTCTGCAGTAAAGAAATAATTTTAGCTCAGTAAGACCACGGAGAGTCCTCAGGAGTTCCCTTTCCCCATTTCTGATGGTGCTGCAAGTGTCAGCATTCATTGTCTTGATTGCTGTGTTTGAGAAATACCATAAAGATCAGCCTATCATCTGGCATATTCTGGATATTAGGAGCCTGTCCATTGACTTCTAGGGACTTTGGTTCTAGTTCTCTCTATGTAGCTTGAAAAACAGCGTGGAATACCACCAGTTGGGTATTTTTGGTCAAGTGTGGAAAGGGAGGCAGGGGGAAACAAATCAAAGGAAGAGGAAAAGAACACATCCATGTTGTAGTAGGGCTCATTGTTCTGCTTGTGTCTTTGTTTTTAGTTGTATTTTACATGCACTTAAGAAATAGTTAGCTTAACAGGTCAGGCTGGGAAGAAAGATGCCAAGACTTCTCATAGACTGGGGGATGCTGGGACGGTGGTTGGAAATGGGGAGGGCACTGAAGGGGACAGGGGAGGAAGCCCACACATTTACATCACGATTCTGGCACATTTTCCAAGCGAAAACCAAAACCAGCTCAAACACCAAATAGAGAAAAACAAAAAGAAAAATAAGGAGGAGATGAAAGAGAAGCAAAATACAGATTTTCTTTCAAATCCTGGGGATGGGGAAAAGAAGAGGGTGCAGAAAAAAAGGAAATGCCTAAATGGGAACTTGGGAAGGGTTAAGACACCAATCTCATGGTGCTTCCCATCTCCCCTAAGTATTTCATTCTCAGTGTCTCTGAGGTGTTCAAGTTTTTCTTGAAAAATATATATATATATTACAGATGAGAAACTCCGTACCGCCAAGAAGAAATAAAATAATAACAATGGAAAACAACTATAATAAAACAAAAACACAGCCCTGAAAACATCAAAAAGAAACAGGGTGAGTCTCAAATTTCCCCTGTGGTGTTCCTCTGACTTCAGTAACAGTGCAGGATTACACCAGTCCACTTTGATACTTTTTTTTTTTTTTAAACAGCTTCTTCTTCCTTTCATGTGCGCATGTCCAGGCAGTATAGCCCATCACTCATAACAACTTCCCTCCAAGCCAGCTATTTGTCCTTAGACTCCTACCATCCAGCTGTGAGTACAAGGCATGACAATAGGGTCCATATTTATCTTTTGTGGCACTTTGTTTGTCAAAACCTTTGGTTTCTTCCTTTTTTTTTTTTTTAAATTTTCCATTTTTATGTACTTATAAAAAATATTGTGTTTGTGTTGTTGTTGTAATTTTCCTACTGCTGGCTCTGGTGAGACTTCCACCCCACTTTCACAGCCATAATCAATGGATCTGGAACATGCGCCGACATTACTAAATGGATCAACAAAACCATGGCAGAACCAGCCAAACCCAAATCATCCCCAATGCGCAGGCCTCTTAAAAATGCTGAGATGTCCATAAGGTGCATGATGAGTCCATCAGCTCAGCAATCAAACAGAAAGCAAGCAAAATTAAAAAGGAAATAACGCACACGCGCACACAGATACACACACACACACACACACGCACGCACAAAATAATAATAATTATAATCAAGAGAGAAATGTCTGGGGTTTTAAAACCAAGACGTGTCCCTAAGTTTGCTGTTTCAATATAAATCTTGTGATACTCTCCCCACAGACACATCCAGTTTTGGACTGCTGTTCTTTAAATGGGTTTAGAAAGACTTGCCTACATGTGTACCTGCTTGGCTGAACGAAACCCACTTGCTGACTGACTCCTGTTTGCACCACATCCCCCATTAGACGCACTCACGATCCGTCGCTCTGAAGAGGTTCTGGTTTGCTAGCAAGAGGCATGAATAAAACCAAAAGCACTCGTTCTGTAATCAATTTACACACCCTGTCTTTACCCTTCCTCCCTCCAGGTGCAAAGTAGATCCAGGCTGTAGCTCTGAGGATGGTGTGAGATGGATGTGGGCTGATTCTCCGTGGCATCAAGCCACTCCTCCATCTGCTAGCGAGCTCTGTTCATTTCTGGTGAGATGAATGCAGACCCAGCTCTTGCCTCCATGGTGTACAAGATGCAAGGTTCTCCAGACCCTGAGGGTCTCCCACTACACTGAACCATGGTGTTATCCAGGCTGGCAGCTGTATGAACAAAACAGCCAAATGCAGAAGAGATGCAGGAGCTCACGCCTCTTTGGCTGGCCATGAAACAGGTTGAGATGTTTTTCTGGAGGAGCTGAGCAGAGGATAGCACAGGGTAATCACCAACAATTGTCCTGTGGTGACAGTGATCTCTGAAGGGATAGGAAGTGCAAAGAGAGAGCAAATCCTTCCCAGGCAGCAACTGTGCCTTCAACATGGTCTGTTGATTCCAGAAATGGAGAAAAGACCAGGAGTTGGCACCAAAAGGCAGATTAGTTCACAGTGGTTCAGAGACCTCTAGAAGACATGCAGTTCGGCTGGGGGTATCTAGGTAGAAGAATATTTTGCAGTGTTTCATTTGGATTTCCTCCAAGATTTCCTTCCAAAATGTGTGGTGACATCTCCTCTTAGGAGTGGCTTTGAAGGAAGGTTTTACCATCAGTCCTATGTACCACCTTGCTTCATGGCAAGCCCTTCAGTATCCTGATATTCCACCATGAGAAAACAATAGTTTTGTTCCAGTTGAGGAAACAAAATGGAAAGGACTAACAGCTTGAAAAAAAAAATCCCTCTGGTTGGTTTTTGAGGACAAGCTCCTTGCCTGGAAAAAAATGAGACTTGTGGTTCTTGCTTTCCAAGCTGAGGTGGGAACAAGGGAGATGCTGTGCTGTTCGTTGCCAGAAGGAACAGAACCACCACCAACAGGATGCCACTGAGCAGAGAGAGTATTTTTGCCGCAGTGCTACAACCAACAGGACACAATGGGAAAGACGGAGGGGGACACAGGTCTTTTTTTGAAAAATAAGAATAACCATATGAAACACACGGGCAGGGGAGTGTTGGTCTCCTCCTCCCCTCTTGACCCTTCCCCTGTCCCAAGAGAGCAGCTACCCTGCTGTTTGCCCAGGCAGATAAGAGCCACAATGGTCCCACTCTGGACGGAGCTGTGGCATTTTTCGGGGAGCCTTGGGGTTCCTCTCCCAGTGGGTCACTATCAAAAGATAGAGTTGCAATGGCTCTGCAGGAGAGGATCTTGATTTACTCCTGCCCTCCAGGATCCCTGCAGGCAGGCTGCCTTCCCCTTGGGGAGACTTTTAGTAATACTGAGTTCAATTCCATGTCCGCTCCAGAGGCTCCAAGCCCTTGGAGGGCAGTTAAAGCAGCATGACAGAAGTTACCTCCCAATTTCCCATCTGCAGAGTGATGATATGATGTTGGGGGAGGGTTTGTGGGGGTTCTTTTTGTGTGTAATAGTTTTTCTCTAGGGCAAAGGCAGAAGGGAAGCTGTGAAAAGGAGAGCTCCACCTGAATGTCTTGATGTCCCCAGAGCCAAGATTCCTCTGCAGTCTTTTCTTTCAACCCCTGGGTCTTCGTCACTTTGTCCATAGATTTTGAAAGAGAAAGAAATGAGAGAGAGAGAGAGGAGTGCTGTTCAGGTGACTCTGCTTACAGCCGATCAAAACTTGCACTTGGTAAAGATGATGATCTTGAGTGAGGCACGACTTGGTTTATCCCTCCCAGGGTGTCCCTGGCAGGACAGTTCTCAGCTGTCTATGCTCATGAGGGTTATGACTTGTTCAAGTTTGTAGGCAAGTTTCTGTTTCCCAGCCTGGTCATCTTGATCAAGGGCTCCGAGAATCTGGAAAAGGAGAGAGGAAGAAGTGATAGGGATTTTACTTTTTTTTTCCCAAAAGGACTGAGTCCAGCATCTTATAGCAGCAGACAAGGGTTAGCTTTCTCTGAGGTAGGTGCCAGGCTTAGCTTAGATCATGCAAAGCAGGTCAGTCAGCCAGCAGGGAACTAGACAGGCAGTTTGGGGTTGATCTGACTAAATGCAGACCTCTAGATTGCAACCAATCAAATGGACTCTTATCTTGGACATCAGTTATTTGGTAGTTGTATTCACCACCTTGCCATGCCACTTGAGATGCCCTAAGAGGTCTCACCTGGTCTTCAACACATAGAACCATGCTGGTAACCTTAAAGCCCTGTGTCATGCTTGCTGGACAATTCTTGGGTGCTTTAGGGTATCTCAAATGGCGCTGGGCACGTATACTTAAATAACTTTTGGCCACGTGTGGTGCAGAGCTCATATAGGGATTCTCTGTAGCAAGATAAGATCTGACCATCAAATATTGCAAAACAGCTAAATCTGATTGACTAATAATAGGAGACAAAAATAACAGGGATCCAGATGGAAGAGTACTGGGGATACCAATAACCCCAGACCTTTCCTTTCCAGACCCCAGGCCTTGCTTTTCATTCCATAAATCCATCGTCCCCTGAGCCAGGATGAAGATAGGTTATCTGTGACACATGCTGGGCCCTGGGAATGGGTGGGCTGTCCCATGGTCCCGCAGAACTGCTTTTTCCCCCCCGAGGCACTTACCTCCTCGCTGTACTTGCCAACATAGGAGTATATCTCTGAGAGCGCACTCATAGTGTTGAACTCGTTCATATGCATGCGAGACTGCTCAGCCAAGTATGCATTCATGTCCTGGTCGCTGATCGCTGGCATTTTGGCGATGTCTGAATAGTACCTGAGAGAGAGAAATACAGGTCTTTCTTGAGGGGAGAGAGCAGGGAGTCAAGAGATGAAAGCCACAACAATAAGGAGGAAGAACACTCAGCACTCTCGGGCTCTTCTGGTGCATCAGTGCTATACCCGGTCATGTTCTTTTACAGCAAGGGAGATGACTTAGCCAAAGTGGAAATTACTGAAGCACTATTTCTGAATACCAGACGTGTTGTATTCACTCAACCCTATTCTGAGACTGAAGTCCCGAAGAGCATCCTGTAAACTCTCTCCATGCCATCAAAGAAGTAGGCAGTACCTCTTGATGCTGGATTCCTTTGTCAGGCCTTCAAGGGCTTTGATCCTTGCCTCTAATCCCACAGAGAAATCCCACTGATCTCGCTGTCCATTGAGAACTCAGGATTTCACTCCCATAGAAAAAAAAACCAACCTTGCATGCTTGCTTGCACCATTCACACTAGTACATCTACATCCATTGCTAACATCATCCACCTCCCCCACTGAATCCAGTCTATCCCAGCAACTCTCTGCTGCTCAGCATCTCCCTTTTGCCCCATATTTTAAGCTGGCCTGACGTCAGTTTGTGGCAACAGGCTTCAACATTCCCACCCCCACTCTGACTGGGGAAAATCTGCTTTCCGTAGGTCTCAACACCATTCCCCTTGAGCTCAAGAGGACTGGGGCTTTATCCATAGAATGTGGATCCCCCAGAACCATGCCCATCAGGCTTCATCAGCAGAGCAATGTCTCTTTAAGGAAGTTGCTATTTTCGATGTCCTTCGTCCCCCGGGTAAGGCAGGTCTTGGAGGACAAGGTTTGCGGAAGGTAATCAGTCACTGTCACTCGCAGCTGTGCTCTGCTGTCAACTGGTTAATTAGACGCCATCATTTACATTTTTAATTTCTGCAATTTGACATTTTGTGCACAAGGAAAAAAAAAAAAGAAAGAAAAAAAAGCCCATAGCTGCAGCAATCCACAATTTTATAATTAGGAGGCAGAGGGGACGGGGAGCCAAAAGAGCTGACAGGTGTCCTGTAAACAGCGTTGAGACACCTGCTGAGATGGAGGCTGTTTTCCACTGCAGAGAAATTGGACACTGAAGTGCTGTATGATAAGGATCCTTCAGACACACAAGTGGGAAAATACTCTCTATGACAGAGCAAGACAAGCAGCTGCTGAAGTTTCCTATGAAAGACAGCATGATGCAAGAGAATTGGGAGGAAACCCTTCCACACCAGAAGGCTTCAGTTTTGCTCAGTCTGGTTGTGTGCCCCACACTCCCATCCGGATTTATTGCAAAGGGTTGGTCTCAGTTGCTACCCTGGTTTTGCAGAGGTGGGTTGATGTAAACCTTGGGAGAGAAAGGCATAAGAGGCAGAGGTCCTTCTCCCAGCTCTACACCTAGTCTTCTAGCCTGACTGCTTCCAGAGCTAGACTCTGGATCATCACAAAAACTCATGCAAACCTCAATAACTTTACAGCAACTTCCAGTACACACAACATTACTCTCCCTGGAGTCCTAGCATCTTGTCTTCTGGGCTCAGGACCAGCCAAAAGTCCTAGTCTAACTCAGTCCCTTCATCTAAATATCGCCCACTCCCAGTACTCCAGTGATGGTTTGTCTGGGCTTGATTTTGCTTTACACTCTGCCTAACCCTCAATCCCTAAGTGGACCTGAACAGTCGTCTATGAGGAAAGCAGGCATCTAGAAATCCTGTGAGGACCTGTCCTGCAGAACTACCTCCAGGAGGAGATGCTGAGCAGGATGAATAAATATTTCTAGACCTTTGCCACTCCCAGAAAAACTGAAACAGATCTCAGCATCAGCAGCTGGACAAAATCAGACCTGTGCTACATGGACTTCTGACAAGAGAAAGCATCAGGAACTGGTGGCATCCATGATAGTACTATTTCAGGCTCCTCAGAGCCAAAGCACATTGCTGAGAAACAAGGAGTCTTACGGCCAAAAAGCAAGGTGTGCCTTGGCACCCAGAGAAAACTACATCCATGTGCAACCAGCACAGTTCATAGACTTGTGGGGAAAAACAGCCTGCAATGCAGTGAAATGTATTGATTTATGGTGCCTAAGAAGAGCCCATGGAGAAGAGCCCAGCTCCTCATTAATATTGCATAGGCACCCTCCTGCTGGGCGAAATGAAAAGTGAAGGGGATTGCATCACAGCAAAAATAAATGAGGCTGGCGGAGGAAAGCAGAGGCACTGTGTTGTATTTGCCAGTCTGGCTCTGACCACCACTTGAAATGCTCCTTTTCCTCTCTGGTTCAGCTAGTCATCAAATGGTGGCAGGATAGTGGGTGTAGGGATAGGGTGCTTCCAAAAAGTGAAACACAGACACACGTACCGTCTGCTTCTCCAAGTTTGCCCTGTCTCCCTCTCACCTGGTAGCAACGCTCTCCTGAGTCTGAGACTCACAAGGGTCTGAAAGCTCCCCAGTGCATTTCCAGCCCTGCAGAGATATTTTCCCAGCAGCATAACACTCCCATGACTCATCTGAACAATGAAAAGCAACAGGCAATGTTCCCTGGAGCGAAGGACAGGATGCAAGAATCTGAGTTTCAGGGCTTGGAGACCTCTCCAGCCGTGACAGACTCTCAAGCTGTGATCTCAGTGTTCTGGGTTCACAGGCCATTACCCACCACCATACCAAAGTGTCCTGGTCTCCCCCGGACCCAGTTCCCCATCCATCATCTGAGCAGACATCTCCCACTAAGACTGCAAACCAAGATATTGTGGAAGTGTTTCACAGGAAAAATAAAAGAAAAAGAAGGGGAAAAAAAGCATGTACCAATAATCAAACCTAGCTGCTGGTGCAGGGAGAAGACATATAATGTCATTCCATCAGAACTCTGCCATGGCCAAATAACTTATTTATACAGAAATGTTTCTAATGAAGCCATCATTGCGCTATCTAAAGAAATGATGAATGTGTACATTAAAGCATCCTAGCAGGGAGATGACAACATCCCTGCTGAGTCTCTACTTTCTATTTGAGCCCAGATCCTCAGAGGTACTTAGGGCCTTTTTGCCATTTGCATACCCCTAACGTCTTCAAAACCACTATGAAGCTGTCACCAAATCCCAGAGGTCCTTACGTTTTCACTGCCAGCATTTCCAAGGCTGCCTGTGCTCTGCTTCCCTTCGCCCCTGCACCTGACAGCTCTTACTTACACCATAGCTGAATGGTGAAGCAATGCAGGGGAGTAAGATACTCTTTCACCATGCTGCTCCTGTGAGCACCCCTAAACTGAGGGCCACCAGATCTCACCTGAGCCATGGACAGCTCGTTGACTCACACTTCCACAGCCCCAGAGGCTGCATTACCCAGCAGGAGGTTGGGAACACAAGACTAAACCAGATTCCCTCTGAATGAGACAGAAAAGTAGCAAAGCAGCAAATCTAGCCTAGCCTGCCTCCAAAGGTTCAGGACTGAGAGTCCAAAGCAGAAGATGGTGACTACGTGACCAGATGTGCACCGCTTGCTGACCTGGTGCTGCGGATTTGCTACCTCTTCTGTACTCCAGTTTTGGTTACCTCCAGTGGATCCTTCCTTTCCCAGCTATTTCCAGAAGATCCTTAGATGCATATCAAAAGATCCTGCCTTACCTGCTTGAGTTTCCCCTGAATCACAGGAGAAGCCTGAGTTCTCAAGCCTGTGCATTCTCTGATGTGGTGGGAAATTTGTTCATTAGACTTCAGAAACAATAAAACCCCCTAGAAATTTTCGTAAATCCACCACTCAGGCATATCAGCAGCTCAGAGGATGTGAGGATTATTAGACCATAGGATGTGACTTCAAAAGTATCATTAGCAGAGCAACTTACCCCAGCCTGGCTTGAACAGGACAGCCCACGAGACCATCCACTGCCACTGTTGTATGGGGAAAGATTTTAGATGCACCAGTACACAGGAGTGCTCCCTCTTATTCTCAAAAAATAATTGTTCTTGTTCCTTTCACATGCTCCTCTTTCCCTGGGTTGTCTTTGTTTTGTCTTGTTTTGTTTTACTAAGGAAAGCAATACAACAGTAACCTGGGAATACATCTTGCCCTCTGTTTAGCCAGGGGTAAATGCTCTTGCCTTCCGTACCAACCAGGAAAGGCTCTTTAGCGGAGTTGTTTCACAAGAATGACTGTGCCTGCTGCCACTCAGTAACTCATTAACTCATCAAAAGAGAAGAGAAAAGCTGTATTGCCAGTGCTTCCTCTCCAGTCTGAAATTTTCCAGCGCTGCCGTGGTTTAGGCAGCTTAGCATGGAGCTAATTGCCTTCCAAAAGATCTTTTTGTCATGGCTGTTGTTGTGTCGTCGCTGGGTTGGGACTGCACTCATTAATAATCATTTTAGCATATGAAAAGCTTGTAACGAATCCATGTGCTGCAGACGGCAGACGCAATTACAGCAATAACATAATTAGGGTTATGCAATAGCCGGCTGTATCCAGACCACTGAAGGAGGAAGAGATGTATGAAAGGGATATAGGGGACTGCTATAGCAGAGAAGGGCTGAAGGAAAGCTTGGGAACAACCTAGCAGCCAGCTTTTTTATGGGATGAAGAGAAGCAATGCAAGGACATGCTGTCAGTTCTTCTGTTCACGCTGCACGGCAGTTTTAGTTTCCTGGGAGGTGTCTGAGCTGCAAAGTTTGTGTTTGTGCTGATTCAGCTACAGGCAGCCGCAAGACTCTGTTAGCCCAGACTGATCCTATTTCGGAGAGAGGTTCAAGGCCAGGCTGTTGGGACACTAATTGGACTTTGGCAGTAATAGCATGACAGCTAAGCAAAAGGTACCGGCTCCAAAGTTAGCTGAAGACCGGTCAGTTCTTCCAGAGATTTGCCTTGAAGAGCTTGAGGGAATGATTCTGTCGGTGTATGCATCCCCTAGCTAGGGCAATGA
This sequence comes from Haliaeetus leucocephalus, assembly GCF_000737465.1. Taxonomy (NCBI): domain Eukaryota; kingdom Metazoa; phylum Chordata; class Aves; order Accipitriformes; family Accipitridae; genus Haliaeetus; species Haliaeetus leucocephalus. The sequence continues at coordinate 18,121,234 of NW_010973187.1, read as the reverse complement.
TTTTATTTTGCATGTGCATGGCTTTCCCTGCTGCTTTTCATCTCAGAAGAAATAATAGAGAATAGCCGGGCAGCACTGAGTCAATGGCTGAAGAGTGAATCGGTGCACAGGTAGTTTCTCTGGTAGAAGAAACCATCCAGCATCATCTCAGTGCAGAGGATGTGTGGCTCTGAGGCTGTATCCTCTACGTACAGACACATTTTCATCTTGCCTGCTGAAAATTGCACTATGTAGGAACAGCATGTTACCGCAATGAGAAAACATCAGGAGTTTTTCGGAGACTAAAAGTGAAGAAAGGCAAGCAAACAGTCTTCAGATACACCAAAAGCTGCTGCTGAGAGGCAGGGAATGAGCTGTACCCCCTGCCCCTGGGGATGCAATGAGATGGCATGGGCTTTAATTACAGCCAGGGAGATTTTGGCTGGCCATCAGGGAAAACACTCTGATGGGAAGGACAGGGAAGCGCAGGAACGGATTCCCTGAGGAGAGCAGAGGCTCTGTCGTTGGAGGCCTTTAAGAAAGGGGTAGAGACGCATCTGTCAGGAAGGCTTTAGACAGAGCTGATCCTGCCCTGAGGCAGGAGCTCGTCAGCTTGACCTCCTGAGGCTCCTTCCACCACTGGTTTTTATTATCTCTACTGACAACAACCCCTACCTTGACCCTTGGTATGCTATATCTTGAGCCTTCTTTCTGGCAGGGAAAAGAGGCACAGAAGACTGCATTTTTTAAAGTAGGCTGGGATTTGCACCTGTCATTTGATGCTCTCTTTTAAAGCCTTGGAGTCACCCCAATGTTTCTGTTTAAAACCTCAATAACTTACAATGTTAGGGTGCACACAGCTTATAATCTTGATTCTACTGAACTAGTCCAATTTCTTTCTAAAACTAGCTGCCAAGTGGCCAACAGGCATCACAAGAAGTGCACTGGAAGAGACCATCTATTGACCACAGAGTCCTGAAAACACAGGCTGCCAAGTTGTGTAGGTTAGGTCCCCAATGGGTACAGACTACCCATTTTGCATACCCCAGACACACTCTCACAGCAATTTCTAACAAGCTTAAGACCTCGACATCTAAAGGCTAAAGGCACGCAAATCACAGTTGCTTCAGGAAAAGGAAATAGATGAGATCACAGACCCAGGACCTGGGTACCAACTGCTAGGTCAGGTTTGTACCCAGGTTAACATAATAAAATGCAGATGTTACAATTCTGTATCCCACAGATCAGGTCACTTTAAACCTCTTTTAGTCCAGAACCTGGCAAGCCTATTTTGAATGGCCTTCATTGGGAGATTCTCAAGGTGTTAAGAATACTTGCAAGTCTCCACTGACCTTCAGATTTTCTTTGAGGGGTTATTTTTAATGCACAATAAACAGCCAAAAGGAGACCAAGTCCCTGCAGGGATGAGAAAAAAGCACCAGTTCTTCTCCTTGCAGCACTGCAGGTATTTGGGGCACCAGTGTGCAATGGAAAAACTCTTTGGCTTCTGATTTTTGTGCTCTGCCCCTTTTCAGTCTCCCACATCTCTGCCTCCATGCCAGGCTTCGGTAGGGAAACATCGTATTGATTGCGATGCAGGCAATTAAATGGTGTTAATGAAGTTCAAACAAGTGTTATCATAAGCTTGGCAGCATGGAGAGAAATGAAAGGTCAGCCACAGCCCTTTGTCATCTTTTCAGTGTGGTGTTGAATGCTAATGAGACAGTCCCAATTAGAACAGGCTCCCCTTTGTATTGCTTGGGGATTGCATCAAATGCTCCCAAATTCTCCAGATTTCTAGGCTCAAAGGGGACATTTGAAGTAAACTTGAAAAGATGCAGATCTGAAGCTGCTCTAATGTAAATTCAGCAAAGCCTATGGAGTTTTACTAACAGAAGTCAGATGAGAATCTGGTCTACCGTTCCCATTCTTTTCCTCTTTTTTGAATAGACTCATATAATGATAACTGAAAAGCCTCCACCTTGTCTTAGAACTACAGTCTGACTCTTCATGGCTTCAACAAAAGCCAAATAGCCTGTCCCCATTTCCTGGGTTAATTCTCCTGCCTCGGTCAGGCCTCATCAGGCTGCAGGAAACCCAAGTTGTGCCTGCACCTAGATACTTTTTAGCCATGCGTTTTCACGGTGAAAGAGCCCTGGGTGTGGAGTTTGAATGCTGAACCTGGTTTCCCAAAAGTCAGGATTTCTCAGCGGGATTGTTTCAGCAGGCAGAGTCCACCTCGGCTTCCAATAGTGTTAAAAAAGGACTGCTGAAATCAAACTCCCAGTTGACTGCTATGTGGAGGTAGACCATTGGTCAGGCCAGAATCTGTAGTTATTCCCTTCCTAATATATATTCACAAACTAAAGAGGTGGAAGACTAATCTTTGAAGGATTGGAGGAATGTACTTTGACCTATGCCTGTGTCTTATGCCAAGGTCATTACCTGCTTTGAGTTTTGTGAGTCCTAAAGGCACACTCCACACTGAGAAACCAGCAGTTGCAAAGGGATGGCTTGGAGTAACCCAGCTCAGCTACCGTTTCAACAGACCTGTTAAAAGTCAGGAGCATGTCTTGACTCCAGTGCCTTCAAGTTGGGTTACAATCTTCCACTGCTTAATTGCCCTCTTATAGTTTCTTCCTCATCAAAGAAGTTCGTCTGATTTCAGGTTCTTCTGACTTACTCAATGGCTTCTTAAACTCCCCAGCTGAAAATCTTTTTATCTTATGATTTACTCTTTGAAGAAATCTACTGGTCTTGAAGGATGCCATCTCCAGCTGATGCTGACTACAGAAATAGCTCCAACCAGTACTAGAAGCATTTGGATTTGGAATAACTCCCTCAAAGTACAGCCACAGAATGGAGAAAAGGAATTCATTAACTCAGGGTAGAATTGAAATTATATTTTATTCATTCTTGATATGTTTTTCCTTTGATCTACCACAGCATCCAGGTGCCACTGCCTTGAGTCAGTGGACTTGACACACAAAAATACAAGCAGGGCAGAAGCTCTAACCATATTCCAAAACCTGCAGCCTCCCCTTGGGCTTCAGGTGATGTTGTCAGACATCAGTGCAGATAACAACCCAGCACATGCTGGGCACAGAAATCCAGTGATGTTTACTAGCAGCAGGAGGTGTTATGTACCTCGTTTGCAAACCCAGTTGTTTGGGAAAACTTCCAGGGAAATGCAGCACCTATTGCTGAAGACCACTAGGCAACAGGATTTAGCTCCAAAAAGTTGTAAAGTGAAATCAATACTGGAAAACCAAAATGGAAACTGCCGCCTTCTGTTTATCCAGAAAAAAAAGGTGTTGCATGAGGAAATACCCTGTTCTCCTACGTACCTCAGTTTGTCACTCAAATGTACCATCTCCAAAGACGGAGACAAAAAGCATCACTAGAGTGTGACACCTTTGGGTCACTGTTGGTGCAAACTTAAATTCTAAATGAATCTCAAACACCTCTTCCCCCCTATCCAGATCAATCCAGCAATCAACCTCAATACATACTTAGAAACTTGGACACAGTACCAGAAGTAGGTCATAATTAAGCAAGGTAGCTCGTAAGAGCCTTACAGGTTGCCTAGAAACGACATTTGCAGAAGTGTTTAACCACGTCTAAAAATAATTGTCCAGACAAATCAGAGACCAACCGGTGCATTATTGTAAAAAAAGTCACCTCATGCCGACTAGGAGGCAGAGCTCTTTGATCAGCCGTGCTCTCCTTTCACAAAATGAGAGAAAACCATCCCCACCAAAGGAAGTTCAGTGGTTTACAGTGCAGTGTGCCTACAGTAGTAGAGGTCTCATATAACCTGCCTGACATGGTATCAATTTTAGACAGTACCTATGAAGTCATCCAGACAAATCATTGCTTAAAACTGGATGGCATTGCACAGAAATGATCTGTAAGATAAACCCATTTTTGTATTTACAGAGTAGTAATCATTCTCCATCTGTGCAGTTCCCAAACCTGTCAATAACACCAAACAAGCGTAGCATACTGGAAAACAAAGCACAGATCAACTTCTGCAAGGCTTGCTCTAGCAGACAGGCTCCTGCTGAATAGAGTGCAAGATGTGTTATTTGTTTGTCCTGCGGAAAATTTTACAGAAACTGAAGCCCTTACATACTGCAGAAATAGTTGTCTTGGTTGTATTCCCTGTAGAGTAGCTTTGCCAGACACTGACCTGCAGTGCAGTAGATTGAACAGTACAGCTACAGGTCTTGCAGATATGGATAAAATGCTTGGAAAGACCTCTGACCTTTCAGAAAATACCTGCAGAACTTCAGACACCAGCCTGTCAATCTTATGGCGTCTCATTCAAAGCACAGAAGAGCCTCCAAGGAAAGCTACTGGACTCGGAATAAGGGAAGATAATTGTATGACCCTTGGGATCTAGGCAGCGTGGGGAATGTCACAACGATGCTGAGAACAGCAAACCGCTTCTGGTCTGTGTGGAAAGACTTAGAAGCCCACGTACTTCACAAGGCTCAAACACATCATCTCCCCTTCCTTCCTCCCTCTATCTCTTCTCAACAGTTTCTCCTCAAGAGAAACAATGATGGCAAACACCTTCAGTTCACACCTCTAATTAAATTTCCAACTCTGCTGCAAGACACGTGGGAATAAAAGGCTAACATGGAACTTTCTACTTAGGCAACAACCAAAGAAAAAAAGCCCAGAGGCAGCAAACAAAAGCAATACTGATGATGCCTCCTACCTCCATCCATGAAGTAGGGCCTTGCATCACTTCCTTATGTCATTCCTATTTCTAGAGCTAAAACTCACCTTTCCACCCAGTTCTTGTAGCTGGGGATGTCCTTGGCGTAGAGAAGCTTGTTGGAGGGTGAGTCTTTGCCCAGACGATGCTCTGAGGTCGAACAGGAGTCCATGAAAGTCTGAGCCACTACAGAGAGGCAGGCGTCTGTGATGCTATTCTTGTGAATGTCGAAGACGAACTGCGGGTTCTTGATCATGTTAACCCAGAACCGTAACGGCAGGCTGCAAGAGGCGTGGGAGAGGTGGAAGAGGTGAGTCAGTCAGTGCATGATTCACAGCCTTTGTTGCGGGAGGTTGCAATGGTAAATGGTGGATGGGAATCAAAGATCATGGTGTGGAGATAAGGATTCTGAGATAAGCTTTGATATACAAGAAACTCCTCCCCTACACCACTCTAGGGACAGCAGTGGAGTCACCTCGAGAGTGGCTTTTATCCTTACAAGCCAGATTTTGTCAGTCTTAAAGTTAATGCCGTCTTATTGAACTTGTACATAAATTAATGGGAGTATAATTGAGGTGATGAAAATGATGCCTAACTTCTCTACGTTAGGTTGCAATGTAAAGTCGCAGCTGTTGGCTGCTTCATCAGCTGAGGATAGGCATTGCATCAGCAAAACTTATGATGAACATTTGTCATTGAAGGACTTGGCTTTTAGCCCTCATAGCAACCCCATGGGAAGAGAGATAGATATTGCTCCCAGGTTAAGACTAGGAGTGTTACTGGCGTGCACTGTGTGCTGTGGATACCGTGCACTGTCACACTCCACGTCTCAAGCTCAAGTCCGTATATGATCCCAGCACACTGGGCAAAAAGCAGTCATTACGTGACAGGGAAAACCCTGTTGCCTCAGGAGGAAAAATGGAACTGGGAAACAAGTGTTGCACCCTTTGAAATGAAAATATATCTGCCCTAACCAAGGAAATGTTATTTCAGTTGCAATCCAAAGCCCTTCTTCCCCCCACTTTTTCTCAAAAGAGCAGTTCATTTGTATGAGATGCCCTGAGGTAACTACCTCCAGCCTTTGCCTCAAGCCTTTTTGTCAGGGCAGAGCCATTCATATGGCCTAGGAGCTGAGATGTGTCACTGATCACAGAGTCAAACTCTTGTCTCTCTGCCAGGTAGACCGTTAAGTCTACCTTCAGTGTCTTCACCTTCCCAAGAGGAGGTTATTCTTCAGCTTAACAAATTCACCTGATGTTCAGGCTAAACTCCCCAGTTCCTCCCATTTGCTCATTACCCCCATGTATTCGCAGCACCAAAAAACATTCATCTCCAAATCCAATACATTCTGGGTAACAGCAGGCAGTTTAGCATGTCCTGACAGAGGGATGACACCACATTTTCCTAAACCACCGTGTGTTCTCCTGAGCCAGTAAAATCACAAAGCAAATGTAAGGAAAGACCCACACAGGTAATCCTATCAGCCAAGTTCAGGAGAAGTGGGAGATGCTGGCAAAGAGACCTGGTGGAGTGTTGTGGGGGGAAACATTTTAGGCTGGGGATGGAGGTTCATCTGTTGGGGGACGAGGCGGATGGGTGAACTATGCAGAACTTCCTCTGCAGGTGTTCAGATGGCAAACACAGGCACAGTGAGGAGGAGCCGAGAACCCGTGTATGTGTGCCTGAGTGTGTGTACGGGTGCGGGGAGGGGCTGGGGGAACGATGTCCCTAGCTGGGAATAATGAAGCCCATGATGTGACTTTGAGTTAATTTAATCTGATTGAAGAGATTTCTTCATACTGCCCCTTTTCACACATACACACACACTCTGCCTTCCCCCCTCCCCCCTTAAATAAACCTCCTGCTCATTTAGTCTGAGTGGCTGCAATCAGCCTTAGATTAGCGCTGCAGATAATGTTAATAATATGCTAATGTTTCATTAGTTGAAAGCCTCTTTGGTGCATGGGGTTTCTTTTTTTATGTCACTGCGCTGTGACGATCTGCCATCAGCATGGCTGGTAAAAGGAAAAAATGCATGAGCTGGGAGCCCCATGGCTCTCCTCTGCTGTTCCTTTTTTAGTCCCTGTATTTGCACAGGAGAAGGGGAGGGAGCGATTCCCCGGGGGACTCTTTCCAACAGGGAGACTCAGCGGAGAGAAGCCGCAGAGATCTTTTCTCTCCGCTGATTCTGTTTTTTCCTTGCTGTCCCATTACATGTACGAAGAGGGGCTGCTGCCTGGCAGCTAGAGCAGGGGGCTGATGTCAGACTTTGTCACTCACTCCGAAGGAGACTTGCATCCAGCTCCAGACCCTTTAAGTGCTTGGTACCATTTGAGATGCTCTCCAGCTGCCAGCCCAGGAGGGTGCAAGTCTCCTGTGAGTGCTGCACATCCCCTGCAGATGCCTGGGATACCTTAAAATATCTCGGATGGCACTAGAAGCCTGGGTGTGGGCAAACAAATGGAGCTCTAGCCCCCCTCTGACTAGAGTGGGAATTCAAACACCCAGTCTAGATGAAGACAGTGGTGCTGAATCCTCTCCCATGCCTCCCTAGATATTCCTATGGGCCTGGGCACTGCAGCAGTTAAACACTTCACCACTTTTCCTCCTGAGGTTCCTCAGAAACACTGCCAGCCCCATGTAATACAGGGCAAAGTGGGACCTGTTTAGCCAAAGCGCTCCATCCTAGAGAGCATCTGTTAGGTTCTGGGATCTTCTGACTTCCCCATCAGCTTGGGAAGACTGAGTCCGGTGCTCTGAACCCCACGCCAGGCTCCTCAGATCCCCCAGCAGCCAGATCCCAAATGACACGTCCCTTTACTCTCCGTCCAGGCCAGAACCTGGTGCTGGACTGTACTGGGGTGTCTCACTCACCAATTGCTCTTCCAGGTGTGCCGCACGTGGGGGTCATGGATGTTGTGCTTGTCAGCCTGCTCATCCAAGAAGTCGAACATGTATTTGATAGCTAGGGGAAGCGCGCTGCCACGGTGAGCAGTGCTGAAGATGGTCTCAAAGAGGTCGTCCACAAATTTCTGGAGGGTGCCCTGTTGGGAGAAGGAAGCAAAGAAGAATGTGAGTTACCAAGGAAGAGGACGTTGAATTTTGGTGATCCACAGAGTATGTCAGTGGATCAGGCCCATAAAGTGTGACTGAAAAGTGGGAGCCATCTAATATCTGTTAAATGCAACATGATTTGGAACTTTCAATATAGATGTCTTTAAGCAGACATGTGCATCATCACAATCTCGGCTACATCTGGTTAGCAGACAGATGTAATAAGTCAAGATGCTACCTGTCGTCTCTGCTACTAGCACTCCTTGCCAGGGACGGTGACCGAGCTGCGGTGGGATACTTCACCCCATCTCAGGTATATGGTGATGGAGAGGCCCTGATCTGTTTCCACCGAGATTCCTCTCCTCTGCCTCCTATCCTCAACTGCTTTAGTCCATGCATGAGACAAAACCTAGCCATTTTCTATGCTGGCTTTCATCCAGGGCCAATTCTTAAGCTGGGAATAGAAGTCAGATGACTGCAGAGCAGAGCAGAAGGTGTCATTGAGACAAATGGGACAAGAGTTCGTGGAGAGCGACAGCTGTTTTATGTGTGTGAGTAGTATAATAAATAACACGAACTTCATCTTATCCCCAAGAGACCTCATTTGTTACTACCCATTGGCATGGGACTGAGGCAAACCCTAGAAGCAACGCATGGATGTGTCAGGTACTGCTCTGCAGACCTCAGTAATATCCACTGCAGAGACTGCAGAGGTCTCCTTGTGCTCCTCTGGGAGGAGAATCCCAGATCCTGTGCTTGGAGAACCACCCTGGACAAGCCGGTGAGGACAGTTGACCTTAAGCAAGAAGGTGAAGAGCTGGAATATCAGAGGGTGACCAGGCTTGGAAGAAGGGACAGTTGAGGAGCTGTGATAACCAGATGAGCTGCAGGCTGGGTTTGGGGGGGAACCAGGCAAGGCACGATTTCTGTGTGGAATGGGGAGCTCTAGCCCATGTCTGAACCTCTGTTCTGCCACCAGAGCTTCATAGGCATTTATATGTGAACAACACATACAGCTGGTAAAATAACCAAAAAGCAATCAAATCTCCACCAAATGTTTTCTGACATGCAAAATTTCCTCTTCTGAAAAATAAACCCCTCCCCTTTCTCTGCAGACCCAGGAATGAAATTCTCCTTACTAGAAACGAAGCACCAGGTTCCACCGGAGTGGCTCAAGTTTACATAGCGCTAACAAATACTTAATTAGAAAGCTGGTGTCTCTTGCTGATTCACCACTTGATTTATTCTTTGGGAAACAAACAGAGGTACCTTTTGCTTGCGTGAACTCCTACAGAGTGAATAAAGGCCTGCAGCACATGTCTGACTCAGAAAGGGCCCCCGAGGGGAAATCTTGTTGGTCTGACATGGAAGAGCTGCCCTCAGGTTCAGTTTCTGGAGGGAATTAGTTGTCTACATGCTCACCCACACAAACACAAAGAAAACCTCTGAGGCTTTTAGGCAAGAGACTCTAGGTCTCAGAGGTCAGGGATTTACCAGAATAAAAATCATTGTTAGTTTAACTAAGTATTCCCTGGGATTGTATTACGAGCAATTGCTGTCTCTCCTCTTTCCCTCCCTCAAATGGTCATGATGAGAAAAGAAAATCATCCGTCCCAACAGGGGAAACAATAAACCCTCAGCCTTTCTACTCTCTCTGTTGCTGTGCAAGTTTTGCAGCTGCTTTCCTGCCATATCCACAACCCGCCCCCCTGAGTGTTGAGTTTGTGATCCGGAACAGAAAGCAAAAGCGATTCAATGGCGGGGTAGGGGACATATCCCCAGACAGTGTAAATCAGCACCGGTCCAATGCTTGCTGGTTTACACCAGCTGGGGCCCAAGCCCTGGGGAGCATAATTTTCTTTTTACGTTGTATGACCCGTAAAAGCATCTTGATGCCAGGGAGCTGGACATGTACCAGGGGCTAAAGACAAAGCCACTTTATCTCCAAATCGCACTGCAACGTAGACAGCCTGAGTGAGGCTGCAGGGAGAGTCAGACACGAGAGGCAAAATGAGTTGAGGAACAAATGTGCAGGTAAGACTGTGTGGTAGGATTTAAGCATGTGATGGAGACCTGTCTGATGGGCAAACTCTCAGATGGTGTTTGCATGAACACATGAAATTGTGTTTGTGCCTATTAACACCCTGACAAGAAATGATAATAGTCAAAGCTTCAGAGAAGGGAGGAAGATTGGGCTGTTTGATCACTGCTTGGTTTAATCCTGCTCAGAATGGGGTGAGATAACACCGTGATCGGCCACACCTGAGCCACAACTACCCTGCGGATTCCACTTCTGGGATGCACTGAGATAACTCTCACGTTAGAGAGATTCGGGCACAGAGATGCTCTGTGCTGCAAGAGGACAGCAGAACTGCCCAAGAAGCCTGTCTGATTATATTGCCTTCATCCCCACCTGCCCTAGTCCCTGCTGGGGTGCAAAAGAAGATCGTTGCAGCCTCTTCATTAATGCAGGCTTCTCCAAGGAGACCACCATCCACAGGGTGGAAAAGCAAATAAATGTAAACTCAGACAACTGCTTTTGCCCACAGTCCTGTAGAGCCTTTAGAGATGAGTTAGGTGGAGGGTAGTCTTGGTCAGAGATGGAAGAAGGTGAAAGGCCTGAGATCTTTTGTCAACCCCAGAGTGAGCTGGCTGCAGCAAGAACCGGCCATCCCCTTTGCAGGGAAGTGATGGTGAGTGACAGTGAGTTCTTTCTGTGCAGAGAGTGGCAATTAAGCCACTTTCAGTGGCTGTCCCAGAGCCAAAGTCCACTGCAGTAAGTTTTAGACCTGTCAGCTTGAGTGATCTCCATGTCTGCAAGTGTCCTCCTCATGGTGCTGCATCCCCAATTATGCAAAACACTCACAAACTGCCCTACTACATAAGTTTTGCAGGCTCTGGCAGGCACCCACATAGGAGGCTGGTTTCCAGCATTTTGGGGAATATGGATTGAGAAGATGGGATCTTACCAACTTCCCAACACAGTCTTTGCCCTCTCTGCAGACACTTCCCATGGACCAGCTGTGATGTGTGAGATGTGTCTGGAGATTCAGTTCAGGATGTCCCTGCTCTGTCCCCACCTGACTTAATCTTTATTTTCTCTTTGGAGACCCTGAGCTTTCCATGTCTCAGTAGGGATGGGCATCTAACTCTGCTTGCTCTCCTTGGAGCTGGCCACCTATTAGCTACATCCCAGTCAACTTAACCCGCTACCACATCATCAGCACAAGAGTCTTCATGGGCCCAGGGGAAAGATGGAGAAGAAGGATTTGCACCACAAAACTCAGGCTTTTGTGGCATAGGAGCCCATTTCAGACTGTGAGGCGTGACACATCGTTGGAACCTGATCTGGGCATATTTACTCCCTAGCTTTTCATTTGCTCGATTTTGGTACAAACTACAAGCCAGTATAATCGACAACCCCAGCACCTACCCCTGTGCTGGCTTTCTCCCCCAGTCTCTTGGCCCTGGGCTCTTTACTACTCATTGCTCTTCAATGTCCTTTTCTGTCTCTGCTTTCTAAATTCAAGCTCCTTCCCTACATGCTTGGAGCACTCCTCTTGCTTTATTTTCCTTCTTCTCCTCTCTCTTTATCCTCCTTTGGCATCATTTGAGCAGTCTCTCATTTCTTGTAGTCAAGAAGTTCCACTGCAGCCTTTAAAAACAAATTCTCACCCTCTTCCCCGCCCCCAGCATGTACCTTGGTGGCAAGTAGTCTTGTCAGGTAGATCTCAGAAACCATCTTGCTGCCCCGGTCACCCTCTTTTTGGTCACCATGCTCATGGTTCTTCACCAAGTGCCACATCTTGACTCCACTCTCAAGGTCAGGTGTGATCATGGGTGTGCGGGAACGGAGACTGTCCGGGCTGCCTGTGTAACGGATCATGTTTTCTGCAAAGAAAGATGCGTGTGTCTCAGCCCTAGTAGCACTTGTATTGGGATTAACATGCTAAGGACATGCCACCTAACGGAAGTTTTTCATCAGGCAGGCAAGAAGAAGACCTCTTCCGTCTGGGTTCAGTAGCAGGTACTTCTCCCATTCAGTGTATGGAGTTGATGCTCATACAGATTCTGGTATGGGGCTGAGACAATAAATCACAGCTGGTGAGTCCACCCTGGGGAGATGTTAGTTTGGGTCTCCAAAGTGGGAAGGCTGTAGCAGTACTGCAATGTCCCTGCTCTCACAAGGTCTGCATTTCCAGATTAGTATTAAATAAATTTCCATCAGCCAATCATAACATTAGGCAACACAAGTATATCTCCTTGTGGAATTACAGTGTGAGACGGAGAAGCCCCGAAAGCCCAGGACCAGGACCGGTTCAGGGGATAGTACCAGCTACTCCCGGTAACCGGTACGGCTAAGCACAACTCGTTTTACCTGTAGGGATGTTAGCCACACCATGCCATGCTGCTTGGCATTATGGCCAGAGAACAGGCCATGGCCTTTTTGCACAGTAATACTGACGTAGCTAACATGACCTCTCGTCTAGCTCCCCATCCCCGGACTCAGGAGGAGCTGTCTCCTCTCCCTCTTTTGGCATCAAATCAATCCAGTAACTCCTGCCCAGACATCCTCTTGACTCCCTGCTCCAAAATCTTGTTTTGGTAGAAAGTAAACCAGAACCCCATGTGGGCCCGCACAAATTTCCTCTCCAAGGACACCTTTAGCCTCCAAATTTTACCTCCCTTTGCCTCTGAGTGATGGCATGAGGCATTCCCCTCTCCCTGACCTTCCAGCAATGCTGCAGATAGATAGAGTCTTTTCCAACCATAATTAACAAAAGAGCATTGCACCTTTCTGTAGCAAGATCTGAATCAGCCTCATTAATGCATTACCAGTCTCTACATATTAATTATCAGATGGAATATCCTTTTTCTCTCTGGATGCTGTTTTCTTAATTGCAATTAACAATCACTTCTGACCCACCACATCTTCTCCTCCCCCTGCATTCTTCCCCACTCCCTCCTCCTGAAAAATCAAATGGCAAAAGAATTAGAGAAATCCAGCAGAAATTAACCCCCCTCAAGTCTTCCTTTTCAAAGGTCATTGTGTCTTTCAGTAATTGCAACAACATGGCAAAGAGGATGAATATTAATAAGGGCTGGTGGATTGCCTATGTCCTTGGAGAAGGAGGAAGGGGGCTCCTCTGGACATTGAGTAACTGTACTTCCTTCAAGCTAAAGGGAGTAAGAAGGATTGGGGATGTTTTCATAGATCAAAAATAATAATAAACTGATACGACAGCTGAATGCAGGTTGGCGGATGGTTTTGCAGCACTCTGGTTGCACATTAGAGACGTTTTGCTTTGCTGTCTGGCATCACCATAGTGAGACATATCCTGGTCTGCAATTCTAGCACAGGGGAGAAAGGTGTGTGATGGTGTGAGTGAGGCTCAGGAGGTCTCTGTTTGGCTCTACAGAAGAATTTCCACTGGGTCTCTATTTCACAGCTGTCTCATTCTCAGTTGTCTCATGGGTAAAGTGGGAACAACAATCCACTGCCTTCAGATATACTGATATAAGAGCTCAGTAAGGAATTTTTATTATTATTCCAGGTGCAAATTCCCTTGGGACGATAAGATAGCTGGGTGGGACACACAACACCCACACTGAGATATAACTGTAGCCAGGCTACGCCCTATGTAGATTGTGGTTGCTCATCTGTGCCACAGATTCTTCTTCACAACAGACCATGCTCCAAGGACTTTGCCCACCAGAACGACTGAGCCCATACAGTGTGCAGTGTTTCTCCCTTGCCCCTTCCTGTGCAAATTCTAAGAGTGAGATTCAGTGATCTAAAATGTAGGCAGCTAATTATATAGGCTCCTCCTTTCATTAATGAGGGAGGAGAAATACTTCCCAAGAGCAATCCAACCACTTGGATCAACAGCTTGGACCAAATGCCAAAGTTTTAGATGGCTAAATTCCTTCCTCCTGCCATCCCTCAAGCAATCTTATCAACTAGTGTCCTGGTTTTGGCTGGGATAGAGTTAATTTTCTTCCTAGTAGCTGGTACAGTGCTGTGTTTTGGATTTAGTATGAGAAGAATGTTGATAACACACTGATGTTTTCAGTTGTTGCTAAGTAGTGTTTATACTAAGTCAAGGAATTTTCAGCTTCTCATGCCCAGCCAGCGAGAAGGCTGGAGGGGCACAAGAAGCTGGGAGGGGACACAGCCAGGACAGCTGACCCAAACTGGGCAAAGGGGTATTCCATACCGTGTGGTGTCATGCCCAGTATATAAACTGGGGGAGTTGGCCTGGGGGTGGATCGCTGCTTGGGAACTATCTGGGCATCAGTCAGCGAGCGGTGAGCAATTGCATTGTTCATCACTTGTTTTGTATGTTCCAATCCTTTTACTATTATTATTGTAATTTTATTACTGTTATTATTATAATTATTATTTTCTTCCTTTCTGTTCTATTAAACTGTTCTTATCTCAACCCACAAGGTTTACTTTTTTTTTCCCAATTCTCTCCCCCATCCCACTGGGTGGGGGGAGCGAGTGAGCAGCTGCGTGGTGCCTAGCTGCTGGCTGGGGTTAAATCACGACAACTAGTCATCTGCCTATCATTCTCTGTGCTGGTTCTCAGCGTCTTGTAACCACCATGACTTTTGGGATCTCTTCTCCAGTGTTCTTTCAACCCATATCAGCACACAAATCCTTACCGTACTTGCTGGCTGACGTCCGGGAGACCGTGGAGTTGTTGACTGCATTGTAGGCAGTGACTTGCTTGGAGACTAAAGCTACCACAGATCCATCTGGCACCTGTAGAGAAAAAGGGACTTTGTCAATAAGCTTCTGAAAACTGGCTGAGGAGCATGCCAGGGACAGCAGAAATTCAAGCAGCAGAAACTGAGCCGTAAAACAGTGTCACTGTAGGCAGGGCAGTAGTTTTGGCCCAAAGCTTCAAATGCTTTCTTCAGTGGGTCTGTTAACAAAAAAGGAACAAAATCCCTTGTTACACTGCTAGAAGCCTGCACTTGCACAATAGGACAACTGATGACAAAGCAGACTCTGCTCCATTCAGGTCCTGATTCAAAGTCCAGTGATGACAATGTGAGTCCTTGCATTAACCTCAGGAAAGCTGACAGTAGGTTCTTCACAAGGAACCTCTTCTGCAGAACAGGAGCATGAGAAGAATAAAATCATCTGAGCTATTTCAAACATGAAGGATGGGATGTCCCATAAGGACCATAAAACTGATGTGAAAATTTTCTATTCCTTCCACCTCAATTGCAGGTGATATCTAGGTACCAGGCTCAGAAATGGATATCTACATTTTCCACTTTGACTGATCCTGTCAGCCTCTCCATGCAGAGTCTCCCCCTTCCACATGACAAATGCACTGCTGGACTGAAGCAATTACCGCAACTTCTTTCTCTCTGCTGTGTCAGAAGGTCTCAGACAGGGGAAAGCCGTAAGTTTGGAGTGGCTGTGCTCCAGGATGTCATGGGACAGTGTTTCCACAGACAACAGAGCTTTCTGAAACGAGCCAGACTTTCCATCTCTATAGCTAGGCGATTCATGTGGGTCCTGTATCAGAAATGTTAACAAGCCAGTAGCTCAAAGGAGCCATATCAGGAATATCTGTGATAAATAAGACATCATAAAAAGGAGATGGGTGAAAAAAAAAAACCTGCTAACGTCTAACTCTTGTCTGTGTAATAATAATAATTAGCACTTGCACAGTTTTTCATCTTCAAAGCACTGCAGAGCCTAATTAAATAGCCCCTCAGCAATCACAGAAGGCAATTATTGGCTCTTTGTAGTTTTAGCCCCACGTTACAAATGGGGAAACTGAGGCAACAAGAATATCAGTGTCTGTCCCAGCATGCTCCATGTCTGCCCTCAGGATAGCCAGGGTAAATGACATAGAGGTCAACACCCTGGCAGCTGAGACGTGTTCTGCCCCAGCTCATCCATATAGCTGGGAGCTCACTGCCTGAAGCAAACAACTGGAAAAAGCAAAAAAAGGGAAAGAAAATTATGCCTAGTTTGTTGGTGAAATAAAATAGAAAACATTCCTGCTCCACCTGAAAAAATTGTTCTGGAGTCAGCCAGCAATGCCTCAGTCAATCTGAAGTTAAAAGTTTTGTTTCCTTTTCAAATTATTTCTTGCTGCCTCCACAGGTCAGCTCTTAAAAGAAAAAAAAAAAAAAAATCTTGTTATGAAACATAGATTGCTAAAGTGTGATTGAGGAAATGACAACATTGTCAGCTTTGGATTAAACTTAATGAAGTGCTTTTTTTTTTTTTTTGGCAAGGAGGGAAAGGAGTAGGGGGAGCTTTTGACCAAAACTCCATTTTTCATAAAATTTATCACTTGTATAAGATATTTTCAGACATCTTTAGCCCTCTCTTATGGATCTCAACAGCCTGCAGAAATGGATGTCAACAGGATGGATGTACTCAACACAGGGGCTCTGTCCAGTTATTGACCACTCAACTGTTGTTTATGTCTGCATCTTAGAGAATAATAATTTGCCCTTCTCCTTTTTGCTTTCTTAGCTCATCTACCTTCGACCATCGCCTCACACTGTTACCTGATAGTGTGCCAGCGTGTTGAGTCTCTTCCAGTCATTCTCTATCTTGGTCGTGATGTCTTCATCCTGAAGGATCATCCTTGCCCCACTTGCTTGCCGCCACTCTGCAAGAAGAACAGGGACATTGAACTCTGCTGTGCAGAGCCTCTGGGACAGAGGGCTGAGCCCTGGCAATCCCCTGTCCGTAACCCACGTGGTCACACACGAGTGGGCTGCATCCATGTAGCAGCATGTCAGTCATTGCCATTACTTTTTGTCAGATGCCTACGTACAACATACAAATGCACAAATGTCCAGACTCCTCTTTCCAGAGGGAAAGAGAAGACAGATGAACCATGAAAGGTTCAGGGAGATGGTTCAGGAAAGTATGCAAAAATCATAGCCACGTGGAAAAGTTGAGAGTCAAGTCCTAGGTTATCCACACCGGTTTACCCGTGATAAAATGATTTTGCTATCACAAAAGAACTTTTACACAGGAAACACTCACCCCTTTAAAGCATGACACCATAGAGAACAGAACATAGAGCAGTTGCCTACAGAGATGAGAGGTCCAAGGCTAGGGCACAGCAGCACACAGTGGTGAGGTCTATACAGATAAATAAAGCAATGACCGGAGAGCCACGGATCCATTGGCAGAGCTGAACAGAGCAAGGTCTGGTGCTTCAGCACCCTGGTTATGCACAGTGCTTAACTCTTGGCTGACTCCCTGGCTCTGTTCTTGCTTCAACGTGGCTTTTTCCAAGACCAGCCCGTCCTTGCGTATGTTAGCCATCACCATGGGACAGGAGTAAATGAATGTGTCGGGGACAGAACTTCATCCCTGGCCCTCTTTCCTTTAGCAGCACAGACACAGCCTTTACTGATACCTGAGATATGTCTAACTGGCAAGACCCAGCCCCAGAGAGGGCTCCCCCGGGCAGAGCAGTGTCTTGCTCAGCACAGCACCAGACCCTGTGCTGGGCTCAGTTCATCTCCATTAGTGCTTGCACAATACTTCTTGCCACTCAGATCCAGAAGTGATGGAGAGCAGGAAGCCCTTAGCTTTGGGCGCTGTAGAAGCACAACAGGGAGAAGAACCAGAGATGGAACCAACACCCTGCTCCATGGTGCACATAATCTCTACCAGCCTTCAGCAGCGTGTGGCAGAAGGGCTCCAGTTTCTGACCACATCCAGCTCTCCAGCCTCCACCCCAAAATGCTCAATGCTTCTCTTCTGCAGGTCTGGAGCACCCTGTCACTGCTCAGGGTACCACCTTTTCCTCAAATCTTGAAGAATGCTCCGTGTGGAGGATTGTCACAGCTTTCCCCACAGAGAGCTCACAGACTTGGCTGAAGGCAAGGAACACAAACATGGCCAAAAGGAGAGAAATTTAGTAGCACCTGGTGACAGTAGGGAAAGCTGTGGCTTAACCCCAGACCACCTGGACCATCCAAAGCTTCCTTTTTGGTTGTCATGTCTCAGTCACAGCGACCCAGCCACATACAGTTTAGCCAGAGCCGAATCAGAAAGTCTATTCTTTTATAGGAGTTAATTAAAATCAACTCTTGGATATGGAGACATCACCTACCACCCCTGCTTATTTCTCCTAATACAAAAATGCAAGAACCATTACAGATTTCTTTTGGTTTCAGCAGTTTTCTTATCACATAATTAAAATGTATTGGGAAAGCCTCCCTTGCCTTTATTATTCATTTAAATTAGCAGGAAGAGGTCAGCTGCTGTGTTTATTGCTGGGTGTTACTTTGGCTGGAGATACTCAGAGAGTAAGCAAAGGTTATGTTGGCTAAGCACTGATCCTGAACAGCCCTTCATTTACTCCAGCTCCTTAGATCCTCACCCACATTATCCTTGTGACGTCCGAGGATGATACTCTCTGTTCATTCCCACCTGGACCGGATTCCGAGAAGCTAACTGGTCCCAGACATTGCTTGGCAGAGCACAAATGCTGAAGTTTGGGCTGGGAAATGGTGCTCTTACAAAGTGCCACACAGAGTGCCAAAAGCCCAAAGAATCTGTCTCTTCTGTGCCTTCTTCACGGTCTCTTGGGGACGGTGTCTCTTTGACCTCTCTCCTTCAGGGCTCTGGATGTTCCTATGGTCCTCCTCTCTCCTGACTCATCTTGGGCGAGAGACACACACATTCACGTAGTGTTTCTGGAGGGATGCACAAGTTCTCAGTGTTGCACTTGGCTCTGATATGAAGGGTAGGCACAGCTTCCCTCATTCTGTGCTTTATCATGTGTCACGGGCTGGACAAGGTCCTCAGAACAGCAGAAGCTTTCCGTCTGCTTCAGGGGAGCCGGGGACATCGTGAGATGTCCCCTCAAGCTCTCTGTGCTCCTGCACAGACACGGGATTGCCAAGCTCTTCCCCTTGGCCTTCCTGTAGAAAGGGGCCATGCAAGGAAGAGGAAGGACCAGCCTGACTCTGCACAAGACCCACTGAGCAAGACAAGGAGGAAAACACCCTGCAGGGCAGGTTCAGAGCATCTGGCTTCAGTTTTGCAGCCCGTTTGCCCTGACGAAATACAAATCACTTCATTGTGCATGTGAGCAATGTCAGGGAAAGGACCCCCAGCTGTGGTCCCCCAATTCTTCCTTGTCTCACAGGAGCACACTGCGCTCCTCTTCTCCGTGAGTGCCAGCTGAGGTGGTCACACACTGGTCTGAAAAGAAATGCAACGGCTGGGAGCAAGGGAATGGGAAGGGAGGATGCAAAGGAGGAAAAGGTGACCCCGGCATCCATATTCACAGCACTAAGTGAAAACTGTTAGCTTTGTCCTCACTGGCAGCACCCTGTCCCCTCTCTCATCAGATCTGCGCACTCCTCTGCGAGACGGCACAAAGGAGAGACATACTCCAATCCAATTTGTTACACTTCCACCTTCCGGAGAGAGGGAGAGAGGGGGGAGGGAGGTAAAAAATCCCATTATCTTTATCAAGCCTTCCAATCAGGAGCAGTGGTAAATGCAAACTCAGGAGACAGCTGCTGTGAAGCCTTTATATTTCATTCAGCAGATAGTGTATCTTTTTATTGCATGCAGGAATTACTTCTTCTTTTTTTTTCCTTTTTCCTTTTTTTTCTTTCTTTTTTTTTTCTTTTTTTTTAAGAAGCAACCTTTCTGTTCAGCTCAACTGGGAAAAAGGAAATTCCAGGGGCCTTTGACAAAGAGGTGCTTCTTTGAGCTGTAGCAATGCCTGGCTAGGGAATGACTCAATGGGAAGATGGGCGACTAGGAGATGTCCTCCTGCACCTCAAATCCTATAGAAAATGTTACACCTTCCTTGTGCCGTCTCTCTGATCCAGGTCACCCTGAAGATGCCCATTGAACAAGGGAGAAAATTGTAGCAGAGAGAACATTTTTCAGGGGCAATTGAAATACCCAGGTGGATGGAAGACCTGCCAGCTCACTCCAAGTGCCTTCATTTGAGCTAGTCATCATCAGTTACACCATCCTTTACAGGCACTTCTAGGTCATGATGCATCCATTTCAATCAACCGTTCATGCCATATACTGTGCTTCCCACCCTCTTCCTAAAGACCCAAAGCCTCCCATGAAGGGCTGTGAAATGGTTTGTGGCTGACTGTGCACAGCAATGGCATGTGGAACAAACGCACGTGGCTGACCCAGGCTCAATGCCTATTTCATGAACACTTGTGCTCATGAAGGATTAGTCTGAAGAGCTGGAGGGCTGATTTTAGTCTTATGAGTGTTTTTTCACTTCCCAATAATTTCCACATGAGAAACAGATCGGTGCAGGAAACAGGAGAATAAACCCTTTGCCTGTATGCTGCAGGCACCAGCCCAATCAGGTGGGTAGGAAAAAAAAAAAAGGGTAAATGTCAAGTATGTGGTGACCTCTAGGAAGAGAGGAGAAACTCAGATCTGCTTCTGGAGTGGAGAAAGGACCACCGTGGTTGAAGGAAAAAAAGTTCATATCAGAAAGTGCAGATGGAAGATGCCTGGGAAATATTTCATCCTATATATGCAAGTTGCCTGCCTTACTCGAGTTGGACCCAGTTTAAATGGCTACTAAAGGTTGAGCCCCGCATCCCAGTACTGCACCGTTGGTAAGGCAGCGAAAGCTTGCCTGATGTGGTCCACAAGGAGCCTGAGACCGCATCACTGAGTGCAAGGCGGTCAACCTAGTAGCTCCCATCACCTCAGCAGTCCCTTTCAAAAAGCAACCGAAACACAGGGAAGAGTGAATGCCTCAGCATGAAGCCAAATTCCTGTTTCGTGATCCTCACACCCTAATGCTTTCCGAAAGATGGGGCATTTTATTTATGGTGAGGGTGTTAAAAAATAATAATCACAAAAATAGCCACTGCAGAAAGAAGCCTTTACTCAGAGGGCTGCAATTGGGGTTTTGGACTAAAATGTAACCTCAGGGTGTCCAGAATAAGTGCTTTCAGCTGACAACCCCCTCCATGAGTTGTCTGGGTAACTGCAAAACATTATGACATTTGCGACACATACAAGTCACTCTGCCTGCAGCTACCCTGCATTTAACAACTCAAAATAACTCATTAGCTTGTTTGCTTTCTTCCATGTGAGCAATCCGGCCTTAGTATGGACAGAAAGCCCAGAAAATTGCAATGGTAATAGAAAATGGTGTTGCTGTTCAGAAAAACATCGATTTCAAGGCCAGATTACAGTCATCTGCTCTGACCTACTGTTTGGAATGGACTGGCGGGGCTGATACAGCTGCCTTTGCAGTTCTGAGCATTCAGCCTAGGGCAGGCTGATCCCGAGAGCTCTGTGCTGCTTCCTAATGGCCAGCAGTGCTTTCTGCTCTCCCCTTGCTGCCTTCGCTGCCACCAAAGGATGCCAGGTGCCAACAAGCATCTTTTCCTGCAAAGAGGCTGGGCTGGAGCTGTGGCTGGATGTGTGTAATCCTCTTTTCCTGCTTCACCTATGCCAGCCCTCTCCTCCCACCTTGTTAGCTGCTGTGCTAAAGGAGCCGGCAACTATATTGCTGCTGGCAAGACTCTTCTACTAGATGAGGGGGGGGGGGGGGGTTTTGTTTTGTTTTGGTTTGGTTTTTTCCCCACCTGCATCATCAATGCTATTGGCCAACAATGCTATTGCTCATTAAGCAGTCTCCTGTCAGTATGGACAAGTCTGTCCTCTGAGGGGTGCTCAGGCTCATAAATACTTTTTGGAACTCGCTGGTCCTCGGCACTGCTCAGCAGGTCAATATTTCTTAAAACAGCAGCAATCCTGGATGCAAAATTGTCAGGCTCCAGCTGGGACCACACACACACACACACACACTTCTGTATCTGTCACTTGTCAGAGCTACAGTAAAATCTGTGGACTCCAACTTGTCCCTCGTATTTGCAAGATGCAGGTAAAATTCCCACCTCCCGTTATGGATGCATCATTCATCCCCACAGCAGAACAAACTACTTTCCACTCAGACCCAGTCTGAGATGGGAACGTAATGGCTCTGTGGCCATCATCCAGCACCAGACAGGTCAAGAGATCTGGCTGGAAACCTCACTCCTCCGGTCTACCGTGCCCTGGCACCCTGCCCTACCCGCCCTCCTGCTCACCCTAGCACTCACCATTCGCCTGCTGACTCACAGCAGCTCCAGAATCACCTTGAGTCCTTTCTTGATGATGTATATGATCTGTTCTTTACTGCTGCTGGTTTTGGCACCTTGTTTCATTATTCTAACTGCTTTTCATGAGCAGGAATCTTGCTGCAATTTCTGTCAGGAATCCCCTCCTCCCCTACACGTACACACACGTATAGACGCTTTAATCCCTGACCTCTCATTCCTACCTCCATTATTGCTGTGAATTGTTTCTTGGCATCAGTCCATCCCTTCTCCTTTTGGTTCCTCTTCTACTTTGCTGGGTTTTATAGACTCCATCATTTTCCACTCAAGTCTCTTTCACTGAAGGTCACTGAGGGCAAATTCTGGCAGATACAGCCACAGTGCAGTCCCCAGCTCCCTACCAGACACCTCTACAATGCCCCGAGCAGATTTTTCTACATTCTTTCACAGTCACCTCCAGGTGTACTATCACACCTGCTCCTGGACCCCAACTTCAGACATCTCACTCCTCCCAGCATTCTTGCTCCAGATTTTTGGGCAGAAACAGATTTTGGACTCAGAGGCACCCCTGCACTGGTCTGTACAGCACCCAGTGTGCCCCAGAGCTCAACAGCACAACTGCCTAGAAATGCAGGTGAAGCTGGGGCTGCTCTTTTCACCCTCCAAGCAGAGCAATGCACAAAGGAACAAAACACTGAGGAAAAAAGCACGAATTCATAAACAGAAGGGCTAATCTTTTCTTAAGACCTCCTAGTCCTCTGCAGAAAGGAAATCTCAGAGCAGCAGCTCCCAGCCCTGCTGTCGGTGGTGGGGTGCTGGCAGGAGAGGGAAGCAGTCAGGGGTGAGATGGATGGAGCCCACTGAACATAGGATGCTTCATTCCCTTTCCTGTGCCTGCACAATGAGTAATTAATACTGCTTGGGCTGTGACTATCTCAGCAAGAAGATATATATAATTCAAACCCTCACTATTCAGAGGAGAGCTAGGAATAAATCTCTGCAACCAGAACACTGCTGACAACATCACCCTGGGCATTTGGTACTCTTTTTCCAGGGGTCTTTGGCAGGACAGAGAGAATAGCCCCCATCGTGCCTTTTCCATACCCTCGTTCAAGCTGAATTCTGTGGGCAGAAAAGCAGGATGGCTACTGGTCTTTTTAAATCCTCAAGGCCAAAGATTTCATAAGCCAGGAGCATGTGCAGCAATTTAATCAGTCTCTGCTGCCCTCTCACCACTGCAGCTGCTTGCACAAGCACCAAGGGTACACTCAGTCTGGAAAAGTGGCATCTGCCCCAGAAAACAGTGTCTGGATTGAGTTTGGCTGTCTCCAATCTCCCCTCTCCCCACTGCCCGGGGGCAATCGGGGCCCCTTGTGCACTCACATACCCAAGTCCATATCAGCAGCTTTGGGCCGGTGGGAGCAGGGCACGTTCTTGAAGATGGCATCGAGGATCTTCTCCTTGACCTGCGTGATGGTGTCACAATTCAGGATCTTCACCGGGATCTCGGGGCTGTTCACATTGTCGGGGTTGACGCAGCTCAGGACCTGAGGGAGAGGCAGTGAGACCCACCACACGTTTCACAGCAGCACGGGAACCCCGTGGCTGCCCTTCTTGCAGGTCCCTGCATCCTACAAGCCAGAGGGATCTAGGGTGCAATAAGGGGAAAAACGGGTACTGAAAGTATTCCCCCTTTCAAGAGGGCACAGAGATCTGGCTTCACACAGGGGGATTCCGTGCATCCATGTCTGTGCTGCTCTCACCCCTTACCACCGTCTGTGCCCAGTGAATTAAAGGTAACTAACTCAGCCGTTGGCTCTCAGCTAAGTGCTGTGGGCTCCCAAATGTTGCAGCCAGTGACTTACGGCTGATGTGAAGGTTCTTCTGAACTTGTGTCTCACACCACTTATCTCTGTGAGGTGAAACTACTATACCTGTGGGAACAGCCCCTTAGATTTGAGCCTTACCTCCTTGGCATCTTCACTATACTTAATAACAGAAAGCCCATGAATACCAGTTCACGTTCTGGTGCTTTCAGTAAAGATGGCATTCACTCAAATGGTACCAGAGAATGGTCATTGACACACTCTTTTCATAGAAACCATTAAAAATTCAATCAGAACTGACCCTGGTTGGAGCTGAACTGATATCCAAAGGGCTCTCCAGGGCTTTCCTTGGCCTCTGACCCATTCCATACTCCCTGGAGAGCTGGCAAGGTGACCTAATTCAGTAGTGGCCTTCTTGCATTGCCACCTGACTTAGACAATTCAGGTAAAAGTGCTCTTCAATCTCTCAGCCTTAGGTTTGTCTATCTTCTGCACAGCCTTGGGACTGACCCAGAGCCTTCTCAGAAGAATGTTCTTGATTTGAAATGCAGGGCTTCTTAAAAAACGAAACACAAAACAGCAACAACTTCTGCTTTCACATATAGAACAAGAAAATTGACCCAACTAGAGAGGCCTCTCATTTCTTAGGAGAATATAATTTTCTCCAAAGACTCTGTCCAAAACTAAATGCAAAGCATATGGGGTGGCGACGGCGGGCAGGATACCTTTTATACACACAGCATTTAACAGCAATCTGCCTGCTGACTCTTGGCCATGTCTATGTCAAGCATTCTGCTCTCTTCTGGTTACAGGAGTGTGAAGTCTATAAACTTTTACAAACTTACCACCTTTGCACTTGGAAGAAGTGTTCGGTGATGCTCCTGGCTATATACAGTCATTAAATGTTCCTGTGCCACTTTTACAAGTGCAGACATGTTAGTTTTGGTGCCTTAGACAAATTCTGCCTTGACTGTAAATTCCCTTCTGTAGTACGCAATAGGTACTGGACCCTCCATCATTTTCCATCTTAACCTACTAAGATGCAGTGGGATCTCAAAGTGCCTGGAAACTGGGTGAAATCATATCAGTATAATTATATATTGGCTCACCAGGCTCCCTTTGGTGCTGTTATGCTCAACTAAGAGGGACTTGTGAAGATATTGCTTACAAAGAGCTCTGTGATCTTTCTGGATGAAAGGGGAGATGTAAATATGAGATATTGATTAGATCATAATGCTATTATTTATATGTCACTTCCAGGAGTACTGAAGCAGCATCAATTCAGATAATAATAACAATGGCACAGATTTACAGTTCTGTGGCATCTTTCATCTCAAAGGATCACAGAACTATACATAAAAAGCACCGCTGAAATGCAACCAGTGTTGTGGTTACTAGTTGTCCCCCTCCCATTACACATAGGGAAACGTAGAAGTGATGGCAGGCTAGGACAGCCCTTTTGAGAGTGCTAGGGGGATCATATGTGATTCTGGAGACCAAGTTACTCTGCAGGTCTCAGGGATCTGAGCTCAGCTGAGGTGAAATGAGATGATGTCAGTCAGAGCAAGCTCCGTAGTGTAATTCATCTCTAATGCAAACACCTAGGGTTCAGTTCAGTTCCCCACATGAAAGCACTTAGTGCTCTTTAAAATAATCTGGGCTACCTTGCCAGGCCAACATCTGGTCCAGAAGACCCAACATCTCCTGCAGGCGTTGACTAGTGTCCACCACACCAATATCCACCATGCAGTGAGGACCATCATCCAGCTGGAAGCTGACAATGGTGATTTGCTCTTATAACTTGGTCGTCCTTGAATTTCACAGGGCGCTAACATTGGAAGGTGGCAGGAAAACTCTGCGTGAGTGAGCCACAATCATTCATGCTCTGACTACAGTAGTCCTTGCTTGCTTCTTTTCCAGCTCCTTTGAAAGAAGAAGGAGCAGGGAAGGCAGTATTTAAAAGGGCTGTGCAGAGAGAAGTTTGTTCTCAGTGGTTTCAAGCATAGACGGGGGCAGCTGGTAGTACCTGTAAACCCCTGAACTCCAGTATGTTCATTTGAATGACAGTCAAGAGGCTCCTTTCAACATTTTAGGAATTCAAGCATTGCTTACAGAAACCCCCACCTTTCCCAGAGCACAGGGGCTTTGACATATATGCCCCAGGCTGCACAACAGCTTTCAGTTGGGGTTTTCCCCACTGTTCTCTTGTGGAGGACTAAACTTTCTCCGTACAAAGACTTCAGGAATTTTGCAGGGTGCATCTGTGTATTGCACCTACTAAATAGCTGTTCTCTGGAGATTGTCACGGGCCCTGTATAAGTCATCCTTACACCACAGATTGAAAATCTTCGCTGCCCTTCCAACAGACTGAAGCTCCTAATTGTAATGAGGTGTTTGCAATGGAGACATTCCTACCACTTCTGTGGGAATCCTCCCAAGGGTTTCCTCTGTTGTCACTCTGTGCTTCTGTGGATTATCCCTGGTAGGGGATGACCAGGAGAAAAAAAAATCTAAGCATTGGCTTCATCGATTTAGCAGAGCTCAGATGTTCCAGTCTCACTGGAAGAGTAAGGTTTGCCCTGTGCTTCAACCCAGACCTGTCCTCATACAACCAAAGTAAGACAGAAAACTACTCCCATTGCTCCTGCAGTGCTGCTCAGCTACGCCAACACAATCTTTGATGTCAACTGGTGGGGAAGAGACCCCTGAGATGGCCTGTGTTGTATTCCTAGCGATCAGTCACTCTGAGGGAAGTTTTGCGATGCTGATCTCCTGAATGCATTTACTGTTACTACTCCACCACCCACCCCCTGCCGTTGAACCCTGTGGGGCTGAGCCAGCAAGGTGGATGAAGGGGAGAGGAGACTCCAGTGTCACTCAAGGAGATGCTGAATGTTTTGCCACTGAGAGGACACCAGTACTTGGCACTGCTGTTCTGTCATGCGTTGAGGTCTGTGTCAGCATAGCATAAGGAAGGTGCCAGTTGTGGGGTCAATGTGAAAAGGTATGGGACTGGGAGCAAGCGGAGCAGTCAGCTCTGAGCCCTGCTCTCCCACTGACTGTGCTGGGCATGTCATCTCACTGGATTTGTATTTATTGACTTTTTTTCTACATCCTTGGGCTTTTTTTGTCTGTTGTCTCTAAGTGTATACACATACATGCAATGCTCAGCACAGCTAAGCCCTGATCTCCGCTACAGATTACTGGCACTCAAATAATAAAGGCACAGCTTGTGATTACTCATATGGCAACCCTGGCTCTGAGTTCTCCGCAGTGTTTGAGGGCTCTGCCCTGCGACCAGGACGTGACTACAGCTTCTGTCCCAGGGACAAACATCTTTCTCTCCCTTCTAGACTGATCTAAGGAAGGTTCAAGGGGGCTAGCACACAGTGAGGCTTGGCAGTGAACAAGGAGAAGGACTCCCAGAAAAGCCAAGCATAAGAGAATCTTCTGATACCTTGGCAGTGGCTTCCTCCCTGCCACCAAAATTCCCTGAAAAGCCTTAACCAAAGGCAGCTCAAAGTATCTTTATCTATCTGGAATATGTTGTCAGAAGAGATGATCTGATTAGGCTTTCAGCCCTGGAGCCACCGAGGTGTGCGGGGACCACACAGAGCATGCCACTGCTCGAGATGTACCGGGCAGCTCCCACCTACCCCCCCAAGCACTAATTAGCCAATGCTCTTGACAGCTTCCGACACACATCGAGGTCTTTGCTCCCCTGCATTATTTGTATCAACAGAAATGAAGCTGACGCAGGAGATGGATGGTCTTTCATCTCCCAGTGACAGCGAAGCAGTGGCAGTAGGGAGTGAGGTTTTTGCATCTGGACTCTGTTTTGGTGAACGGTTAAAAAATCACGGATTCTGGCAAAGGCAGATGGCAGTCAGTAGGGATGAGATCTTCCTGTCTCACATAGATGGAATAATCTAGCTGGGTTTTTAATAACACTGCAGACCAGAGGTGATGAGCACTGACTGCTAGCGAGGACATTAACACAAGAGGGTGTTTCTCTGAGTTATACAGCTTGGGAGAAGACCTACTGTTTAGTTGCAACACATTTATTCTAGCAAATCACATCTGTAACTAGCTTAGTTTCTACTGCACTGAAAAATCCCTCTTAAGTACAGAAATTGTTAAAGACTGCAAAGACCCTAGGACATTGAGGCTGCTTCCTCGGAGAACTGTAGGACCTGGCAGACAGCAAGTCAGAGCTATTTGGTTTGGAAAGAAATCAGACTGAACTATCTAAATTTAGTGAATGAGGTGTGTATTGTAAAATCAGTAATTCCAGATGTCTGCAAGTGCTCTGTCTTCTTTTTTCTCCCTGGATAAGTCAATTTCTTTGGATCTGCTTTTCACTCAAACCATATTCGAAACCATGACTTAAAATAGTTGGTCATGATTAACGCAGGCTAAAGAATAAATGCCTTCCAAAAGAAGCCCCGGCCTTGGCTTCCTGGAATAATGACAATAAACAGCCTGTTTCAATATGCCACGCTGCTGGAATTGTGATTTAACTCAGTCAAGCAGCTATCTAGCACTCATGAAATGTGAACAACCCAAAGAATTTTAGCCACACACACTGCAAACTCACAGTGGTGACCAGGTACATTTGGTAGAAAGCAGAAAACATTGAGGGAATTCCTATATTACAAATAGTGAATCAGTTCTTGCTTTATTTCATTACTATATATTTTTAATAAAAGATGACAGACGGCTTAAGGAAGGTAGAGAAAGGACAAAATATAACAAAAATAAAGAGAAACAGAAAGGAAGAACAATCCTATTCATATTCTGCTTCTTCTTAATCTCCTTCACCGAAGCTGATCTCTGTAAATCTGCTGAGATTCCTATCAGGATATATTTGTCTGCTCTTGAGATGTAAGAGGGAGAGCTGATTAACATCAAACGACACAAAGCGAATGGAGGAGAGCTTTGTTCAGGCTGTTGTATAATTACTACCCTTTGCTGGCTGTGTTATATCAAGCCTAAAAGGATCGGAGGGATTTCCTTTGGTGAAAGTGATCACTCTGTGTCTGCAATTTTCTTCCTTTTGCTCACTCTCTCTGTGTGAGATCAGGCATCCAAATTGCTAGACAATCACACATTATAGAAAAGAATCACTACGCTGCTAATTTAATAGGAAAGTCACGTTTTTAATATGCAAAATAAAATTGTGGTCTTATTTAAGAATAAAGTCTATCCCCTCGTCAGACTGGGATTCAATCAAAGCTCAGCTCTAGACTGTAGTTACTGAAGCAGGCATTTCTAGTGTCAGCCCACCTGAGTTAAAATCTAAGACAGGTCAAGGAAGTAATTTCGACTGGACACAGCTCTTAAAGTTAGCTAAAGTCTCCCAATTGAAGGTGCAAATAAAATAAACTGCCAAGTTCAGAGCATCTTCTGACTTTCCTAAAATTTGGGCTTGGGGTTTTCTGAGAACAAAGACATGGGGAATAAAGAAATTACAAGGATCATTGAAGACTTGGAAAGTGTTCTTCATCCCACAGAGACTTAGAAGCTCAGTGGGTTTATTGTATCCAGGAAAAAGTGAAGGCCCACACACACACTAAGAAGAGATATCTAGTGCTCTTTAATTGATGCTCTTTAATCAAGTGGGAAGGGGGTGTAATCTCAGAGCAGAAGCTAAAGCTGAACATAGGCAGTGTATATCCTTCACCATGCAAACAATTACATTTTGAGTCAAATGACTCAGTGACAGGGATTAATTTTCTTTCCCTTGAAATCTTTAAATCAAGTTCATTTTTCTTTGACTTGCAGTTGTTCAAGAGGAATGGCTGCATTAGCTCTAGAGAAGACCTAATAGGTCCCTCTACTGTGTACCTCCAACATGTCCTGGTGAGGATTATTCTAGAGAACATCCCTGCAATATAGCCTCATAAAAACTTTTTGCTGTCACTCACAGAAGGCCACGGGCTTTGCACTGACCCGACACCGCAAGGTCTCCGGACGTCTCTGGGCTTGCCGTGCCCCGAGCCGGGTGTCCCTGTGATGGCAAGTGTCCCATGGCCAAGGACTCGTGCCCGACCTGCCTGAGCTCAGCGCTGGGGACACCCTGCATGGCCAAGGGCTGCCGCCCCGGGCAGGCACTGCCCAGCAAACACCAGATCTTTGCGTGCCGGGACTGGGCGCTGGGCAGCTCTGCCGCTGGTGCTGGGGACCGGGGAGAAGGGAGCGGGTGATGGGGAGACGCGGGATGAAGATACCCCCAGGTGGTCCCAAGAGTGAGAAGGAAGCAACCCCACCATGGACATCAGCTCCTCCCAGTGAATTGCTCAGGGTAGTGACAACTTGCAGTGACAACCCCACCTTTCTGCTGTAGGAAGAGCTGTTACCTTTGACTTACAACTCAGAGAGATGTTGGAAGGGTGGGCATCAGTATTGGGTCTGCATGGCAAGGTCTTGGTAGCGGGGGGGCTACAGGGGTGGCTTCTGTGAGAAGCTGCTAGAAGCTCCAAGATGGACCCGCTGCTGGCCAAGGCCGAGCCCATCAGCGATGGTGGCAGCGCCCCTGGGATAATGGATTTGGTTGTGACCCCATGGGAAGCCCCCGCTGGAGCAGTCTGTGCCTGAAGGACTGCAGCCTGTGGAAGGGAGCCACGCTGGAGCAGTTCATGAAGAACTGCAGCCCGCAGGAAGGACCCATGTTGGAGAAGTTCAAGGAGAACTGTCTCCCATGGGAGGGACCCCACACTGGAGCAGGGAACGAGTGAGGAGTCCTGCTCCTGAGGAGGAAGGAGCGGCAGAGACAACATGTGGTGAGCTGACCCCAACCCCCACTCACTGTCCCCCTGCGCCGCTGGTGGGGAGGAGGTAGAGAATTTGGGAGTGAAGTTGTGCCCGGGAAGAAGGGAGGGGTGGGAGGAAGGTGTTTTTAAGATTTGGTTTTATTCCTCATTACCCTACTCTGATTTATTGGTAATAAATGAAACTAATTTCCCCAAGTTGAGTCTGGTTTGCCCAAGACAGTAATTGCTGTTTGACCTCCCTGTCCTTATCTTGACCCACGAGCCTTTCATTATATTTTCTCTCCCCTGTCCAGCTGAGGAGGGGAGTGATAGAGCAGCTTTGGTGGGCACCTGGCATCCAGCCATGGTCAACCCACCACGGCATCACTCCAGGAACAAGGGGTAGATACTAGGAAGTATTTTGCCTAACAGAATGGAGTAAATTGCCCATATCTATTGTCTTCGCATTCGCAGGCGTATTCATGAGACAAGGTTCACGCTTGTCCTCCAATGCTCCCGGACCTCACCTAATCCAAGCAATGGTAAAGGATTGGCACTGTCAGTCTACCCTGCAATGAGTGCAGATGCTTTCAGAGAACAGGCAATGCCTTTGGGGAGCTGGAGATGCTCTGGGCATGGGGCAGGGCAGCCACCTTTGCAAAAGTGCTGTGCAAGCAGGTGCTTCAGCCATGAACCTTGCTGTGTTAGAGGATGTGACTAGTCAGTCTTCAGCAGGGTTACCCTGCTGGGTTGCTAGAATAAATTGTCTCCCAGAGGGTCAGCTTGCCCACCACTGGCTTCTATTCTCTAAATCCCCTTTTGCTAGAAGAGGCTGGACAAGCCCATTGGAAGGTGTGCTCAGAGCACTCACCAGTGTCTTGTAATCAATCTGCTGTCGAATAAGCTTGTCCTCACTCAGCGAATACCGGGCCTCCCCAGTGATCGAGTCGATGGGACCCTTTTCCATCTGCTGCTTGATGGCACAGAAAAGGGAGAACAGAGGCTCGCCAGCACACTCCTGCAGGGGTGAGAGACAACCATGAGGCGAAACAGGAGAAGCAGAGGTGAGAACCCAAACTACATAGCGTCTCAATGACTGCCACAGCTTGCCATCCCCAACCATTCGAGACAGATGCATCAGTGGGAATCAGTCTGTTCCATACAGCCCAGGAACAGCGGTTACTTTCCACTTCCACAGAGTGCAACCAGCCCTCTCGAGTGTCCTGTCACAGGACAAAGGTGCCAGTGCTCCCTGGCAACGGTGGGGCTAGCAGAGCCTTGTAGGAGCTGTTCAAGTGATTGTCACCAGGCCAGAGCTTTGCGCTGGAGCAGGTGGTGGGATGTGTCCCAGAGGACCTGGAGACAGGTCTGAAAGGGAGATGGACACTGGTGCCCCGTGCTGGGTGTCTGGGCAGACTCCACAGTGTCCCCGCGCACTCTTTTGCTGGAGGCAAATAGGGATGCTCAGACAGAAGCTGCTCCATGACCCAGGGGAGATGTACCCCTGGATCTGTACGGTCGCGTCGGTGATGTCAGATGTGTGGGGCCCAGCACAGGACAGCAACAAGCAGCCCACAGACAGGGCCAGCAAAGCACACCTCTCCCTAATTTCTCCTTCCCATCATTCGCACTCACTGCACTGCTCTTCCCACACTTCTCCTAGCCTCTCCTCCCTTGCTGCCCTCCCTCACGCACCCCTCCTCATGCGTCCCTCTATTGCCTCCCTTCCCCTTCATCTCCCCATCCTTCCTCCCCTCCTCCCCACCTTGCCCTCTCCTCTTGCAGTGTGTCCCAACTCAACGAGCGAGGTCATTTTCCTCTAGTGTAAATCCCAGCAAAAACAAGTTAATAATCTGAAGCAAAGTGGCCCCTTTCTCAGTTCCTACACCTGTCTCCCACTTAATTAGCTTATCTGCCAGCAGCATATTGCTTCTGTGTGCCTGTCTCTTGCCCTTATCAGGCCTCTGTTCAGGCTAAGGCAAGAAGACAAGCAGCTGAGTGGGGGTGAAAAAAGCCTATTATAAAAGCAGCTCTTTAGAGAGTCACCTCCTTATATCCTTTCCTTTCAGCTGAAAGCAGGAATCTGATACTGAAGTCACTGAAATTACCTTCCAGAGACCTACAAAACTTTCCTATGTGTTCATCCTTGGACTGGTTGTGCCTGAGAAAGGCTCAGGGGAATGGGATTGATTCGTAAAGCCTTGAATTGCCAGGAAGAGGGTGGCTATTCTATCCAAACAGGGCTGTAAGGTGTAAGGATATCTAGCAACCATATTGGGAGTGGAAAAGACAGTGCAGAGCCCAGCTCCTTCCAAAAATGCTGGTGCCACAGCAATTAGCATGCTTGAAGCTCAGTGTGGGTCCCCAAGAGGAAGCTGCCACCACCCAGCAGTCAGCAGCAGGTCTCAAAGGCTGAAAGTCTTTTTTTTTTTACTACACACCACCTCAAGGAGACCCTCCAGGAGGACCGAGAGGGCTCAGGGGGTGTCTCAAGTCTTTTCACTCTTTTGCTGATGAGTGTCCTGCAAAGTCGATGCTACTTCCCACTGGGATACAAAGCAGCAACAGCCTCAGCCCGTGTTGGGTTCTGGATGCAGCAATCGGATTTACATGGTGTATTGAATCCAGCCCTCTGTACTCAGAGGGTACATGGCCGTGCCCAGGGTAGGCTTGAGACAGCCTAATGGCAAGAAGAGCTTGGGCTCAGGCCTAAATTAAACTAAGCAGGGATTCGGTTGCGGTGTGCGTAAAGCAGATAAGCATGATGGAGGCACAGGGTATGATGGAGGCACTGAACTGGGGTGGGAGGAGATCTCCAGCCACTATGGACTGAATATATGGGTCGCCACATGATGGAGATCTGAGTCTGCTAGTAAAAGGAGAGCATTTTCAATATAGGTCTCCATCAGGCTCTGAAATCCTTCACGTTTCAGCACTGAACCTTAGATCTCACCTCTGTACAGGAGTAAGACCAACAGGCTGCCTCTCTAACGAAGTGTCCCTCTTTGTTCTCCCTGGATCAGAAAACAGCCCCTTTCCATTAGGCAGTGAGCTCCCTCCAGAGAAAAAAAGCCTTTTCCTTTATATCTAGGAAGTTTTTGCCCCAACTAAACCTCACCAAGAAGAAATGTATTAAAGCAGCTGTTCATCCAGGCATGCTGCTCCTCTTACCTTGAGGAACTTGTACAGAAGGAATGTGAACCAGTTGGTGAGCATTTTCTCAGCCACAGACTCTGTCCTAAAATCAGCCAGGGAGAAAAAGCAAATTGGAAATGAGTTAGTCGTGCTGTTAATATTAAAGGGCTAGTCAAAAGATTCGCGTTATCCATCTTACTGCCTAGATCTCTGAGCCCCATGGAAAGTCTGGCATGACACCATCAGGATTAAGCACATCCTAGGTTCTCTGTTTCAGCTTTGGATTTAGGAAACCTGCAGGCAGGCATATCCTTACTGCCCTGTTGATTCCTCTGTGACTAGGGATGTCTCTGTATGTCTGTTTTGCAGTTTCTCCATCAATGAAAGGGAGATGACAACATTTGAGGGAACCTTCTCAGAGGAGTTCAGGGACGATAAATCCATCAAATATGAGGAGCTCAGAGTTAGGCCATATGACAAGTAGGCTGTATAAATACTTAAGACAGACAGATCTGAATCACCAGAGAATAGTTATCTGGCACTGACTATCTCCCTGGCATTTGGGAGTGATTATACTCCTCAATATGTCGATGTAGCGCATTCACAGAGCTCATCCTTTTGCCCTTGAACACTCTGTTCTCAAACAAACAAAAACCCATCTTGAGTCCTCAGGGTGAACGTTTCCTACAGAAGAACCGACTCAGAGCTGTAAATGTGGTGTGGACACCAGGAGCACAGGATAAACCTGTGTACGTGCACTGGTGTTGCTCAAGAAGAAAGCAAGAGGCCCTGCCTGGATGAATTAAATGGGTCTTCCTTGTCCTGGCTATCACCAAAGCCACACAGGGGTTCTTGCTTAGGACAGCAGCTTGCCTTTTAGATTCCCTAGTCCTTCAGCATAAAGCTGATCTTGCTTCCTCTGGAGCATGAGACTTGCAAGGGGAAGGGTTTGCATCACTGGAGCGATATATGTGGAACCAGTCAACAATCTTGCCTGAAAGCAGTGCCTTCTTACACCAACACAGAGCAAGTCATGGTCCCTTCCCTAGCTAAATGCAGTTGATCTTTATCCTGGTTTCCATATGGATTTCTCTGTTCTTGTGGGCAAATCTCACTTATGATGGGGATGGTGGGGGGAGGAATGATAATAGAGGTGTTTTCTGTTGCTCCTCTTTTCTTGCCTGCAACCAGAGAAAGAGGTGATATGGTCCCAGTTTGCTACCAGATTAATGCTGTGTTTCCTTCATCTATAGTGATCATTGCTGTGTCTCTGCCTAGAGACTGCCTCTGTCCAAACCAGCCTGTTTGCCTTG
Organism: Haliaeetus leucocephalus; assembly: GCF_000737465.1. Lineage (NCBI taxonomy): Eukaryota > Metazoa > Chordata > Aves > Accipitriformes > Accipitridae > Haliaeetus > Haliaeetus leucocephalus. The sequence continues at coordinate 18,086,334 of NW_010973187.1, read as the reverse complement.
TATTCCCCTTGGTCAAAGTCACCTAGCTGCTGTCCTCCGTTGGTCATCGTATGATATTCAATTCCAGCAATCCCCATGCTTATCATGGTCCGAGCTCCTCACAGGGAACATCACCCAGAGGAGTGCTCTTTCCGATACTCCCTAGTGTGACACCTGGGACCCATCACAAGGTGCGAACTTATCTCATGAGAAAAAGGACTGAAATCCTGCTGTGTTGTCGCTCTCTGCCCTGACAACTTTGATCTCTTTGAGCCTGTAGATGTCCTGCAGGATGAATATTGGACACAGGTGAGGTTGGAAAATCATTCCGGCCAGCTCCTTCCTCCTGTCAAATATCCCCAAAACCCAACACCGCAGAAGGGTGTTGGAAGATCCCCTTCCATCCACAGAGTCACAGGGAGGGAGGGGAAGCATCACGTTGAATCCGGCTGCTCCAAATAATTGTCTGGGGATGTCACACCAACACCTGAATCCCAAGGCACTGAGCTATTCACATGTTCATCAGTAGACTCTGTTCTGGTGCTGCTCAGTACAGGACCTCCATCTCAGAGCACAAACCACACCTCTGACTTCTTGTGTTTTCAGAGCTTGGAACGGTGGAGATGCCTTTTTTGTTTGCTGGCTCTCCTTCCAAAGGCCACACTTCATTCCCAGCAAAGATGACTAAAGTTAAAAAAGTGCTGGAGGAAGGAGAAAGAGGGAAGATGGGATGCTCAGGACAAGACAAGAGTGAACAACCAGGGAAGATGAAGAGATGGAGAAAGTGGAAGAAAAGGAGAAAATGAAGGGAGGAGACAGTTGGAAGGAGGCAGTGCCATCCAGCATCAGAGGAGAAGCACTGAGTGGAAGCCTGGGGACAGCTGGAGGGAGGTCACCAGCCAGCCTGTAGGCCTTGAATTACATCAGGGAGTCAACTGACACCAAAGCAAAGTCCAGTCTCTGCCACTGGCATTGCTGCCCTGAATGCCAGGAAGTGCCTTCTGCTCCCTTTTTTGCTGGTTCTCCATGGTGGGCTGTGTGCCAGATGAAAAGCCTCCCAGCAGGCACCACAGATCTCTTCCCTGACCAAGACATCCATCGTAATCATCTGAGGGCTCCTCAAAGTTGGCTCTGACAAGTGGCAAAGGCCATTCATCTCCAGAAGACTCCTCCTGATTTTACTTAGGGTCCTTGAATCAGAAGGGTTGGTTCAGACTGTGAAAAGGAGATGAATGTGATCCTAAAGGCAGAAGAGGCAACATTTCCCAGACAGGGAAAGCACATTAATTACAGAGCAGTAGATTTTTAATTTGAGGGTTTCCACAGAACTGTGGAGTTTAGCCCTTAGACCTGGCCAAGAAGCACCAATCCAAACTCGTGCCCTCTGTGAAACCAATTTTGTTATCCACTGGCTTCAAGAAGCTCCCAGCACCACCGCTCAGGGAGAGACAGGGATCCCACAATGCAGCCGAAGAAGACTCTCCATGTGTCCATAGTTAACTCATGAACAAGAAACAAAGCAGGGCAGTCCGCGTCCCAGGCAGGAGACAGCAGCAGCTGACTTACTCACCAGGGATATAACAGCCCGTTCTATGTGATATAGGTCCTACACAATGCAATTGAAGTTTTCAGGTTAAAAGGAAACATAAGCATAAATGAATATCTTAATCACAGAAAGATTCCAAAATAAGGCTTAGGAAGCATGGGTTCTTGCTGCCCTTATGAAGCTTTCTGGAAGATCCATGTTAAAATCCAGAGGTTTTCTGTAACTTTTAATCATTGACTACATTTTGGTTAGGGAAGAGGTGGTGCAAGATCTACAGACACACTTGCTGAAAGGGAAGGAAACGCAGAGAGGATGCTGGGAGGAAGAGGATGAGTTCTCTGAGAGAAGGCATGCTGTGTCAGGAAGTCTTAAATGAGCAGGAAACCAGAAAGGGAGAGCGATTCAGTCTTCATTCAGCCCTACTTGTCTTATTCACCCCTCTCTGCAAACAGCTTCATGCCAGCCCTATGGGGTTATATGAATTGTGGCTGTCTACCGTCCTGATTTCACACCCTGCTGCACAAACAAAAAACAAGCAAATTTGCCCATTTCCTCCAAATACAACTAGCATGCTTATGTTAGACAGTGGGACACAAGCTGCCCAGCCCAGCTCACTGCAGCCCCAGGCATCCTTACCTCCGGAGCAGCAGCTTGGGGTGGTTCTTGCTCTCCAGATTTTTGTCTATGAGGTCGGCCAAGAGCTGTTTGAGGACATCAGTGGCGTACTCCAGCTTGCTCTGCAGCACGGTCATGATCAGCGAGGCCACATTACCACGGTCCCGCATGGAGAAGCTGCGCTGGGACTCCAGCGTGCGGATGAAGGACAGCAGGAAAACCTTGTTATTGATGAGCTGGGCAAAGAGCTTCAGGCCTTTCTCCACGCGTTCTTGCCTATAGCCAGGGACCTGCACAAGAAGAAAGGGAGTTTATACCTTTTCCTCACTACCCACTGTCAGACCTCCCCAAATGGGTCACACAACCTTTGCTACCGTTCTGCCCTCAACCCTCCAGCTCCTCCAACTCTACACTTTGACATCAAACAGAAGTCAGTTCTGAGACAGGGAAAAAGGAAAAGCTGCTTCAAACAGCAGAGACAATTAAAAAAAAAAAAATCTTGCATCTAGCAGGCAGGTGAGTCGTTCCTTCTGCATCACAGTATAGTCCTGTAAAAAGGAAGAGAGTCCATACGTCATCTAATGATTTGCCACCTCCTAGCCACAGCCAGATGACTTTCCAATCTTGCATTTCCCTCTCTGAACAGTACACCAGAAAGAGATTGCTAGTGCCTAGACATGGTACCATACCATGATATATTTTTATTGTAGTCAGACCGAAGTCTCAGTCTATCTTCACCTAAAACCTTTTTGATCCCTGCAAGAAACCTGCTTACAGAGATTTGGCGTTCAGCGTTAAGAAGCTAGGAGAGGCAGCAAGGAAGTGAATGGGGAAGAGAGCCTGGGGTCAGGTTTTGAGGAGATGAAGAGATGCAGTGGCTGAGATGGTGATCATGCAGCTGGGCCTTGGTTTGAAGAGCTAGGTAGACAAAGGTGTGAGAGGACACCCTGAGTTGGGACCTGTCTTGGAGGTCCCACTGCAGGAGGACCCTTGGGCTTGGGAGACAAAATGATTTGGAGATAGAATGGTTGATAAGCCTCTAATATAATATATTTCTCAGTTGTGAGAGGCTGCTGAATTTGTTTTTACTATAGAACAATTTGGGACCTCAACACCAGACCCTGGACTCTGCAGTCTACAATGGGCTTTACCCTTTCCAGTCCTCCTGGCTCTAGATGAGAATGGAGCCTAAATAGAGAACTCCAAACTCATTCTTCCATGTTGCCGAAGCTGTTCCAGCCCTTGAAAAAGCGTCCCTGGAAGCTGGAGGGTCTCAACACAGAGAAACACATGTCACTGAGGCATGTATGTATTAATAACCCACCAGATTTGGCACTTTAATCCAAAACAAGTAGGTATGCTTTGATGACCAAGTAATGAAAGGCCCCTTAAAGAGTCATTACTTTTTCATTCTGGAAATTAGAGCTCTTAACTCTTTTTGCATACTGCAAATAAATTGCTTACTTAGTAAATAGCTTGAGACAACCAACCAACCAACCACTACCACCCACCCTACCAATAATTATTTTTAACTCACTTGCTTGAACATTTAATATTGTCTATCCCCGGGTTATTGTGGAGAATTAAAAAAAATAGCAAGAAAAGTATTTTGTACTGCATCTGGAAGCAGTTAATTAGCAAATGAACCGGAAATAAGTAAGACCTCCTCACTGCAGGATTTATGCTGGGGCTTTTTGCAATAAATAGCAACTCCTAGGTGCTACAGAGAAGGGAGCAGAATGGGAAGTGCCTTCCCTGATATGTTAGTAGCCAAAGAAGTTGACACTGAAAGAGCTGTTGAAGCTGTACAGAGGATTAAGGAAAAAAAAAAAAGATGAATGAAATGAAAGGAAGACGAGATCAAAGGTGGCAGATTGAAACATCAGCTCTGTGTCTCTCTGTATATATCTACGTATGGGAGCATCCATGCTAAAACCTCTATAGGGGTCAGATGCTATTCTGTGGTCAGCTGGCTGAGGTTAATGAATATAGGGATTGAAACGGGCTGTGGGTATAATGAAAGTGTTTGTGTGTGTGTATACATATGCGAGAGAGAGATACATCACCCCTCCTCTCTTGTGCTCATTTGCTGAGGCTGCTGAGCTACTCTTCCTGAAGGAAAGCAGCTCAAGGCCACTCTACCTGCACCCCAAAGGCAAATATATACAGTAGTCAATGTGTAACTCAGCCTCCTACCCAATCCCACAAGTCCTCCTTGCTGGCAGACCACGTTTTTTAATGCTTCTCTCCATATAGTTTGATGAATTTTGGCTCTCCTGAAGGAAAGGAGCAAAGATGAGCAGACACCTCTGATTACACAGCCAGCCAAGCATGGTGTTGCCTGCGCCAGCTCCTGCTCCTCCTTTCTGCCAACTAACCCCAGTCTTGGCCTCCAGCAATCTCACCAGCCCATGCCAGAGCCTCTCTGAAGCTCAGAGCTTGCCAAAGACTTTGCAGAGAGCTCAGCCAACGACCTCCCTGGCCTTGGCCATGGTGTATCCCCTGCTCCTCTGGCCCAGGTATCCCTCGAGCAGAGCCTGTCCATCTGCCAAAGCCTGAAGCAGTTTTGCAGCATGGGCAGACCTCACCTGGGGTCTCCTCAAACTCCTTGTCTCCGGTGAGGTAATACAGGCTGTGTGTAGACCCCAACAGTGCTGGGCAATGCCTGGCTGTCGTCCCACCGCTGTGGTCAAGAGAGTTGGGGTGGAGGAGGCAGATGTGGGCAGAGTATGGGCAGACTGATGCTGTGGGTTTCTGACCTCGCTGCAAACCACAGAGCGTGGCAAAGGTGAACCTCCTTCAGTGACTGCAGGTTATTTCTATAGGCGTTGCCACAAAAAAAGGCCTCTAGGTAGTGTAGGTGTCATGCAAAGCTGGAGTGACACAGGCAAATACGCTGCTCTGCCATGCAACTGTTTTTCCTGGCGCCTGCAGAGCAGTAACTAATAAATCCAGTCTAAAAAACAAACTCCAGCAGGATGAAGACCAAGGAGAAGATTAATAGAGTAGACCTAATGCACACAGATCTATGAGACTTTTACAAATAGATGAGTGATCAAACAGAATTTAACATCTAAGATAGAGGCAATCATCTTCCCTTTTCAACCTGGATTTTTAATGAGGTGCTGTTTCGTCCCTGGTAGGACACAGCATTGTAAGCCATCAAGTCCCTAACACTGACACAACATCTCTTGCATTCAGGACAGAATAAGAGGATGCAGAAGCAGGAGATATTGGTTTCTTACCTCCAGATCCCTCAGGACTGGATGATCTTCAATGCCAGGGAAAAGCACCCTCATGGTGTAGGTTCGGTAATCGAGGAAAGGGATCCCAGCTCCATCCAAATCGCTTGTCAGCTCGTGAATATCTGTCTGGAGCTCTGCAAAGGCTGACACAAAAAAGGCACAACTCATGTAGCAATGACAGTCCACATCAACCGTAGCATGATGGGAAAGGCCCTCAGACCCATGTGTATGAGACTAAGTCACAAGTGGAGAAGCAACATGTGGAGAGGAAGAAGGTGGTGGACAAGAGCAGTCTCACCTTTCTTATAACACAGGCTCTCTCTGGACTGTGAGTTAGCAAATGCAGTTAGGACAGGGTGGAGGAAGGCTGGACTCAGGGAAAATAGGCAAAGTCAGACTAGATCTAGGCTTGAGCATGCCCACAGGGTTCAACATTCCTTTTGCCTGTGTTATTTTGTCTCAAAGCTTTGTGGCTGGATGCCTCTCTTCTACCAACAGTGACACAGTGTCAGCCTTCCTTGCTTATCCTACCTTCTTTGCACTCCAGTGCCACCCTGGACTCCAAGTTGTCCATCTGCATCTGCAGACGCTTGAGGGTGAGGTCGCTTTCTCTGGATTTGCGCTTGTACGCAATCAACACAGCCACGATGAAGATGATGAGGAGGCCGCCGGCCACCGCAATGCTGACAATAGCTGGCAAGCTGAGAGGGCTGTCTGGAGAGATGTAGACCATCCCTGGGGAGAACTCCATCCCTCCTACACGAGCCTAGAAGGAAGGCAGGAAAGAGTTGCATTGAAACTGTCGAACAAGCAGGAGCACAGAGGAACTTCATCATTTCTGTGACTAAGGCTGAATAATGAGTTCCCTTGTCTCCCAAGCTAAACGGATCACGAAGTACTTGGAGAGAGAACAGCTTAAAAACACCTGAAATGTCATATAGAAGCACCTCTGTTGACAGAGTGACCATGAACCCAACCAACAAAGGACTTGTGGTGAGACAAATCTCACCAGTCCCAACGCCCTGACTACATATCAGTCTGGGCTTCATTCTGGGTTTTCCATTCCCTGTCCCGAGCAGTTATGTTGTGCTGGACTGCCCTGATGACACCTAGTCCCAAAATGCACACAGGACACACAGCTCATGGTTATGGTCTGATGGGTCTTAACCTTACAATAGGACAGGGGACATCTGACCCAGGCAGCTAGCACAGCAGGAGTCAGTACAGTGGGAATGAAGAAATCAGAGTCACAATTTGCTTTTGACTCTTCAACTGGAGAAAACTCTATCTGGAAGCCACTGGGATAGGAAAAAAAACCCAAAACACAGAAACCACAGAGCCTGGCCCATGCTCTTTACAGCCCCTCTTGCGGGCAGGGTGACCGCAGATGCTCACCAGTGGGACAGGGAGCTGAACGCAGCTTTCTGCTCTCCGTGCATTCCCAGAGGTTCCCAGGGCTGCTGCCAGCCTCTGGAACAAGCTGCTGTGTGAGGACTTTGCTTTTAACAGCCAGAAAGAAACCCTGCAAGCAGTACTGCTGCAAGCCCAACAAAACACTCTGCTGAAGCAAGTCTGTTTGTTGGGAGCCCATTTTTACAATACGAACACCTCTCCCAACAGTAATCCCATGGGATACTACTTGCTCAAGGCTACTGTAAGGTTGTTCAAGGCTATTTGTAGAGTAGGAGAAGTTTGAGTGGCAGGGGGGAAAACACTGCTGACTAGCCTGAGGTATAAAAAGAAGGCTTCTAGGACTGTGCTGTGGTAGGGAAACACTGGTTATAGATCAACAGAGAGCTAGGAAGATGCCATGCACAGAGCTTGAAGGATCGTGACGTGGTGATGAGCCTCATCACTTCACCCCAGCTGAGCTTTGTCATGGAGAGGAACAGCAGGCTTGGCACAAAGTGCAAAATCTTGCTGCCAGGCAGAAATGCAGTCAAGATCCCAGGGCTATGTGCTCCCCCTCCCACTGAACTGGGACCATTACAGCATGTAATTGAACCTTTTTCTTCCTCCTTTATAAGGAGCTCTCCCTCACCTTTCCAGCTCCCACAGCAGCTAGTAAAAACATCCCCCACATCCCAGCCTGGTGGCTAGCCTTCTGCTTCATCCCACTGGCTCTCAGATAATCAGTCCGTCTCCAGCTTTGCTGTATACTCATTAATCCCAGGCCTCCCATGCCTCAGCTCAGGCACCTACTCGGGTTTCCTCTCTAGGTTGCAGGAGGAAGAAACCAGCCCCAGGAGGAAGGGTTGGAGCCAGCAGAAGAGGCTGCGAAGCAGAATCATGAATTAATGGGAAGTTTTCCAGCTGCTCTCGCTCCTCACCACCATAGCTCTTGCTGGGGACATGATCCCTGTGACACCGACATCTCCTAGAAATTATTCTGGCCCAGTTACAACCTCTGAGAAGATGTCTGTTTTGCTCTAACACCAGCTGTAGGCTGTTCCTCAGTGGGTGCCCACCAAAGCCACCTAGCTGTAACCTTTACGTCTTGGACAGGACAAAAGTGAATGCTTGGAAAGATCTAAATTCCATCCACAAAGTCCTCTCATGCTATTTTGGGATGGGCTCTAGAGAGATAACAATGTCCACAATGAGAAACAAACCCAAATCTATGCTCATCTGTCCAGGTAATACACTTTCAAGGTGACCATTCCTGTAGCATGACACTGATGACTTGTAGAGCATCTTCAGTGGCCAAGGAACAACCTAGCACCCACGTAAGTTGAGGATGCAGCAGTAAGTAGTTTTCCCATCTATTTCAGGATACAAGGCCCAACTGACTTATAAAATCTGCATGGGTCAGAGGTTTGGTATTGGTATGGGGCATGTTCAACTGAGAAGACAAACTACCAAATTCACATGCTAATCTATGCACTGAAAGTTGTTGCCTTTTGCCCCAGACTACTGCCCCAAATCCTTCCAGCAAAATTTGCTCACCAGTTCTCACAATTTCCTTCCTGTTACAGCGGATCAATAAATAGATGCATTATATTTCATTTCACTGTTTCCAACAGTGGCCCTTTTCCTCCAAGCCCTGCAGTCAGATGAGTCCATTCAAGGAGTATCAGACTCGAATCAAAGAACCCCATCCCAATCCCCAGTGCAGGTCCGTCCTCAAGGCTCGCAGAACAGCCTGACTCCATGGGTGGGATTCCCCTCACCAAACACTCGATGTGCACACCTGAGTTAGACATTACAGCATGCTTTCACAGTCAATACAGAGAAGAAACACTTTTAGAATGTGATTCATGTGAGCTGCTTTTGATACCTGCTTTGATAATAGGATGAGACGTTTTATTCAGTGGAAATTCCCATTTCTCTCCATTAAATATAAGGGGATCTAGACTCCTAAAGGTAGGAGTCTAACAAAGTTAGCCCCAGTGTGTTCCTCTCTAAAGGTGGTTTCACCACTGGGAAGGTTGCACAGTCCACGAATCAAACTGCCATGATCTGAGGGAATCTGTCTCTTGAAGAAGAAAGCCTGCAAGGCTGGAGTATTATTGTGAGCATTTAAAAGAAAAACAAGCAAATATGTAGATATAGCCCTACTTTATTTCTTGGGCCACTGAGTGTTTCTGAACGAAGCTGTTTATACCTTCCAGAAGTCTGAACATGAGCCCTCCATATTACCAGACAACTGTTTGGCCACCTGTTAAGCCTATTAATCATGAATTTGTTCTAAATGGTACTATGGCAGATCCCAGTTTTCCCCAGAAAAGTCTTAGGGACCACCTGTAGCTGTTCGGGAGTTCCTGTTTTGCAAAACTTGACTGTGGTAGTGTCTTCCCTAATGCAAGTTTGCCCTGGCCAAATGTAAGTGTCTACCTCAGGATGAGATGAATTGTACCCTGAATTTCAATTGCTATATTTGACCATCTCTCCATTCACTGTACAAAAAGTCTAGTGTGACTTTCAATATGTAAGTGCCTGCATTAGATACCAGCGACCCTTCAGATATACTCCACTTCTTTACTGCAGACCTTCTCCAATATAGTTACTTGTGGATCTTCCTCATGTCTCTTTCTTTTCCTTGGAAAAGAGCTTACCTCTGAGTTTTAGTCAATCTTTTTTAACCATTGCTCAGGCCTTTTAGTTCTTCTCTATTTTTTCAAATATTCAACTCTGTCATCGTACAAAAGATAGCTGAACTAGATCAAAAACACGTTGACATCAATGTGTGTCATTGTCACTGTTCCTTCCCTTAGAAATAATCTCAGTGTTGCAGTGGTTGATTTACTCCCGTGGTCCCCTCTCAGATCTAGGCCACTTCACTTTGCAAGAAAGGGTTTGTTCAGCAACTTACTCAAGGTCACACAGTAAATTGTTGGCAGAAACAGGAAGAGAACCTGGGACAGCTACCTGTCAATTATCCTGACCATCAAAGTGACATTCATGTGAAACATGGGGATACATTTTGTACCAACCCCAGCAACAGAGATGTTGTGCCATGCTGGAGGAGGCATTTCCCAGCCCAGCTGTCCCCCTGTTAAGTTCCAGATGTAAAGTCCATCCTTGAGCACTGGCCACCATCACAGGTGACCTTCTGTATTTGGTTCCCAGCCCAGACGCTGTCAAAGCATTGCCTCAGTGTTGGCAGTTGAACAAGATATCTGTAACTTGCCCCTAATACTGAAGCTCATTAACAGGCTTCAATGCGATCATCTTCCTATGTTTCCAGCAGCATCTCTTGTTTGATCAGCGTCCTCAAAAAGGGATTATTTTTTTCTCTATGGCTTCGCTTAAGCTGTCCCAAGCTGCAGGAGCAGCGGAGTCTTCCCAATTAGTAAGACCTGACCAGATGTTCATCCTCCCTGATCCCCAGGGGTTGATTATTGCTCACCTGACTTTGAGTGTTGTCTCTCTAGGATTGGCTTTGTCCATCTCTGACTAACCATATGTTTAATTATATTCATGAAAATGACAGGGAACATATATTGCCTTGTTCAAAAGCTTTGGTATTCACATAGAGAAAATCTCTCCCTTCATTATTGCTCCTCTTGGAGTGTCTTAATGTGCTTTACAACGAATCAAGAGCCACGGTATATTTGCATGGCTGAAAAGGATTATTACCTCTATTTTCCAGATGACAAACTTTGGCACAGAGAAGTTAAATAGCCAGTAGGAGGTCTCCCTGCAGCAGTCACAAATGAGACCCAAAATGGTCACCGTAAACTCTATTTTCTAAAAGTACCCAGAAAACTCTCTTTTCAAAGAGCCATGCAGCATGTCTCCATCAACCTCTATGAGTGTCACTGCATTGAAATAAATAAATATGTGACAGATACAGCTTTGGGAGGGCAACAGAGAGGTGAAAGAAAGTTGATCACAGGGAATGAGAAACATTGGTCATCTGTATGCCTGATGTCAGTTGTTAGCTTTAGTTGTGTTTCCACCCACAGCTTGGTACAACTCAGATGAGTTTGCTGATGTGCTGTTTATCAAGCAACAGCACTGAGGAATGCAAATGACTGAGAGGAAAGTAAAGAAGGAGTGAATAAATCAATGGTGAGAGGAGGAGAAGCTCCCTCTGATGTAATCACTAGGTCCATTTTTCACAGGTTCCAGGAAGGATATGCAGGAGCATACTAAGTTGTATAGATGTCAAAACCTCAAAGTCCAGTCACACTATTGTCCATATCATATTTTTTTTCTCCTACATAAAAGCAAATTTTAGCCACCAGCATGTTAGTAATTGCTGGGGACTGTGCTGAATTTAACAAAGTATTGCATGTAGGAAACACGTTACATATATGAACTTATTGAGCATCTAGGGTTCATACAGATCATACAAAAACAGAAGAGAGGCAAACTTTCCTAAAGGGACTTGATTATGAAAGGTTTCTCACTGTCCACAAAGGTCTCCAGGTTACTCTTCTGCTCTTCTACTTCTCCAAATTACTCTTGATTGGGATATTATAACAAGAAGGGGCCCTGATGTTTATGGGATCTACAGAAGGCAAATGGGGATGCACTCCTGGGTGATCTCTGCCAGCTCTTCAGTATTGGTGTGCCCTCTCAACCCACCCAGGGAGGGAAGGCTGAGGATTAAGCACCACTTACCATCACTTTGTGCCGTCCGATGAGGTTTGGGGACTCACACAGTAGCTGCGCATCTGATACGGTCACTGCACAGGGCTTCTCACCAACCAAAACCGTATAGTTCAGCTTGGCATTCCCTCCTGCCACTGGTGGGATCAGGTTCTTGCCCTAGATAGAAAGGAATATCACCACCCCCCCCAAAAAAAACCATGTTAGGAAAGAGTTTGCCTTCCATCTCTAGTTTGCTCCTGTGACACAAGATTTAACATTGCACTTGACATTTGTGGTTCACTATTAGCTAACACAGAGAAAAGCCAATTTAGAAAGTCATGCAGAGGACAGCTTGGATGGCTACAGACTGTCATCAGTCAAAACAGTCTGTTCTGTTCCTCTCTCTCTGGAACTAAATGAGAAATGTTGCCTCTAAGTCTTGCACAAGCAGATCCTCACAAAACTTATTCAGGCCAAACATGCAAAAAGGTATTCTGCAGGCACAATCATTTCTTTGCATGTTCACCACTTAAAAGTTCTGATACGGAAATGCTCAATCATAAAATTACTTCTCTGTATTGCTGTCCAGATTACAGAAATCACAAAGGACTGGTGTCAGATTTAACCAGGGGTGAGAGGAAGCTCTTGAAAACCCAAGAAATACAGTTGGGTATTTAATTACCAGCCCTGTTGCAGTGGTAGAAAACGTTCTTCTCCGGTGAACAGCAGTGGGTACAAATTTAGGCTGCACATAGGTAGCTGCAGCAGGAGTTTATATTTTTTAGTTATGGGTATTGGCAGATGCTGAGCAGTGATTTGTGCTTGCAGATGGTGACTCTGATATGATAAGATACAGTAGGTGCAACAAGTGAAGGAAATTTCTGGGATGCAATTGGGATGCCACTGTGATTTGTGGGGTGCTGGCAGACACAAAGAGGCAATGGGTGGCAAGTGTTTGTCTGTCTTTCCTCATCCAGTCCTTGGTCCCCACCTCACCTTCAGTATGATGGGACTTCCTGGCTTCAGCTCCAGGATCCCCGAGGGATTGAAAACCTCAAAGATTGGGTTTGGGTAGTACGTGAAGTTGGTTTTGTTGAGAATCAGCAGAGACTGCACGTTGTCAAGAATGAAGCCAAACTCCTCTGGACGCTCAGCAAGCTCAGACTGGTGATTGGGGTCAACAGCCAGTGCTGGAGCCTGGCAGGTCATCTCTGTGCTGTTCTGCACCTCGCAGTTCTGGAAAAAGAAACCCAACACAAGGAGAGTTTATGGAAAATGCCCCCAGCCCTCTTGGTGGGCAGATGATACCTCCCAGTGAAATGCTAGCCTACCTACTGCCAGAGGACAGGGAAGAACAGACTTCCTTGGTCATCGTGGGACAGGCTGGTGCTCCACTGCTTCAAAACATACCCCATCCCCATCACGCAGTCAAGGCTGGGAAGGGATTAGGAAAGTTTTTCTGGGGCAGGTGTGTGGGGCAGTTTGCACTGCAATTGGGCATCCTGTGCTTCTTCCCTGAGGTGGCTCAGCCTCTGGGGTTGCCAGAATGAGCATCTTCCCCTAACCTATTTCCTTCTGGAAACAGAAATTTCTTCCTTTTTTTTTGTATGGCAGAGACTAGTCGAAGCCTCACTACCACCCTGCAATTAGCTCTCACACTCTGGGGAATCAGTCCAAAAGTGTATGTCCGGTGCATGCTCAGTTGTGCCCAGGACTCCTGTTTGACCATCAGGTTACCTGGAATGAAGCCCAGGAAGCAGGAGTGGTGAAGACAGTTGGGTAGGACTCAGGAAACCCTGAAGTTGACTTCCAGCCCTGTCAAAACGCTGCTTCTTTCGTGTATTTGAGACATGGATAATAGATTGTGAAAGGTGTTTTATCCTGACTCCCATTTTAAACAACTAGGAATTAGATATCTGGTTGTCCTTCAGGATCTGAGCCTTCATCTTTCTGTGTTGTGGTTGCTAGCACAATACATCCTGGTCTCACCAGGAACCAACAGGCTCTGTGGGGAAACAGCACCAGCTCTGTGGGATCCCGACTGTGCTTGGTATGAGAATCTTCTCCAAACTACTCCAATATCTCCAGCATTGACAGCAAACTCATTATCACAGCTAGCGTAGCTCAAGTGTTAATATTGCTTTGGCTCAAATCAATAGAGAGGTAAGTGACCTGGACCAGCCAGTTTTATATTGTAAAGTCAGATGTTCTTTGCTGTAACAGCTCTTACAAGGAAGAAAAGGCACCAGAGTACTTCCCAGCACAAAACTGATGGGCAGTTCTACACGAGCATGTTTGAGATGATGAATAGGCGTCATCATCTGTACGATGGCATGATTGTTTGAGACCATTGTGTCAGACAAGAGCTGGAGTCTGCTGGAAGAATAAGATGAAGTTATGCAGGCTTCTAATTCTGCAGGAAAGCTAGGTGAGTGTTTGGCTGTGCTGTACCAAGAAATACAACATACTACCAAACCATACCTATGAATATGCATAATCAGTCAGACCAGGGCTTTCGCAGAGTTCATGAAGGACTGGAAGATTGCCAGACAAGATCCACATCAGACCAAGAAGCTAATCTCAACAGCTATTTCCTGAATCTGGAGAGGTGACAAAATTGCTTTGGGTTTGGCTTTATGAAGGGAGCTATTAGTTCATGGCAGAGTTGGGATAAGACCAAAATTTAGGTTCCTCAATTTGAAAATTGCAGATGCAAATTAATCTACCCCATATTCCTGCATTTTCTTTTCGGATCTACCACAGCTTCACCGCTGCTCATGTGGCAGTAGATTTTTTTAATGTCCACAAAGTGTTTTGAGAACCTTGGGTGGAAAGCCCATGGATTAATCTTAAAACCTGAGAAATGCAGAGGATCTGGACTTTCTGCCCCCACCCCAATTAGTCCTTCTGTATTTTTTGCTTTTGGAGCTGCTTCTTCTGGGATGTTTTTTCACGTGTTGTCCCAAGAAGTGCCCATACACAGACAACACCTTTTCAGACGCTGTTGCATGGCCCCATCATCCAACTTACTGGAGGTACCAGCAGATGTTTCCTGCTCCTCAGTTTCCTCATTGGAGGTGCTAAACTCACACCTTTTATAGCTCTATCAGGAGCTGCTCAGCAGCTACTGGCAATTGGCTCTTTCCAAGTGAATTGTCCTCCCAGATCTTGGTAAAGTTCTGCTGGTCTCTACAGAGCTACATCTGATCCTCAGTGGTCACTGAGAGTTGAATCAGGCTGTAAATCTAGCTGGTTAAACCTGGATACACTCTTGCAGGATCCCAAATAGTCCAGGGAGTGGACACAGTAGTACCAAAGAGTATTATTTACAGTCCCTTCTGATACCAGCATGCTCAGCTAATAATCTGAATTTGGGTCTACTTATGCATGGGCATGGCTGATAAATAATGTAGGTCATACATGGGCCAAGAGAGAGGGCAGATATCCCTGAGCCAACAGAAGAAACAGGCTCAGGAGCTGAACAAACTTTTGTGATGCCTCTCTCTGGTTCCTCTTTGGTCCTGTGCTTCTTCACGGAGAGATGATGGGGTGATCTTTCTGAAAGCAAGTCATCCCCTCTTTTCTGGATGCAATAGGAGATTTCAACCTCCAGAGCTGGTAGCCAGACCCTATCACGACCTCGGACATGTACCCTCCTGTGATCCCCAGCTCAGCAGCCATACTCACGTTGACGTGTTCCTTTCCACCATGCTTTGCCCGGATCTGAGGGTTTTGGATCAGGTCTAGGTGAGTTCCCCACACTGCAATGGGTGTGTTGCCGCTAGAGAAGAAGAAATGAAAGAAGTGCATGAACCCAGCTATAGATATCAGGACCGACTGCACCAGCAATGGGTTATCTGTATTCCTAAGTGTTGATTGCAAAGTGTCTGACCACATCTCACAGTCCCATAGGAAGGGAAAACAAAACAAAAAAATTTTCCTTCATTCATAAGGTGAGAAAGAAGTAAACCCACATCCTTGCTAAAACTGTCACATCAAGCAGCATCTGGGTGTTTTTCATTGTTAAGACGCAGCAATCACAAGCTTCAGTAATGAGAAGAGTGGGAAATTTAACAGGGGCTCTTCAGAATGGCCCACAGACTGTATCTCTTATATCACTTAAAGGAAGGGAGCCCCCAAAAATCCTCATAGATACTGTCCTGTGCAATCAGCTCTTGAGGATTCAGTGCTACCTTGGTCGAGGGCTGCAGTCCTATCTTGCATATTACACCTGCTATAAAAACATCACCCTGAATAAGATGTCACCTCAGTGAACCCACTTCAGTGCTGCCAGGAACCTGGGCCTGCAGCATCTAGTAGAAACAGAGACAAAGTGTTCAGCCTTGGTGTGCACAAGCCATTTGCTCAGTTTCTATTTGGTGATCCAGGCAGACAAGCTCTGCCATGTGTGTTAGATCCAACATATGACAGAATAGAGATTTCCAGTCACAGTGCCCCTTTGCTCAGGCAAGGACTGTTTCCTGAGAAAGACGATTCATACAAGCCATGGCGCTGCATTTGGTAGATTTTCTTGCTTTTATAACGTATCTCAGCCCAGCTTAAGATGGGGAGATGTAGACAGAGGCCTTCTTATTCCCTGCAGTAAGTGTCACCAGAAGGAAACAGCTTTCCGAAACACCCTTCTTTCCTTTCCCTTGCCTCCTGCAGCTGCAGCCAGCAGCACTGTTTGTGGGACTTTGGGGAGCAGAGGGGAGGGAGGAAGGAATCTGCAAAGGAGCATTCCCAGGCTTCAGTAGGAGCTGATGCATGGCTTTGAACGTTGTGTTGAGGGGAAGGATTCACCATAGACAGCTTTGGCCATCCCAAATCAAAACAGCGTTGCTCTACCAGGGTGAGCTCTCCCTTTGCAGAACTGTGGCGGAGGCAATGGGATGCAAGGGCTGAAAGGGGAAGAGTTATCTGAGAAAGCAAAACCCTTCAGCTGTCAGGGCTCACGCAGCCAGGGCAGGATGAGGAAATGTCATCAACAGGCGGCCCCATCCCTGAGGGTTTCCCGGGGTGAGGAGTGCTCTCATCAGTTTTGGCACCTGCCTCCATAACTCGCCTTGGGAACTGTCCAGGCTACAATTTATTTCCTGGAGTGCTCTGGCTGAGAATGGGAGGCCATGTGGAAATCAGTGGGATTGGGAGAAGTTCAAAATCCCTTTCCTGCCTCCAGGTAAACCTACACATACATGAAAGGTGAAAGAAGTGCCTTATAAATGAGAAAACACCAGACGATAAACACACTGTAAGGAAGAAGCCTGTGTTGGCCAACAGATCTCCAGTTCTGACCTTTGTTTTCCATGTTCCTCATTTATCTTCCATTATTAATTAGATGGGGCAGGTAGGAATGAAGGCAAATATACATCTCTGCTCAGCAGTGTAGCTATGGGGTTTCAGTGAGTTGGCTGCGCCAGCTGGGACCGTGCTTCAGCCCCTCCAGTTACACCCACACTGATAAACCAAACAGTCAGGACACCAGCTCAACCACTGGCTGGTGGCCATGGATGCTGATAAGCTGTTAGTAGTACCCCAGGCAATGCCTGGTCATGGTTCAAGGGATAGCAAGGGCCAGGGAGCACTCCCAACAAGCAGGATAGATGAAGCTAAAATTTCTTTGAAGGAGGAAAGATCATTGGTGGTATGGATGAAGGCTATGCATGCTCACTAGCTTCAGGACCAAAGAATAGACCGGGATTAAGTACTTACTAGTTTAAACATAGCCTATGTAACCAAGAAGCCTGTAAATTTGGAGTAATGAGCCATGAGTTCTGCCAAAGAGCATTGTCACAACAATATCTTTGGGCAGGTGCTCCTGTGACACTTGTCTGAGAGGTTCCTTATGGTCTTTCATTCAAGCAATGCCTGTACAGACTGATCCACAGTCAGGACAACATTTGACCTTGAGTTTGGCAGAGTACCTCAAGATCTTGCTCTCTGAAACCATCAGCTGAGATGGGAAATTTCTAATGGGAAATTTTATGGGGTAAAACTACATTTTGCCATTTCCATAAAATCTGCTTGGATGGTTGAGTTCTCTTGAACGCACAGGGGATCTCTTCTGAAGTCATACATCCACTTACAAGAGACCTCCCCCTCGCTGCCTTATAGAAAAAATACCCTTGCCTCAAAATTCAGCTTCACTTTAAGTATTGCTGATATCACCTCGGGAGAGCTGGCTCACCAGAAACCAGAAAAGAAGGATATAAACCGAGTTGTTCTTTCTCCACTGTCCTGGTTCTTCTGGATTTTTGGCTGTGAGCCTTTATAATTTTTATTATAATTTATTATTATATTTATTATGAATCTCTCCTGATTCAAACTAGAAGGCATTTTGTATCTTTACTCAGCTGAAAGTTTTACGTGTTCCAGACATATCAAATGTGTGCGCATATGTACAGATATATGAGTCTGTGTATATATACATAAATACTTTCATTTAATCAAGCAAGTCTGTGCACACAGTTTTAAATCCATGTGTTAAAAATTCTGTATTTGGTTTGGAAACTGAGCTTGCAGGCTCAGACCGCAGTTATTAAGCACAGCCACAGCACCAGATCAGAGAGGGGCCTTTTCTCTGAAAAAAAAGCCAAAGAAGTTGTGTTTGCTAAAGACGTGAAATCACCCCCAAAGCCTCTCTGGCTTGCAAATCAAGCAAATAAAACTGTTGCTTGCCTTTGCATGAAAACCACCAGCATTGCCTTTTGCGTCTGCAGGTGAATGCCCAGTCATGGCCACTTCTCGACCAGGTCGGATCAGAGCCCAGAGACATGCTGCTGCCCAGCAAAATAACAGAGGTGCCAAGTCTACAAGCTTTCTTAATTTAATTCTTTATTGTCCCAAAAGCTCTGAGTATAATTTTCTGTCTGCAGACCCAGATAATTGCTGGACGTAACTCAAATCAAACCCAGATCAAAAGTATTAATGGAGCCTCATAAAATTCTAGTTACCTGCCAGCCCTGTATGACTCTTTTTTTTTTTGGCTATGGGAATAAATTAGCAGTAATCTTTTCTTTATTGTCTTGGAAAATGGCACTTGAGAAGGTTTTAAGCCAGGCTCAGTACATTCATTCACTAATTTTGCAAAGCTGGTTTAGTAGCAATCATCTATCCCTCAAAACAGCTTAGCCCCACAGCCAGGAGTGATGAATCAGAGAAGCACAGTGGATTTGCTGTAATGAATCATACCGCATAACAAATATACTGAGGAACAGCCTCCTCGGTCTATCTCCAGATCCACGTGTCTAGACTAACTTATTTCAGCCCAGAGTTGGCTGCGCTTTCATCCAGCTCTGTGTGGGGAGGCTTTACTCCAATGCTTGTCTCCATTATGACCTGCTGGACGGAGGTCCACAACTAATAATTAGAGTGTTTAAAACTGTCCCGGACACCCTGAACCACAGTGATAATCCTGGATATTGCATCTTCTCTCTCTGCACCCTCTTCCAAGGTTATGCACGTTTGGAGTGGTTCAAAAGTGCACAAGGAAGAGGATGAAAGCGCGTAGGTCTGGTTAAAATGAGGCACCTGTTAACGCTCAAGTGGATGCTTTCTGATTTCAGAGACGCTGAAAAGAGCAAAGGGTAGAGGTGGTACCTGAATGATGAGACAGGTAGAGTCCCAGTCATCCATCCTGGCAGCTACATCCCCTGCAAGTAAGCTGGCACCCACTAAACAAGCACCTCTTCTTAATTCCCTTTATGCTGGGAGGTGGGATGGGAGATCCAAGGCAGCAAGCAATGGGATGCAGAGTCTCTGCAACCCCAGCCTGGGCAAAGCTTTGCCGATATACCCAAAGCATCTCCTTGGCTGTTTCTTCATCTCTTGCTGGCAGCTTCAGCAGAGAAACCAAGGAGTAAATGGGCTCTGGAGAGCTTCTCCTCTCATCTCCCAGCCAGACCTGAGGCCAGGCGGAGGAAGGTCCCCGTGCTGCAACTTTCCTGGGGATAACAGGGGAATTCACTCTCCTAGGCTGTCAGTCTTGCACCTTTTAACCGGCACTGAACTCACTTTAATAAGGAAGGGAGTAAAGCGATTTCTCATTTCACTGATAACCTGAACTCTGACTGAAAATAAAACCCCCAAATGGAAAATCCAGACACTAAAGCTTCTGGCCCAATGTGCAAAGATTCAATCCGGCTAAATCGGTAAATTCCTTCACGGTAATTAAAAGCACTAATTGATTTGTGAAAACATCTTCTGGATGGGAGCTGAACCGGGGGGATTTACAAGCCCTGCTCCTAATCCCCAGATACCCCCATCAGTCCAGTTTGACAGGGAAGCAGCGAGCTGCCATGGATGAACGAGGGGAGACTAAGATTTTTTATTTTGTATCTTTTCAAGGAAATACCACTGCATTTAATGACCAATTTCTCTCTTCCCGAGGCCATTTCTGCAGGCTTCTGAGAGCATTTGGGTATCACTTTGATGCCTTCCACAACCAGGGCAAATGCTCCTCTCAGACACCTTCATGTGAACCCTCTGAATTCACCAAAGCAGCATCAATGGGATGAAGAGAAAAAGGGATGCCTAACGAGGAGGAAGGCTGTTTGATAGGGCAGGGACCAGGGCTCCCTTTGTGTTTCATCTCGGGAGACAGCCCTGGGGCTTTCAGGCATGACAGCCAAACAAGCAATGCTCAGTCCGTGAAGGCTGTGGGAAAGGTAGGAGTTGCTGCTTTCAAACCCAAAGGAGATTCACTTCGCTAAGCACAGTTATGACATCTATGCCTCTGTTTAGGAGATCAGTGACTGGTCCTGCTGCCATGCAAAGCCGTGGACCCAGCCTGATGGGGCCTGAAACACAGTCATGACCAGAAGCACTAGGAATTGCAGCTTTTAGGGATACAAACGTGTAGTTTAACCAGCCCCAGTGGTCCGTAACATTACTCAGACAGGAGCATCCTGGTGCTGGAGATAAACCCTGGGCTGCAGTAAAGAGGGAGAAAGCTTCAACACCAGGTTGGAGACTTGCTGCACCTACCTTTGTAATTAAAGCACAAAGTCTCCAAGGAAAGCTTCTGTTGAGCATTGGAAGCTGGATTTTGCTGCATTAAGCCAGGAAGCTTTGCTCTGCTAGTGAAGGAGGGGTGCAGGATCATTTAGGTTTGGACTACGCGGAATTTGTTTGGAGAAAGGATGGCTCCTGCCCATCCCTCCTGAGACTCTGTGGAAATTTTGTCCTGGGGTACACATGAGCACAGACACAGATTGAGCATCCAAGGTGTTACAAGGAATGCACAAGGCACTGCTCGCCTTTTGGTCTTCCCAGGAGGCAAGTTTACCAGCCCTCATGGTCTCAGGCTCTGGGAAGAAGCTCTGCACAAACCTATTTCTTAGTGAACACAATGCTTGGAAAGCACTTTTCTCTACCCAGGACTGATATGAACACACCAGTGCTGCATTAGAAAACCATGGGAGGTGGTAGGGGGGGTCCATGCTTACCTGAAGATGCTCCAATCAGGCTCGATCCTGAGGATGGTTGGATCCTCTACATACTCATACTGCAACTCCTGATGTATCTTGGCCTTGTCCACTCTCACAGACACCTTCACCTTCTCAAATCCTTCATCTGAGGCAGTGGTGTTACAGACAATGTGCTTGGTAGATCTCCTGTGAGCAGAAGCAAGTAGATATAAACCAGGCACTACCAGCAGCAAACCAAATGGTGCCAAAAAGAGCCCAGCTACTTACTCTTATGTCCTGTGACCTTAACCTATGCTCTGTGAAGTGGTGAAACTCACTGCTACAGGAATATGCTGTGAACAGCGTGACACATTTATGTGAGGAAGTAACATTGCCTTTTCGCTAGTTTAAATAAAACCACAAGAGTCATCATTTCTCAGGTCTCAGAGTGAAAACTAAACCCCAAGAGAAGTCCAAAACAGACCTCTCTCCAGAAGTATTTCTTTGTGATTAAATACTTGATGGATGTTTCCTTCCTGCCTGCAGACATATGCAGCAGCAGCTCATAAAAAGGGGTGTTTGCACCTCAGCTTTCCAGTCTGGGATAATAAAGTTTACTTTGCATTAGGACTGTAAGCCTTGTTTAAGTGCAGCTTGCAGTGTGCCTGGGACCTTTGCATGGGAGGTGCTAATGTAGTGGGAATCATTTTGTGATTATACTCAAAGAGTATTCTGCATAAACCTTTCCTTTTGGGCAGATCTCAAAACCAGCTCCAGGTTGGAATTTTCCAGTGGCCCTTACCTTGCAAAAAGAGGCAAAAAGCCAGGCTCCAAGCACCCTCAGCCTCATCTTATATCCCTAGAAAGGATAAAGCAGGGTGCATCCTTCCCTTGCAGCATGGCACTCGCCTTCACTGACTGCACCCTCCAAATTCCCCTGAAAGACCACGCTCAATCCCTCCTAAAACTCCCCGATCTTTTCAGTAAGCATCCTCAAGCAGCTGTGGTTCCCACTTGGCCTTTTAAATCACAAGCTGTGACTTCACCCTCCTGAATTATAGATGCTGAAACACAGCACAGTCATGACAGGCAGCTAAACAGGTTCCCCAGAGGCAGGAGAGGGAAGGGCATTGCCCCAGGACAGCGGTCCCAGGTCTCCTCTGAATGAGCCCTTCTTCTGCCAAGGACAGGCTGGGAGAAACGTGCCAACTTCATCTTCAGCCTCCACTGATACTGGCAGCGAAATGTGTTGCACTGGGTAGTTTTGAGCTGCGGGAGCCCCTGGGAACAGGATTCAGGCTCATTCTCACAGGGATCAGGGAACATTCAGCAGGTAACACTGACATTAAGCTTCTCTGAACTGCAATTGAACAGGAGCCAACCCAGAGCGAAAATGTTACAAATCATCCATTTCTTAGCACTACAGGACTACTCTGGGATAAAAGGGAGGTGTTTTAATACTTAGACCCAATGTTGTCAGATCTTCTTTGTCACCTCTGTTAAAGCAGGGACATGAAAATGAATCTTTTAAACAACGTACTCCCAGAGCAAGTAGCAAAGCATAGGACCGTGGAGAATCATAGCGAAACTTGACAAGGGGCCATGGAAAAAAGCACATCAAACACCAATCAAAACAATGAAATAAATCCTATGCTCCCACCCGAAAACACACACAGTAAGGTTGCGCATGGTGCAGAATACAAAAGTCCCATTGCTGAATAGACATGGCCACAGGCAAAAGAGGCACTTGAGGGAGCAGGTCTCTGGGCTGCAGAAGAAGTTTCTTGACTATAATTTCTCACATCTTTCAGACTCAGGCACGTACAGTAGGAAGGACTCATCTGTACCTGTAGAAGAGGCAGGGTTGTCGCCCAAAGGTCACGATGACATTGCTGCCCGCGTTGAGGTTGTTGCCCGTAATTGTCACCTGGGTGCCACCCGACACTGGTCCCCGCTTCGGCTTGAGATCAGAGAGTGTCAGAGTCTGTGAAGGCAAAGGGTTGTGTTGAAAACACAGCAGAGGAGCATAGGTACCTTCCCTCTCTCCTTTTAGTGATGGAGAGAGGTAGGCAACCCCAGGGGTTAATCATACGTTAGCTGGACTTCAGAAGATGACCATATCCTCTGGCCAACAGAGGAGCCTAGGGTGACACCAGTCCTATCACAGACACCCTGCTTGAATGTCAAGTTTGGTGGGATGAGTTCAGACCTAACCCCTAACCTCTGCAAGACAAACCAGGTCTTGAATTGGCTGATTGGAACTTAATGGGGACTCTCCACCTCCAAATTACAGAGTTCACAAGTGATGAAAATGATCGAGTCTTGAAAAGATTACTATAAACCCTATTGATCTGAGAAGGGAACAGAACCTGCTGTATAGCTCCAGAGACATGCCCAAAAACTCCCCCTGTGCTCATGGGCTTTTTCCCTGGGAAGGAGGAGAGCTGTGGTTGAGCAGAGCATCTGAGCTCATGTCTTGCCTCTTCCACATGCCCATCGCACGACCCCAAATCTTTCTCTTTTTCTTATCAGACTTGGGTGCTGAGAGAGTCTAGTACTGCAGGAGTGTCCTGCACCGATACAGCACGGCGGTGCTCATGTTGAGATGTACTCTGAAATACTACAAGAAGGAGCACTGTCCAGATGAGCACCTTTTTCTTTTTTCTGCTGATTTTCTGAGCCTCTTTTCCAAACAGAACATGGTGCTGTGTTAATATATCTAAAAGGGACACAATTCCTTTAGGGGCCACAAATCTCAAACCTCTTTTTCTTACCCTCCTGCTCTCCCTTCTTCCCAAAATCAAGATAAAATACTTGTACTCCGAAGGCACAGATCACCCTGTTACCACAATGCAGAGAGGAGACATCCATTTTCAGGGAGAAATTTGGAGTTACAGTTTATTCTTTCATTTGCATTTTAATAGAAAAACTTTCCTTTCAGTCCCAAGTGAAAAGCTACTATATGCATTTAAATGAAGATTATTTTTTTCCCCTCTTTAAGAATGATGACACAAATGCTTGAAGCTCTCCTCAGCTCCTCTGAACGAGCAGGTACATCACGCAGTCACCTTATTGAGCTTTGGAGACCATTAATCCATGTTTATAAAACTACCTGACACACATCACAGCTCCCTGTTTCACACACACAGAGCCCTCTCTGTCCCTGTCCCCCCTCTGGCTAATCATTTTGAAAAACTGCGGCAAGGTTTCCACTTTGCTTTTGTTCAAAATGCAGCTACCGCTCGGAGGAAGGGCTGAACATGAAAATCAGACATATAGCTCTGTAGCAAAATATATTGTCAGAGCTGGATGCTTCTTGTGTTTAAACTTGACTGGTTTTGGCATGATGGTTTGGAAACTGTTTTTATACTTTTTCTGGGAATATTCTCTACCAGCTGTTATTGGGATAAAAGATACAGGAAGAGTATGTGGATGCAAAAGATGCACTTCAGTGTGTAGTGCTCCTCCTTTTTTAGGGTACCACCTCAAGCTCTGATGGCAGCTCCTCTTTAATCCCTTATTGATGGCCACCACCACCAGTGCAAACTACTGCTGACCACGATGGCTGCTGCTGGGACGTGACCTCCCACCTGGGAGAAAAGGGGTTGAGAATGACCAACTCGGTGCACGCAGCCTACACGACAGCGCTGCAATAGTATCTGCTTTACAAACCACAGAGGAACATTTGAGTTAAAGACCCAGAGCCCTTGTCCCACCCGTGGGTGGGTTTCCTGCCCTCTCCACAGAGGTAAATAAACTGGCCGTGGCCTTTTGAGGATCCTTGCAGACCAGAACTACAGCAGCAACGCTCCTTGGCAAAGCGTTGCTGTGTTTCGTGCCGATCTTACAAAAGGGTTTGTGGCTAAGCTTTCAAAGTTGCGATAAACCATTAATTATTCACAGTGGCCTTCATAAATATTGCACAGCATGTTTGCAGTAAAACTCAGCCTCTAGACTATTTACTATTTCTTTGCTGGTGAAAGGTGTTGGAAAACGCAACGGGATCTAGTGGATCTGTAACAGGCTGAAGTGGACAGTGACAATGAGGGAAAGAGGACAGGAAATCTTCTGTACTTTTCTAGGAGCCTGCCTACTTTCCTCTGCTCCCCAACCCTTTACTTTCCTCCAGTACCTCCTCCACACAGGCTGTGCACAGAGAAGCTGCCATCAGAGCTGTGCCTAAACTGACCTCATGGCGCATGTCAAGACCTTGGTTCCCACTTAATTCCTCCCGGGAACAAGGGCAGAGCAAGATGTGACTCACACACAGCTTGTGTGCCTGGGTTTCCTTTCTATAGGTTCAACAGTAGCAGCAGGAGGGGAAAGATGGAAGGGAGACCTGTTGCGAATGCTCTCCTGGGACAAGGATTTTAGAGGCAGACCCAGAAGAGGTGCGATCAGAGTAGCCCACATCACCTGCACTGAGCCATAATATTCTCATCCAAAGCCAGAATAAAAGCAAAATTGCTTCAGCGTCCGAATTGAAAAGCGAAGGGAAGGGTTTTTTGATTGAAAGACCATGGCAATAATCATAGCAACAAAATGAATAACTTAAAAAAAAAAAAAATTATTTTCATTTAGATCACCATAAATTTAATTTTAGCCTACAACCAAATGCTTTGTATCCATTTTGGCTTATTGTACTCTCTAATGCAATTTGCATTTTTGATCACAGATGAGTATAAAACAAACTAACAGCATTTTGAATTTAAAAGTTCTGGTTAGAAATGTGGAGAAGAATTGTTCTAGCATCTATAAACTAAGCTACCTCTTTTTTAAAACATTGAAATTAAATACTCTGTTGAGTTCAAAATATCATGTCTTCCAATTCTTGCAGGAGTGGGGAAGGCTGAACCTATCGGCCAAATTTGGCTCTCTTTTGCTCCAAACCTTTTGAAAAGCAGTTTTCCAGAGGATTTGCTATGCGTCAGAAAGCGACATTTATCTCTCATGCGATGCCCTTCCTTAGTTTTCAAACATCTTCCTTCCCTTAAAGCTGTCACCCACCGTTGCAGGATGCCAAGGCATGTTGTGATGCCTGCAATAACATCTCTACCCTCCCGGCAGAAGGATCGGAGGAAGCCAAGCCACGCCAACAAACACAGCTCCCGCTAGGAAAGCAAGGGACACGGGAGAGGGCATATGATGGGCAGGGTGGGGAAGGTCTGTATTTTTTTTTTTGTCTAGCACAAAGGTATCGAGGTATTCAGCAGAGAAAGCCCTGTTGACTTCAGCTCATGCACGGCTGGGATAGCTGGCAGCCGGAAAGCCAGCAAGCGGAGGGAAAAGCTGTCACGGACGGACACGGATGATCAAAATCGGACAGTAATTCCAAGAGTAGCAAAGGTGACACGCTGAAGTGTAATGTCCTGGAAAGAGACCTTCTGTCTGCCTAGTGGGGGCTATCTCTCAAGGTGTTTCTCTACCCCCACCATGGTAGCACCTGAGTGACATCAGAAAATACAGAGAATAGACCAATTTCTCTAGCTCAAGGGGGAAATCTAAGATATTTGCATTTATTACCAGTTCCCTTTACCATAAAAAATGCTTGGGCATGTGAATAATTTCAGAAAAGATCTGTTCCCTTGCAGGGGTCTAGAGTTTTGATGGGAACAGAGACCCTCTCATCTCAAACCTGCACAGATCTGCACAGATCAAGGTCAGGCGATGCTTGCATGTCCCCAGCAAGGGGCCTTAGAGGAATAAGCATGTCTCTTGGACAATTAGCATCATCAGAAAGGAGCAAAAAACCAAGCTGAGTGTACAACATGTGTTTGGCTCTGCTTCCCTCTTCCATGAGGCTTTCACCACAGCAAAGTGACAGTCTCAGGCTGAACTTGCACCAGGAGTAGTGCAGAATCAGGCCCAGAGCCCCTCTGACTGCTTTGCAAACTGATGCCCCAGCAAGCCAATTTCACAGCCCCAGCAGCCTCTCTAAAAAGAGGAGAGTGGCTGCTCTCTGAGTGCCATCAGCACGCACTGAGAAGTTGTACGTGTCATCCCAGCACTCACCATCCCTAGGGACTTTTGACATCATCTCATAATTCCTTATGGCTAAGTCTTCTCTCCAAACCACTCACTGTTAAAAGCTAACTGAAGCTCAAGCTTGCTGGTGTCTATCGTTCCATCATGGAGCATCCAAAACATTTCCTAATTGCACTGAGCCCCAGTCATACTCTATAGCTCACCTGCAGCCTGGCTGGTGAACTGGTCCCTCCTGATCTACTGCTACTGGGATGCAGCACTGCTTCTCCTGGACACCCAGAAGACCACCTAACGCAAACACCCTTTGAATGTTACATCTTCCATCACTGCTATGGTGACTGCCCGTAGACCAGTCAATGGGAATTTTTGTCCTTGCTAGCAGAAGACCATGGACATTGCACTGACCCGACACCGCAAGGTCTCCGGACGTCTCTGGGCTTGCCGTGCCCCGAGCCGGGTGTCCCTGTGATGGCAAGTGTCCCATGGCCAAGGACTCGTGCCCGACCTGCCTGAGCTCAGCGCTGGGGACACCCTGCATGGCCAAGGGCTGCCGCCCCGGGCAGGCACTGCCCAGCAAACACCAGATCTTTGCGTGCCGGGACTGGGCGCTGGGCAGCTCTGCCGCTGGTGCTGGGGACCGGGGAGAAGGGAGCGGGTGATGGGGAGACGCGGGATGAAGATACCCCTGGGGGAACCCAAGAGTGAGGAGGAAGCAACCCCACCATGAACATCATAACCTTCCTGCTGAAGACCTCAGGGTGGTAA
Organism: Haliaeetus leucocephalus; assembly: GCF_000737465.1. Taxonomy (NCBI): domain Eukaryota; kingdom Metazoa; phylum Chordata; class Aves; order Accipitriformes; family Accipitridae; genus Haliaeetus; species Haliaeetus leucocephalus. The sequence continues at coordinate 18,058,753 of NW_010973187.1, read as the reverse complement.
TGACTAGTGGCAACCCCTATGTTTCTCCTGGAGGACACCGGTGCTTTCAACTGTAGAGCCTGGAGGGATGCCAGTAGGGTGAATATCACACCTGGGAAAAGTAAGATATTAGAGATACTAGGGAAGTTCTTTTCCATTTTCTTTTTTTTTTTTTCTTTTTCTTTTTTCTTTCCTGTATAGCATTTTTAACTATTAATGAGGATTTTCTGTACTAATTTGGACCATGGCTGTATGTAACTGTAACTGGACTAATAATTTGGACTATTATTAGATTGTTAAAACATTAATTAGGCAAGCTATTTTTGCTCGTAACAAGATTTGAAAGGAAATGGAAGGAACAACTTGGTGCACTCAGAATGGCAGTGAAGAGCTTAGAGGTTGAATATGGTCAAGGACAATGGATAGATGCAGCAAAGAGGACCAGGGACCTTCAGGGCCAAGGAGAACTTCTCCCAGGAGCTTACCATAAAGTAGTAGAGCTGTGAAGACCTCGCCATGAACTCTGGTTTGCACTCAGCCACGCAGATTTCCACGAATCCGGCATGCTGGCTGGGCTTGGCCTCCCCCATCTCACATACTATCCTGTGGAGAAAATACGAACCAAAAGCAAGGTTTGAGGGATGGTTTGGTGGTCTCGGTAAGACGGAATTGGTGTAAGCAGCCCACATTGCTGGCGAATGGACTGTAGACTTAACCTGTCCTCTTCTTTCCAATCCAGGGTCCAAACTGTGGACTAAGTTATTCTTTAAAGAGTGGTGGCTTTTGGCTGTTGGCACTTGCCGCGGCAAATGCTTAGCTGGTGTAAATCAACACAGCTTCACTTAAATAAATATACAGACAAATGCTGGGCTGAGGTCTGACCCCAGCGGGTCCCTCTGTCCTCCAGCCTTGCATGGTGGACAGCTCTGCAGCCTTGAGGCTTAATGATCACTCCTGCATGTAGTCAGCTGCTTTTTGGGACTGCTGCCCCCCAAACTGGAATTGAACACCCTTGTGCTGGCTGTTATGTGAAAAAAAGAGGATAACTTCAGGGCTTATGCCGTGAGGATTATCTAAATATGCAATCCAAATACAGTAATAAACGGATTATTTGCTCCTGAGCTGTAAGTGAGGAATGGCATGTTCCATTCCTCACTTCCAAGGTTGGGTGGAATGGACTCCTTAGAAGACCCTACAGGTAGCAATGACTGTTATTAGGTGTGCTGTGGCCCACTGTCTGCCACACACCCAACTTACTGCTCTGCTGGGATGTACCCTTCCACCAGCGGTTTGCACTCCACTCCAGCCACTTTGACGTGAGACGCAATATCTCTGAATTCCAGCCCCAGATTCTCCCCACGGATGGTCACTTTGGTCCCTCCTTCGCGAGGACCCGTCACTGGATTGATCTGGAGAAACAAGTCAAGACAAAGGAGAATAATCAAACCACCTATGTAAAGACATCAGCATCCTCTCAGGTGAAAGAAGAGGCAATATCAGGTCTCTGTGACCACTAGAGAGACTCATAATTATGAATGCTGAACAACTGAGAGAATAAGCCTACTCCACATACATCACTCAGTCCAGATCCCCTGCAAATATATATCACGCATGCCCCAACCTCAAAGTATACAAAAATCTCCCCAGATCTGCCTCAGATCTCATTTACTCTCTTTTAAGTACTTGAAAAACATCCAGAGATGAGTAGGAGATGTTTTCTAGGTAGGAGCAGGGGTTTCTGGTTGTGCAGCTGAGCTCTGCACTTTATAGACATGAACCATGGAAAGGCAGGAGAGAGGCACGGTGGAAAGAAATGGGAGAAAGAACACAAAAAGGACACAGATGGCTTCAGCCAGTCACTTTAAATCCTAAATTCCCAGCCCAAAGCACATGGAGTTTTTGATCTGTTCTGCAGGTAGGTGTTGGTCATGCACCACAAACTCAGCTGAAAATGTCCACCTGAAAAAACAGCTGAGACACAAGAGAAACAGCATGTCAGATTAGGTACGGAGTAGGTGGACGGTGATCAAGACGGCAGCAGCAGTTGCTGTGTGCCAACACGTATTTCTGAAAGAGCTCCAGCTACTCTCATGGGAGAGCCAGGGCCAGGGGAAGGGCCAGCATGGGAGCATGGACAACTAATTCGTGGGGTGGGAGGACAACAAATTTGTGGGGTGGGAGGCCCCTGAGCCCCAGCATGAGATGAGCGGCTATCCCAACCAATCTGGTGGCTGGCGACATCAAGTTTGCATCCCAGTCTGGACCTTCACCAGACCCTAGCAGGGGTAGGATCGCTGTGTCTTGCTCAGCAGTGGCTGTGTTGGGCAGCAGAGCCCAAGCACCACCCAAACTCCAAAGCTCACCTCTCCCTCCCATTGCAGAGCCTCACCCTACACCCAGAGCTTTCTATCTCTGTGCAATATTTCTGGCCCATGCAAAGGGGTTGCGTACATGGGAAAGCATTCCGCATCACATCCATCACCTTTCTTCAGAGCCAGGTGGAAATTAGCATTGGAGTTGTCTCCTCAACATTGAAACAACACAGAAATCATGGGGCTGGCCCTTAATTATCTCAGTTCTGCCCTTCCAATCATTCACCGTGCCCAAATGTTTTGCCATACAACCGGCTAGTTGAAATGGGCTTCAAACGTTGCTTTCAAAGGGTATTCCCGGCTGCCCGTTCAGGATGCCATGGCTGCCATCTGCCAGCGTTGGCAAGGCTCTCTCTGCAGTGAGAAAGGGGGAATTCCCTGTCCGAGGTCTGTACCCGCCGGCCGATGGCTCTGCCAACTGGGAATCTAGGGCTGGCAGATAGACCCTCGCGTAGCAGTCAGACTGGCAGGGAAAGTCGAGGCACTGGCACGAGCAGGGCTGCTCTTGACTGCTTCCCAGCGCTGAGCCTGGCACCAGGGCTAGCCTAATTTCCACCCAGAGGCCAGTTTTTAGAAGGTCCATCTTTAATAAAAGGCGAGAGAGCCTGGCACTTTTAGGGGGTATTTTATTTTAGGATATTTAATTTTAGGTGCTGTGAACCACCTCCTGAATGAGTGTGTCTTTGCTCTCACTATACAGGGAACCAACAGTGGTTAATAAATTAATAGCGCAGATGATCACAGACAACTGCTTGGACCTGTAGGGTCATATAACATAGACACAATCTCTGCAGCACAAGATCCCTGCAGTGGCCCGGTCTCAGTTCCCAAAAACCAACAAATACCACTTGAGCCAACAAAATCAGAACCATGGCACGCTTATTACTGCTCCAAAAGTCAACAAGATACCTAAGTCCTAAAAAGAAAATAGCACAACATTCATAAATCTGACAGGTGAAATGGTTATTTGGGTTGGCTGGAGATTTGACCTTTGGATTGTCTGTGGTGATGAGATTGATAGACAAGTAGAAAATGGATAAAAAGAGAAAGAAGGAGACAGGCATTTGTGGTTATTTTCCAGGATATGAGGAAAGTATCTTAAAAAATGAGAACAAAAATGAAATTTTGATTCCAGGAGAAAACAATACCGATTGTCTCAGTTGGGGACTCAACATTGAAAACTTGAATTATTTTCTAAAAATGGCAATTCCAAAACATTTTTATTCTGAATCATTAATAAATATCTATTCAAGCAAAGTCTGCTGTTTGAAATACTTATTTTGCTGAGGTCAGTTAATCCTCTCCTGATAAAACACTATATGAATGATGCTGGAAGGCTAGAATATATCACTATACCAAATGCAATCTAACACATACTCAAAATGAAAAAAGAAAGATAAACTAAAATTCCTGTATTTTATTTTATTTCCTTATGTATTAGACACATTTTTTAAGAGAACTGAGTTCTGTTTTGTGGTATTAAACTTGCCGTCAAATGGTTTTTACTTGTACAAGTTGGGTGTCTAGCAAGATAGGTCTGTGGTCAATTAGGGCTCACCTATGCTTGAAAGAGCTTGCTGGCATGGGCAGTACATCTCATAGCAGGTCAAAAGAGGACTTTTTTCCTCATATGACTAATGCCATTACCCTGAATAAATGAAGGCGCAGTGGTGAAAAGAAACATCTTGCTAGAAAATTCCTTTTCTTTAGAACTAGGGGTGAGTTTGAGACAAAAGTTTCACTGCAGAAGTCACAAAAAACTCTGTGGAAACATTATCAACTTCCTCCATCTAAAGCATAAGATTTTTTAAATTTCTTGCTCTGGCTCAAAAAGTGTCAACAGGAGACTTCCCGGTGTGAAGCCAGCACAGCACCTCCAAACCCCTCCCTGTGCAATTTTTAATTTGTAAAGGCCGGCTTCAAAACCCACTTATTTCCTTAAAATGGGAGGACCTGGGATTCTCCCAGGAGCATGTGGGAGATTTTTTAACCCCAACTCATCACACTCCCACAGCTACGTACAAGAAAAAGGTGTTACCACGCTGGTTTCACAGTGAGAGAGAAGGACCCTGTTTCTATCACAGGTGCAAAAATGTGGAACGAGACCTGTCAGTCTGGGAGAGGAAAATACAGGCAGGGAAACAAAAGCTGCCAGGAAGCCTCAGCTTTCTCTCGGAGACCCAGAGCTGCGACACCGCATCGCAATTTACGCCCTCCGCTAGTATCAGCCTAATGCTGCAGCTTGTCACTCTTAAAGGAGGTTTTGTGGCTCAGCGAGTCTGTAAATCCTTGAATTTCACTGAGTGGCAATATAAATGCAAGAGCTAATAAATAAGCACAGGTTATGGGAAGCTCTGTGCTGGGTGCGTGTGGGTGCCTGTGCAAGGGTGAGTACACGTGTTGTTTCTCCTCCTTTGCCTGCACAGATACTGCCCTGGCTCCTCGCCCGAATGTGCGTGCTCTTACCAACCGCTCCAGCCCTACCCTTAGCTGCAATATATATCCAGCCACTTGAGATTACTTCCATGCTAGTGGCTTAGAAAAAGACTTTCCAAGAGCTGCTTATGATTGCACCGGGTAGTTGGAATATTTCATGAATGAATATTGCAATGATCTGTTCGAGCTTTGGGAGCTGTTGGTGGAAATGCCAGCAGAATTAGCAGTACATCCCTTCTGGAGCTGTAGGGTGGAGAGTGAGTGCTTTGCACTTCATAAAGAGACTGTAGGTGCAGGGCTGGGGTCAAAGAATGGCAGAGAAATGCAGATGGACCTTCAGAACATCATACTACCACATGGTCAGGTCCCTGTGGTTTGGACGTGTGCTTTAGTTGGTCATCCATCACTCTCCCAATACCAAATTCTATGAATCTGTGCAAAATTTCTGAATCTTTCCCAAGGTTTGAGAATCTGAAAAGATTAAAAAAAGGTTTCATCCAGTCCTCTATAAACTTCAAGGCCTCAAAGCTGGACTTTCAGAAGTAGCTGCTCATTCTAGTTGTCTCTGGGTTTGGTTTCACAGCTGCAGGTGGTTCAGGTGGACTCAAAATTACCAGCCCCAGATAAATCCACGTGTGGTGGAGGCCCCCACCTTGGAAACATCAGGATGGGTCTGGCACTCCAGCAGTCCAACTGAGTCAGTACTTCAGGGACTGAAGGATGGCAGGAAGATGGATTGAAACACAGTAAGAAGGGCTCCTTTCAATGGCACCTGGGAAAACCAGATTCTATCCAGCCTTTGCTTTCACAAAACTTTCACAAATGGACATTGGTTTAGGGCTCATCCATAGCAGCCACATTTTTTGATTCTTAACTGAATACAATTGAAAAAGCCTTTCTTGCTTTCTAGGAAAATAATCGACCCGATGTTTCATATTAAACCGCAACTGTGGAAGCTGGATTTTCCTCCTTTGCATTTCCCTTTCTCTTCCCTGTCTCACTTTCCTCCATACTTTTCTCATTTGCAGAATAAGGCCCTAGCCACCCTGTAAGGGAACTCATGTTAACAAAGGCATGGTGACTGAGAAACGCTGAAGGCAGGAGGCAGTTGGTAAGGATGTAGCCCTGATCATCAAGGCTCAGATTTGTCCTGCTGCCTGCCCTGTGATCCTGAATATGGTGCCCATCATTATGGCAAATGTGTCCTAAGGCAGCAGACAAAAATCACTTTAGACTGGAGGCCTGATTTCCCTCCCTTGCCTTCTTTCCCTTTCTCTGCTGCCTCTCTCTGTGGTTTTCCTATTTTCTTCTCTCCCCTTTGTACCTTTGCCCCAGCTCTTCCTTTGGCCCAGTCAACACATTCCACAGGAAACCTTCTAAAGAACACCGTTATGATGCAGACCCTTCCCCCAGCCTTGCCCTCATTCTCTCTTTATCACTTAATAGGGCAGTTCCAAGCTTCATTTAGTCCAGGCTTGATCCTGCCTCCTCCTTGAGCCTTCAAAGAGGGAAAGCTGACACCTGTACAGGGCTTTGTTTGCTCTACGGGGACTTTTTTCACCATGCAAAGTCAGCCCGGCAAACAGAAGGGAGTTACTCTGCTGGAGTCAGTGGAGTCTTGTTTTTTTCTGGACATTGACTTTGTCCACGTCATGCTGCCGGGAAGCATGAAGTACAACCTGGCCTCTTCCTTGACCTTCTGTCAGAAAAGCTCAAAACACTCTGGGATCACTCAACATCTCCTTCTCAGCCAGGCTGGCCAGAAAGGCTGTTTCAAGAGACAGTTGGGCTCATTTGATTACCTTCACACCATCCATTTGAGAAGCCCCAGAGCATCTTGTCTCACCTTCAGCTGCTCCTAAAGGCTTCACATCACACCTGACAGCTCTGCGCGGGCAGGTCAGATGCTCCGCTGTTCCTCGGATTGCACTAGCAGACTGTGTTCGTGTAATGGATTCACATCCACACTGACCGTGGTGGGAACTCTGACACCCTGCTCACCCCTGTGTTGTAGACACGTGAAGCTGTGTGCCTACCTTTGAAGGCCACCATGGCCTCTCCTCCCCAAGGTTGCCTGGGGCTTTGCCTGACCCAGCAGAACTCAGTCCTGACCTTCCCCTCACCAACCCAAAGACAAATCAGGAAAATAAACCAAGGAAAGGGTACGAGAGGGAATACCCCAGCTTCTTGCAGATCCATGACTTACATCCGTGATCTTGGGGTTTGTACATTTGCCCTTGGTGCTGGACAACTCCAGCCACTGGCTGTCCTGGGCTGGGCAGTGCTGCTTCAGCGTGCACTGGTTCTGCCCCTCGCACCAGCCACATTCGAAGTCCGGGTCGGCTTTCAGGCAGAGTCCGCAGCTGTCCCGCATGGCCCCGCATTTGTACAGGTGAACTGCAGGGACAGGAAAAAAAGAGAGGAGCTGAGAGATGCAGACAGCACGGGAGAGCGGTGGGATATCAGAGGGCGAGAGACGGGAAGGTGTTCTGGGCTACTCGTCCCAGAGGCAGGATGGGACTTCTCCAGGGGGGGAAAATAATGGGGGGAAAAAATGTTTACATCCTTCTTGACATAGACTGCACTTGTCAGAGTTCATCCCCCATGAAAGATATTTTTGGAAGCTGAGAGCAGAACGAAGGATGCTGCCCTCAGTAGGGTGAGGGGCTACAAGCAGCAGGTTGGGGGGAAAGGTGCTCAGGCAGTGACTTGGCCTCGGTCCCTACCTTTTCCAGAGACTGAACGTCATACAGTGCCACCTATAACCAGTCTCAGCCTCAGCGTTTCATCCTAAAACAATTTCCTAGAGCTGGTCCACCCACAGTTTAAACTTGGGGATTTGTCTGGTGTGAAACTACCCAGAACTGTGTGCTAAGGTGATGCCACTCAGGTTTCCCCCTTAACAGAAATCCTAATAGTAAATCCACAATGGTTCACTATAAGGCTAAATTTAGGGATTCACAACCAGCCTTTCCCCCTTCTTCTGCTCCAGAAATTCAGTCTGCTTTACACTTCGAAGTACTAAACTGATCCTCCTCCAATACAGTCAGCAATGATTAATGCTTAGCTCCATCTTGGGCTGCTAAGTGATTAGCAGCAGTCAAAGCTTTTTTCCAGATAAAGCTTAAAACCATTGCAGTCCCCCTACAAAATAAGATCATGTTATTTATCCTTGTTTTACAGATGTGTAAACTGAGGCCTGGGTTGCACAGGGAGCTGATAGCAAAAGTCTCCTCCCTGAAGACAAAGACTTGCTTTTTTTCTGTATTTGTGGGTGTGTGGGTGGTTTTCTTTATAAGATGGGGGATTTTCCCTTTGTGCTTCTGTTTTGCTGTGTCAGTAGGTGACTAAAGTCTTGTCCGTGGTTATTACTATACACAATCCCAAAGGTCAAAGGCTTTGGATATTTGTGCTGAAAAGCTCTGGCTGTCTCTTCATATCTGCACCCCAGAAGTCAGCAAGTATTGCCCAATGCAAGTAAATGTTCAGAAACTTTTTATTTCTCCAGGTAGGGTGCAAGAGAAGTTTGCAAATCAGCTGTCTATCACAGTGTGCTACGGGCCTCCTGGGATACAGCCCTTTCCTTAATTTTCTGTTAGACGTCCTCAAATTCGCTGAGTTGCTCTGCTTGCAATGCTATCAGTGAGTATCTCTGTAGGTACTTCAGTAGGTTTGGTTCAGTTTAGCCTTTCAGCCTACCAGCCCAGCCCATGTGATGCTGGCTATGAAAGTAGTGGCATCTCAGTTGCTTGAAGGCAGCGTACCCCAGTGCAACTGCACTTAGAAAGGCACTGGGTTTAATCCTGCCTCTGTCTCTCCCTCTCAGTTTTCCAGAGAAGAAGGTCTGCTTGTTTGCAGCACTGTCCAAAGCCCTGCCAGGCTTTTGTGTTTGCTTGTAGCCACTACATTTACGCCACTAAATAAAACTCTCTGTGTCCTCGAGAGCATGTGGTACAGCTCCATATGGTATATCCATGTGCACATGCCTAAGCTCTCCTCCTGACCCCAGACATGATGGTATCATCCAAACTACTCATTTGGGATAGCTACCAGCCAGTGCCACTTCCCAAATTTTTCCTAGTCATTACTGATAACTTTTTGGGTTTGAATAACCCAAAAACTTGTAAGGGACTGCACTAAACACTAAGCACCAGAGATGTTTCTTGAGTTCATCCCTGGTCTGGTTTACATTACCAGCACAGGCATGCCTAAAGACATCACAATTATGAGACTGATTTTACTCCTACATCACCTAGAACAGCTCAGTACTGCCCAAAAAAGGGTTCACTCTCTTGGTGTGGACCATGTTGCATCAGGAACGCTCAGGGCTATAATGGTAGCAGAAAACTAAGTGGGACTGGGACAAAACCAGCCAGCTCAAACCCTGATCTTCAACCCACACTGTTAAAGGCTAGCACAGACCACGGCACGGTTTGGGCCCAAGGAAATTAGCACTGTCCTGGCAATGCCTTGGCACAGTTTGGAAAGAAGGAGAGAGGGCAGACAGCTTCAGCATGGAGAGAAGTTGGCAGTGTGAAGGTGGGCTGTGCCACGATGCTGGACACCAGGGCTAGACAAGGGTTTCCAGCCTATTGTGTTTACTGAGTGGATTTAACCTTGAAGAGCCAGTTTTGGGGACGACAGTGCAGGACCTTTTGCATTCAGACCGGCTATTTGAACCCACGGACTATTCGAGCCGGCAGAGAAAGACATCACAGAGGTGGGTGCAGGGGGAGAAGGACAGGAAGGGGTCAAGGGAGAAGAGCTGCCTTCTGTATTGCTCTCCAGCTTCAATGTGGTGTTGGTGGAAACCTCACTCACCACCCCTCAGCATCAGGGTGATGGTGAGAGGAGCATGGTAGTACCTGATGGGAAGAGATGGAGTGGGAGAACATGTGGAAGGTGTCCAAGAAAAGAGACAGTAAAGCGAGGGAGGGAGAAACTTCTGAGAGGTGATGTGAGAAGGAGAGAGTCTGCAGGTCTGAGCTGTAAATGCACAGCAGGCGAGAGGAGAGGCTGCCGGAGGGAAAGGCCTCAGGGTGGCTGAGGGTAATCAACAAAAAGGAAGAAAATGTGAATGGACCGTCCATCTCCAGCAAAAATGCCTGCCTCAGGGTTGTGGCTGGATGTGCAATATCCCTCTGTGAGGGGCACATCAATCCTGGGCCATCGGTGGTAGTTAAACAGAGCCAGGCTCTGGGCAGGAGGTGGTTTTCTGTCCTTTGCCATTATCATTTTATTTTGTTCAGACTTTTCCCACGGTGAGCTGCAGCCTTTCTCCTCCCCCTCTCCCTTCCCCTGTTCATTACTACATTGCCTCTGAGCAGAGAGCACAAAATCTCCTGGCATGTTAACTTGAAGAGCATCACTGCAGGAGAAATAAAGAGGGGGAGAAAGCTGGAGAAGGAGGGGCATAAAAACAAGACACAAAAATGTGGGGAGAAGCAGGAGGCAAAGATGATGAAGGAAGAGGGAAAGCAACACAAGTGGGAGGGAGAGTCGTATTTCGCAGGTGCAAAGAGAGAAGTGGCGGGGGGGGACACAAAGCACACACACAAAAAATTGGTAATTTGCAGAGTGCAGAGAACAAGTACGCACCAGACAGCACGGGGAGATGGTGGCGGCTTTGTTAAGTGTAGGGAGCAATGCGGCCCGTTGCTAAGGTTACCGCTTCCAAGGACAAGTTGAAATAACTCTTTACCTTTGTTCTGTGCTGGGTTGTCAATGTTGAAATTCCCGTTCCACACGACCGTCAGCTCCACCGGCAGGCTGTTAATCTCCATCCCTTCGTACGAATACTAGAAGTGGGAGAGGAAAAACAAAAAAAACCCTCAAACCCGGACTTACATGGTGCCCAGAGGTGGTGAGGGGATGGGATGAAGCAAGAGGTGGTGCTGCAAATTATCAACAAGAGAAATGGAGCTGTCAGCTACCTCCTTAATCACCAGTACCTGCCAAAAAGCCACGGGATCCTCTCAAAGTTGTTATTCTCGACAGAACAAGCCATGCCCCTCTCGATAGCCTCCTTAGCCCTTAGGTGACTATTCTGTGATTTAAGTGATGGGGCTTATCTTGGAAATCTACCTTCTAGGTGTTGAGCATAACTCTGAAGAATATTTTGCCAACTCTTGGGTGCACCTCTAAGGTGTCCGTTATGCATTGTGGATCTACCATCCGAATATACCTCTGCTATGTATTCCGTAGATTCTGACTGTGTATGTAAGGTTATCTTCACTAGTGATATTTTGAAGAACTCTTGGAAGTTGAGTGAGGTCTCAGAAAGCAGGGAACAGGCATATCATGGAAATACTTTTAAAAGGGGGAAAATGGAGGTTCTGTGTAATTATAGACCTGTCAGCTTAACTTGGCTTCCCAGAAAGAAAGTACATCAAATTATTAAACAATCAATTTATAAGCACCTGCAAGATGATAAGGTGATAAAAATCAGCCAGCATAGATTTGTCAAGAACAAATTGTGTCAACCCAATCTAATTTCCTTTTTTGACAGGTTTAATGTCTTTGTGGTTAAAGGGGAGGCAGCAGATGTGATTTATCTTGATTTCAGTAGAGTATTTGCTACTGTCCTACAGGAGATTCCCATAAACAAACTAGGGAAATATGATCTAAAAGAAGCCGCCATAAGGTATATGCAAAAGCTGCCAAAAAAAAAAAAAAAAAAGTCAAATAATTCAATGTCAGGCTGGGAGGATGTTTCAAATGGAGTATTGTCCTGGGTCTGGTGTTGTTCAGTATTTTCACTGCTGACTTGGATGACAGACTACAAATTTCATGAATGACACTGTTCTGGGAGAGAGTGCAAGAACATCCAAAAGCAGGGTCAAGAATTCAAAACAAACTTGACAAATTGTAGAACTGGGCCAAAATCAACAAAGTGAAATTCAATACAGGCAAGTACCGACTATTCTTCAATAGGAGAAATCAATGCAAACAAATGTGAAATTGGAATGACTGGCCAGCGCTGCAGGAAAGGGTCTGGGGACTACTGAAGATCACAAACAGATTGCGAATCAACAATGCCATACTGCTGCCAAAAACCCAAGCAAATCTCATTTGGGGATGTACTAGATAGAGTTTGTTACATATGTAAGCCCCAGGAGGCAATTATTTTTCCCTACTCAGAACCAGAAAGGCTTCAGCTGGAGTAGGGAGTATCCAGTTTCCAGCAAATATGTATTAAGAAAGCTATAGAAATCTTCTGAGAGAGTTGGACAGACTTAAACAAACACTTGTCAGGCACAGTCAAGGTACACAGATCTGGCCTTAATGAAGGAAATGGAAGCTGATCTCTGGAGGCCCTCTCCACTGGGAAAGCTCTCTGACACATGGTGCTTAGTGTATTTTTTCAGCTAGATTTTGGTTTATCATAAGCCAGTTCACACAGGGTTCACCCAGTTGCCCGTCAGATCCCACTGCCCACCTCCATCAACAGCTTCCATCCAACACTTCACCAAAAGGCAAAAAGCTTCATAATGGGAGAGGAGGTGGTTGCTTAAAGGACAGAATGAGAACAAGGCAAGAAGGGCAGAGACATTTCATAAGGATTTACCCTCCTGAGATCAGGAATCTGCCACTGCACTGGGATATATAGCGGGAGAAACTCCCACTTCTAAAGAAAAACACGTTTTCCCCACTACGAGGTTAAATATAATTCAGTAAGCTGTCTGGTTTGGCTGGGTATGTCTTAGAGACCACTAAAGGGTTCCCCATCACTTAAAGTCGCAGTGTGGTTTTCCACAGAGATACCAAAGCTCTGAGCCTTTAGAGGTAGGTTTTTCTGTATCTGTTAATTGCCATATAATTGTGGAGGAAATCATGTATGGTGATTTCTCTCCATTACGGCAGAGTGAGTGCTAGCTGCATGGCAATTTCTCTTTGGACAAACTAAACACAATTAGCCACTAATCTGCAAGACCCTGTGATTATGATCTAGTTGTAGGGTATTTATGGGCATAAGCTTTGTGGTTACCATGGAAGTAAACAGCAGCCAGGTTAGCAGAGTCCTCTGCAATAGGACTGTACCAGCCAGTCTCATTCAGTATTAGCATTTTTATGACACTTCTCCGTGTCACTGCCAGCAAGATGCAAGATGATGCAGAGCCGCTTGGACTCACAACACTGGCTTTTCACAGCTTTTTGGAGCTAGGAGCAAGGATGGGGAGACAGGAGTGGGAAGGAGAGCTCCTGCAAAGTAGAGAATAATTAATCTTCTGCCACTCAGGAGCTTTGCAAACGCCTGCTTTGCACAGCACTTTGCAAATGCTGATTGGGAATGGGAAAAAGCATTTATACAGAACCACTGGTCACCCTTAAGTCAGATAGTTGAGTCTGTAGGTGCCTAAGAAAAGCGCTACTTTCTGCCTCAGCAGAGCCCTGTGTGTGCGTTGGGATTTAGCTGTTAGCGGAGCCAAGGGACAGGCAGCTGGAGTCCCCCAGAGCCTTTCATCCCGCTGAGGCTCCCAGCGCCAGCAGCAGGAGCCCAGCTGGGATTTTAGATCTTATCTGTCTGTGGCACCAGGGGCAAACACATATTAAACTTGTTAACTCAGCAGACTTGATCCAGAACTGGAAACGGATGCGAGGGGATAAACAATGGGATCCCCATGGAAGAGCTCCAAGGATGAAGGCAGCTGGGGGCTGGAACGAGGATGCTCCCGCTGCCGTGCCCGGCCTGCTCAGACAGCTCGGGGGCTGCACGGCAGCAAAACAGAGCGTTTTGCAAAGTAGCAGCAAGCAAATGCTCCGTCCTCTTCAGACCACAGGAGCTGCTAACTCATTGTGACCCCTGTTCAAAGCCCACTGAACTCAATAGGAGGCTTTGAAAAAGATTCGCTCAGCTGTAACAATAAGATGGAAATATGTTTCAGAGAAGAAAAAAGGGACGGTGTATCAATCTCCAGGACAGCAGAGCTTCCCGGATACTCCTGCTAAGAGCACTCATACCATTAGGGCTTGCATGTTTACATTGCCCTGCACTACTTTCTCCAGTACAGGCAAAAGCACTCAAAAGATGTAAATCTGACCCCTAAGTCTGCCAAACCTGGATTCCCACCATGCAAATCAAATCAAAGCAGAAAATTATGGGCAATTTAGAGACTCAAACTGAGAAAGAGAGGCTGCCCTTCCAGAAAAGCAGACTGGTTCTCATCAGGAAATGGCAAAAAGCTGCTAGAAGGAGCTGTTGTAATTCACAGGAACAGCACAGTGTGTTTTGAACTCCCAGGTACCAGCTCTTTGTCTCTTAAAATCTTTGCTAGTATCAGATACTCCTGCAACACGGGCTGAGCCCGTCACATCACTTGGCCATTTTGCCATGTCATTAGCGGTTTAACATATCGTACCCAAGCTACTGTAAACACATTGACTGTTTGTCTCATGGAAGTTGGACTAAGAGGATGGCTGCAAAATCACAGCTATCAGTTCTACAACAGCTATGCAAACATTAGCTGCCCTCATGGAAAGATACTTTGCATTTCAAAAGTCTGTGAATTCCTGGCTCTTTTGGGCATCCTGTTACTACAGGCACCCTGCATTAGAGGAACTTATCTTCACAGAACTCTCAGCCACACAGTTTGTGCAAATCCATAGCCACGCTTGACCTCTTGCTGTATCCTGCTGGGATGTTGTATCACCGGGTAAAGCCCTTTGGTAGTTTGGCTTGGGCACATTTAGGATGATAAACCAAGAGCGGTTACATTTCCTCTTTGTACCTCAAGCGTGTCCAATAGTGGGGAAACATCTACAGACAAACAGCATTTTAACAGTATTTTAGCGTTAGTCTCTTTTCCCTGACACCACTTTTGTGATTACAGCTCGGGCCTGAGGACTGATTCCTGTACCTGGCTCTGCTACCAACTCTTTGTGTAATCCTGTACAAGTCATTTAATCCCTCTTTGCATCAATTTTCCAGCCATAAACTGTAGGCAGAAAACTTCTTGCCCACAGTCATCCCATCTCTTTGGACTCTCTGCTTCCCAGAGCTGGGACTGAATTTTTATGTCTGGGTATCACCCACAACAACAGAGCCCACATCGTGTTTGGAGTTTCTCTGTGATATTTGAATGCAGATAAGTAATAATAATGCATCATAATAATTGAGAAGTGGATGTATAACTCACAGCCCCATGCTTCTCTTCCTTTGGCCACCCATAAGTGTGTTTTCCCACGATTTCTGTGAATAGCTCCTCATTTTTTCCCAGCTCTGTTTTTTGTTTGGGGTTTGGTTTTTTTTTGTCATCACTCCCTCCACTGTGTGAGCCACACCACAGAGTCAAACGCCGCTGAGCTCTTTTGCTCAAGTGCAATGATGTGACAAATATAACATATTTGCTTTTCCTATCCCTAAGTTACACAGCTCTTTTGGCTGTACAATCTCGGGTCTCACGCCACACAGACCTGTGAAGGACTTGAGGCAAATTATCAGCAGGGTTTTTACTGCTAGAAATCAGTGTGTGCTGCCTCTGTGTGCAAGGCCAGGCAATGGGCAGGCTCACACCATGCAAGAAGGTGGGCTTAGTCACTGAAGCAGGTAATGGCAATGATCATGGCACGGTCAGGTGGGTCATCTCTCACCCATCTCCCTGTTCCTCATGCCGAAGGCTGCTAATATCGGGCTGATTGCAAGTGCTGGGGCTCCCACTGTTTCCCACTGGGGAGATTGCTCTCTGCCCTAATAGATCTAGCAATTTCAGCCATTCCTGCTGATGTTTTTACTTACTTATTTATATGCCTCCTTAGCTCTCCTCCTTTTCATTTCCTCCCATCACTCTGTGTCCAGACTGTCGGCAGAGCTATCATAAGTGCAATAAGGAATGGCAGGCAGGGTCTCTCTGAGTGATAATTGCATGCCTTGGGTGGTGTGATAGAGGACAAAGCCCAGAGCTGAGAGTCTCAAACCACTTGACAAGAACAATAATTGTCCCAAAGCATGCTGCCTGCAGTGACTTATTGCTGTTATCAAATGAAATATCTCCAGGAAAGACAGGGGGAGAGACAGAGCTGGCTACTGACTGGACCAAGCACCGAGGCGGCCTCAGAGCTGGATGTGACATTACTGACACACCATCAGATAGGGTGGTCCCACCTGGGTCTCCTTATAGCATCCTTTAACCAAAGTTGGAACCATTTAGTAAAGCACTTGTTTAAGATGGTTCTGATCCCTGGTGTAAATCTTGAGGGACCAGGCACTGGAGAGCCAGAATTAAGGCTTTTTCCTGATCCTATCCCATATGAAAGCAGGAAAAATCCCGCATTTTGCTGAATTTATTCTGCAAGAGCTGAATTTGAGCTCATCGGTGCCTAGCGCACGATGGGAGGGGGTAGATCTTGAGGCTTATGAAGGAAAACAAGCCAAGAATGATTGCTTAGTCTAGCATGCATCACCAACAGAAAGATCTGCTGGCAGGATAGCATCCCTTCAGGGACACACCATCACAACACATCCTCCCACCCTCCTTTGGACCTTCTCCAAGCCTGCAATGCAGGTGCTACATTCAGTGTCTCATCCAGCGACTCTGCTGAGTAAAAAGCTCTGTCAAAGGGGGCTGATTCAATTTGCAAACAAGCTCATACGGCTGTTTCTAAAGCCAGGTGACCCTTGGAGCAGAGGCTCATTGTATCGCAGTGGCTCCAGACTGAATGCTAATTCTGGCAGGGAAGGAAATAATCATGATGGAGACATATCTACAGCACTCCTTCCCTATTGTCTGTGTCCTCTGCCACCTGCTCTAACAGAGCCGGGGCTTCTCT
The DNA here is from genome assembly GCF_000737465.1 of Haliaeetus leucocephalus. Lineage (NCBI taxonomy): Eukaryota > Metazoa > Chordata > Aves > Accipitriformes > Accipitridae > Haliaeetus > Haliaeetus leucocephalus. The sequence goes on along the minus strand of NW_010973187.1, from coordinate 18,042,200 downwards.
ATTCCCTTTTTGTATCTGTGTGAATGTTTCTTTCTTTTGTCTGGCTCTCCCTTCCACATCTCTTTCTCTCAGTGTCTGGCAAATTCAGAGCAACAATGAAATAACATTTCTCAGGAAAAAAAAAGAACTCAAATCACAGCGTCAAAGTACCTTTGGAAGAAAAGGGAAGAAAAGAAAAGGAAAGAGAGGGAGAGGGAGAGGGAAGGGGAGAGAAAGAGGGAAAGGGAGAGAGGAGGCAGAAAACAGGATAGAAAAGAGTTGAGTTTATTCCAAAATAAGCCTCTCTCCCTGGAGAAGAGAGAGGTCCACCTGAGCCACCACGAAACATGGGATAGGCATCCTACAGACACCACACAGCAGCAAGGTCGCCAAGTGCCTTTGCATTAGCCTGAGAGTCAGCCCTGCCTCCCTGTGCGGCTCAGGAGTAGCCTTGAGTGTTCTGCCATGAAAACAATCAGTAAAATCAACATGGTGCTGCCGCAGCACTCGGGCATCCCTTGAGCAAATGCATCTCGGGATTCATCGAAGCCCGCTTGTCTGGTCCTAGGCACTAGCAACTTCTTGAAGCATGCAGGTAGTATGGGAATAGTAACCATTACCTCCCAAACCCAGGCTCACTTATTGGATACCACAAACTCAGATGCTGAGAGGGACCCTCCAGGACTACTGAGGCAGTCACTCCCCTGCTCAGCCCAATTATGCTTAAAATCATCCTGAGATAATCCATGCTGATGCCGATGGGGGCCAGAGAATTCATGACTCTAAAGGATGGCTGCTCTCTTCCCTGCTAAGACTCTTTGGACAGATATGTAGACTCTGCCCAGTCCATATAATACCCCTTTAGCCACAGGCTTTCACATTGTAAAACAAAATATTTTTTTTAAAAAGTGTAATGCCACCTTAATTTCTCAAGCCATCCATTTCTGTGAAACCTCAAACCTGGATGCTCACAGGCCACTAACCACTAATGAAAATCAGGGGGAGGGAGGGGGACAAACAAATAAACACAAGAGTGTCATTGGGAAGTTGCTTGTTTGCAACAGATCATAAAATGTGTGAACTGCCTATAATCTTCAGCACGCTACTTAATGCGGCAGGATACGTTGTGATGGATTTTAACAAGCGCTGCCCGGCATGGAGTGGCAGAGCTGCAGTGAAGTGGCTAAAGCCTGTAATTAGCTCTTTGACTAATAAATCATCTCGTAGTACCAGCAATGATAATGACTCAAATACACATCTTGGAGACGTGAATCTCATGGAGAAACCTCCAGAGAAGCAGAGACCACCGTTGCACATATGCACAGCTCCTGGCAGATGACAGCGTTTGCCCCCCAAACTGGCACTGCTGCGGTGACAGCACCGTTGTGACTCGCACAGGCTCCCTGGGAGGGGGGTTACTGGTCCTGCACTGCAGATGGGGAGGCGGAGGTGGGCAGAGGCGAAGAGACTCACCAAAGGTCAGGCAGTGAGTCAGTGGCTGGAGGAGGGTTTGACTCAAGCCTTCAGCACCTTACCCTTCTTTTGACCCATTACATGCTGGCGTTCGTCAGATTGTTTATACAGGGTTTCATATGTCCCGTCACCAAAACCCCACGTAATAACCTTAACTCTCAGGGTTGATATGAACACATGTCCCTTTGGAAACCCTTCTGAACGGACACAAGGATGTGACACTGCGAGGATATGGGCAGGTGAAGCTGATAATAATGCCTGTGGGTCATGGCTAAGGTGCCTCAGCACGGCCAAATGCCGCAATCCAAGGGCAGAAGCAACTACTGTGTGGTGACACCAGCTAGCCTAAAGAGCAAAAAGGGCAGTTTGCAAGCTACCATACCAGCCTTTCTTTGACTGTGGCTGGAATTGGACAGGCAATAAGGTAAAAAGGGCTGCCACACAACCCCACATCCCATTAGGACGGTGCTGTAGGCACTTCTGGTCCTCCCTGGCCCCTGCATCTCTCCCGAGTACGCAGGGCTTGCTCACCGAAGTGTTCTGGCACTGCACGCTGGAGCTGTTGAACCTCAGAGCGGGCACCCGCTGCTCATTGCCCTGGATGTTCAAGATGCATTCGTAGCCTCGCTGGCCCGACTGCGGCTGGGGCAGGTTCTTGGCCTTCAGCGTGATCGGCTTGATCACTTCCACAGGCACCAGGATCTTCTCTGCCTGTAGCAGCTGGGGACAGTCCTAGGGAGAGAGAAGACAAGGCGCCAAGTCAGCACACGGGTTTCCCAGCCCCAGCTGGAGTCCTCTGCTGCTTCCCAACCTTCCCACTTCACACTTCGCTTCAACCGATTACAAAGCCTTTGCATCTCCCTGGGCCTCAGCTTATTACAAGGGTATTCAAGGCGCATTGCCCGGAAGGCTCAGACAAACAGGTGAGGAAGGATTTCTCTTACAGACCATCCTTTCCTATCTCCCTTATTCACAGGACAGACTTTCAACCCTCAGGACCCTAGGAAGCTACCTCTGGTGCTTTTTAATACCTGCTCCATTAATCAGGTAGTGGGAATGCAATCGTATTCCCTCCGGGGACTTAGCCCAGTCACAGTGCCATGACATGAGAAGTGAATAAAGCAAAAACCTGAGCATAATTCCTTGCCTCCCCAACAGCCAGCGCACCTTTGTACAAAAGGCACAGCTCTAGCTAGCTCCAGCAAGACACGTTGTAAGCTACACAGTCTGGGCTGTTAAAAAGAGAGTTTGTTTTGGCTTAGAAGCGGACAGAATATTTATTACAGATGGATCCAGCTCCCAAGAAACAACTGTTACACAATGTGTGGAGGTCCCTTGGAAAGACTTGCCACCATTTCACAAAAGGAGCAGTGCTAAATGGATGCTGCTAATCCAGCACCTCTTGGTGAGTCCCTTGCACAGGTAGAGGTCTGGGCACCCAAAGCTGCCATGTAGAAGGCTGTACTCAAAGTCTCATTAAGTTGCACAGCTTTAGTTAGAGTAGCAATGAACTGCTTCTTCATAGTACAATCAGACAACTGCAAGCTGTCAAATTCATGTATTCTAGGAAGCTCTCAACTCTTTAGGAAATTACTGCAGCATTCGCCCGGCTAATCCAAGGCAGTTTGATATTAAATGGGATCCCTTAAAAAAATGCTACAACAGGCTACAAAACATAAGCATGCCATATGCACAGACTACGCTGTCTTGATCACTTGTGAGTGCCTGGCTGTCCCCTCTTTTAAGTCTTTTGAACTCCTACCTGCCAAGAGGAAGCCTGTCCCCTCTTTTTCTTCTCGGCACTGTTATTGGCACACCGCCTGCTCTCCCTAGAGCACCACGGGAGAGCAGCCACCCTGTCCAGTGCAGAGAGCAACACCATTTCAGCCTGTCTCGCCCAACGTTAAAGTCAGGTCCAGTTGGTGCAAGCAGAGACAAGGAACTTACATAAAGAGGTGCAAGCTTAATCTGTAGGTGTGGGCAAGGCATGGCAGGAGGCTGGACTGATCCAGGGCTGGAAAGTAGGGAAAGGGACTGAAGGGCTCAAAAGTGGAATTTACGGCTTACGAGAGTCTGGGAGCTTGTTAGAGCAGATGGTAGAAGCATCTTACTGAAGCAAATAGCTTAGGAAGATAAAGAAATGGATTAGACGTGTAACATCTGCAGTTACACCAACCAGAAATAGAATTACAAGAGCCATCAATCATCACACTGTGGGTATGAGCCGATCCATGGCCGGGGGCAGAAAGAAAATCCAGTAACCACCCAGCACATCACTGCAGTGAAGTCCGAAAGCCTTCCTCAGTCCCCAAAGAGGGTCTGTCTGTCCTAGTGGGGATGCCAGACTGAAGAGCCCTTCAGGGCAAACTGATTTCTCATCTGCACTTATAGGGTGATGCTAACGGTGTAAATACTTGACAGCTGCTGATGAACTTCAATTGGCTTTGCCCAGGTTAACACCAGAACCAGGACAGCCAAGCACACAGTCACTGGAGCTGGACGGAGGTAAACCATCTTGGGTCCGGTGGCCACTTGTCTGGGCTAATCTGGAACAAGACCTAGCTTAATAAATGCTACCAAGGACTGAGGCTTAAAAGGCAATCGCGTTAACCCGGCTGGATGGTGTAAAGCTTGGAGGTGGCAAGCTCATGTGGTACTGCATTGCAGTGATGAGATTTACCACTGCGATTCTCTGCTGTTTTGGGGATCCTGGTGCTGAGCGGCACTTCAACAAGCAGACTTGTGTGAGGAGGCTCCAGGAGTATATGAGCAGTGGAAGTTGCCTTACATGTCATCATGCACAAGGCACAGCCAGTGTGGAAAGAGCCTGTGTCTGACCCCCAGGAGTGCTTCAGGAGCTACACACTGTTCCAACACTCCCCGCTCTTGCTGTTGTCCTGTCCCATGTTGAAATGTTCCCAGGGAACTACTAATGCTGAAACACAATGGTTAAAGTGTCACAGAAGTGTTTGCCTTGACAAAAGGGCAAGGCTTGGCAGTCTAGAAAGTCTTTCCAACCTTGAGTCCAATGATCCTACATTATCAAGGCACACCAGCGTTAAGGCTAGCTGCAGGGTTAAGTAGCTACTCAGCATGAGAAATTGAGGCATAATCTAACCCTGGGTGACTTAGACCTATAAAAACCCAGAGGGCAGGGGAAGGAGGTGACCTGGGCTATATTAAAACAAGACTGAGAATCTCCAGTTCTGATCACGCCAGCAGATACCATGTATAAGTACCAGTTGGGACTGTGTGGTTTCAACACCCCCTGACCCTTCCCCTTCCCCTGCCCTACATGTCCTGGGGCCTCTGAATCAACTCCTTTTCTTTCTCCTGGCATAAGAAAAGACCTTGGCAACATCATCTCAATTTTTTTTCTCCCCAGCTATAGGAGTTCAGAGAGAGATGCATTGGCAGAGCGAATCAGTGGGATAGGAGGATGGGAAAGCCCTATCTGCTACTGAGCAGCCATTTCCCAAGAGTGGGCATTTTGCTTGATGTCTGTCAAATAGAAAAGCCTCTGAAGGGGGCTGGAGGATGGGGGTTGGAGATAGTCCACTAAGTTACCTGCAGGCCAATCCCAGCTCTTCAGGCTGGTCTTTCTTGTCTAGCTTTATCCCGTCCCCCTCCACCACTGGTGCTGTAACCTTTCCGATAACACTTGTTTCAAGTTCATTAACAAGCAGTGATTGCGGCAGCCCCAAAACAGGATTCGTTTGCATATAAAAAGCTTTGCAGTACTGTGAGGAAGTTCATTATAGATAATTGAAGAGGCGAGCGCCATAAAGAGGAAATCCTCCCAATGTGGCTTTATCTGATTGACCTAATGTTCTTTCTAATTGAAACGGGGGGGGGGGGGGGGGCAAAAAAAGGCAATTTCATTGGGTGATGTACTGCATAAAACCTCAGAGCTTGGACTGCTCTCGGTTCGAATTCAAATGTAGTACTCATTTTACAGCCTGTGTCAAGCTTTGGGTGCCTGGGCAGGTTTGTATTTTTGAGGGTAAAACTTCAACCTGCTCAGAGCAGACCCTGCAATCAGGACCCAAGCAGAAGGGTCCTTAAAAAAGAGTTATCTTGGGCATTTTCCAGCAGAAGCAGTTTCTCTTCACCTTTCCTCTGCAATGGACATCACCTAGGTTGGAAAAGCACGGTTTTCACATGATGTAGGGGAAATAAAAACATCCACTGCCAACAACTGTACCAAGGAAGGGCACAATCCCATCCCTTCTGCCTTTGGTATATAATAAATTAAGCCTTTCCCCCAACTCTAAGGGCAGCTGGTTCAGATTCCAGAGGAGCTAAAATCCAGTTTAATCTGTACCAGGGCAACACATTTGAAAGCGGACTCTTGATTCATTTTGTGTGTGCAGCTTCATTCTATTCCTTAAATGATTTCGAATGAGTCAGTCTCTTTAAAATAATATCCTCCACCCTTGCCAATTGCTCGTATCAGCAGCGATGCACACCTCAAATCACCAAATTTTGCCAGTTATCAAGTCAGAGAGCTTTTGCAGTGAAAACACTGCATGAAATGGGCTGTACTCATTGGGTCAATGGTAGTTTAATTTTCTTTATTTATAACTCCTCATAGAATGCCTGCAAATGTGTTTTCCTGTAGCTTGCAGAAATAATGAAGTCTCAAAAATATGAGAACCCTTTCTCTCCTTTTCTCTCACACATGTGTTATGGCCCTCATCACAGCTATACCTGAGTGAGTCCCCAGTGAGACCCATCATGAGAATTCTGCTAAAGAGGGCAACGAAACCTCTCTGAGGCTATGTGGTCTTAGCCCTGAACTAATTAGTTTGGGTCCTTTATGGTGCTTCATACATATATAGTTATGATTTCATGGAGATTTCACCATGCTGTTTTCCAGTATAAGCTGGACACTGACCAGATACTCTGAGTTATCATCTTCTCCTAGGGACTGAAGCATGTAGGGATCTTTCATAGTCTTCTGACATTGCATGGGTTTTTCTTCTAGCCTTGTTTTGTACAGTTTCACTCCCTGTTACTGTTTGTGACCAGGATCATGAGCCCAAGTCTCATCAAAGTATTTTCCAAAAGAAAATGAGTCTGATCTACTTTGACTGGCAGGCAACCTACATGGGAACAGGTAAAACATCTGTGAATTTGCAATGACCCATCCACCTATCAACAGTCTCCACCTTATATTGGTATCCCAGTTCACTTTTCTTCCCCTGTGCATCTCTTGTCATGCAGAGCATTCAGGTGAGTGAACCTTTTCTACTTTTCCTTCATACTGCTCCCTCACGATCGCTGGTAGCATTGACTGGATCTCCACTTTCTACAGAAGGAAACTAGAGCTCACCTATTGCTGACTGCATTGTAGGCATCTTTGGCAAGATAAACTCAACTCTTGGCAATGAATTTTCACCCTTTCTTTCCCAGAAGGGTAGGACTCATCTCCATTCAGGACCAGACATAGCCACCACCTCCACTACTCATCTCAAAGCATCCAGTTCCCCTTTTCTCCTCCCATCAAAATCCATTTTTTCACCCTCAGCTTCAGGGGTTTTTTTTGAGACTTTCTTTTCAGTATCCCTCATTCAGCAACCATCTTTTTGCCTTACCCAAGCCATCTTGCCTGGAAGGAACATGACCACAAAGTGAATCTAAGTAAGTGGGGGCCATAACTTACTCACTCAACCCTTTCGGGACCCCACAAGAAATGATGCTCAGATTGTTATTTACTCACATATTACATAAATACAATACATCTGTTGTTCATCTGCTCTGCTGAGCTGCAATGTACCATTTTCCCTGTGTCTCCTATGGCTTTCTCACCCTCCCACTCTGTGCTGTAATCAAGTCAAGAGGGTAAGATTTTAGAGGCAGGGACTGGGACTTTATAAAGATATCTAGACCACAGCATCTGGATGCTCTGTTAGTTAGATTAGATTTAAAAAAAACATTAAAACCAAAACAGAACAGGGAAAGAGAAAGAAAATGAAGGGAAGGAAGGGGAAAAAGGAGAGGGAAAACAGGCAAACAAAAAAAAAATTTTTTTTGGTCATTGATTTTAGAGGAATCAGATTTCACCTGGATAAAAAGCAGGAAAACAACAAGTTGGCAGATGAGAGGCAACAGGGACTGCCTGGAATACATTGCCTGAACTTCTCTCTCACACCTCAGCAGGGTCGCCCAAGGTCAGGGCTGTGACACCACACCAGCGAAGTCAGACCCTTGTTTAGCAGCTACGCTGTACTGCTGCAAACAGAGGGCTTCAGGCTCCAGGGCTGACAAGCTGGTTCCTTCGATGAATCATTTTTAAACTATTGCACAACTTCCCACCCCCAGGATAATCTGGAGAAGTAAGCAGCAAGGAGGTCGGCATTCCCAGTGCGGGAGGGGAAGGGGTGAGTTACAGTCCATGTTGTGTTTACATTATTACACCACTAATTCTTAGCATCATAAAAATTATATTTAAAATTTACACGAACAGTGCTGGGGAACGTTATTAGGTTATAAAGTGGAATCAGGTCAATGCTTTGTAGGCAGGATTCCAAGCTCCATAAATTTCTGGATATACTTCCCCCAAATTTACATCGGCACCAGCAGCAATCAAACCAGCTACAAAAAAGCTCACCCGGTCAAAGAATTTTTTAATGCACCATATATTTTATCTGCACTTCCTAAGTTTACAATGTTGTTAGTTTGATTGATGGTGTGCTTATTTATTGGCACAGCAAAAGTAATAATACATGAAGAAAATGCTCAGAACTTTAAAGGCAGCTGATGAGGAGAAAGCAACAGGATTTATAGGAAGTGTAAACATCTGCAGAGACAACAAAGAAATAATTGAGTCCTTGCATCGCTGTCACTTCTGGTGGCTCCTTTCTAGTTAAGAGTCTTCCATGCACTCAGGAGCAAATACCAGTTCTCTTTTGTCAGATATTGCAAGTGATTCTGGTGCCTGGGAAAAGGTGGTTGGCCTGGAGGCTGGTGCTCAGTCTATGGAAGAGATTTGGCCCTGTTTAGGCTCTGTGCACTCTAGTAGCTGCATACTTCAATGGTGGGTTGCACAGATGAGTGTAGTGATATTAGTGTAGTGATATCACTGCTGGAGGAAGGGAGTCCAACAGATCAATAGCAGATCATTAGCTCAATTGCCATAACCTCTTGGGTCCTTGGCTTCAGTGTTGTGAAGGCTAGAGTGCAATGCTGATCACCAGAGAGTGGATGGAGACTCGAAAAGCAGAATCTAAATGAAGATAACTAACCTCCTCTCACATGGCTTACTGCTGAATCCCGTTGATCGGGAGCAAAGTGACTCCCCCAAGGCCACGCAGGCAGTGCTGGGAAATGACCCAAGTCTGTTGAGAGCTTGATCCCAACCTAGGACTATTCTGCCTCTGAAGTCAGTCCACACATCTCTGCTGATCAACATTAATGATTTTTACCCTCCTTTAATTCTTTTTTAATAGAGTCTTTCTCAGCTGGTCCATTATTTCACAAGGATCAAGGTCAGGCTGCCATAATTATCCAAGCACCACATTTATCCTTTTTAAATAGAGACACAACATTAGCTTTCTTTCAGCCCTTTGCTGCTTTGACACACTCTCAGAAGGAAAAGTAATGATCCAGAGAGCAGGAGCCTTCTGGTCACTGGATGAAGGGAGTGGACTAGTGACAAAAATAGTAGATGATTGTGTCATTAGGTACATCTGCTCAAAGGAAAGGGGCTACTGGAGAAATGCAAGCAGCCTCAGTTCTGGTGTTTCCTGAGTAACTGCCTGGTTTTGAAATCATAAGAAATATGAATGTGTGCACTGAGGACTGTGGTTTACATGCAAGAGACCAGATGACCATGTATCTACTTGGACAAAGTCTGTCATTTGTTAAAGGAAAACCCTGGTTAAGTAAGACAGTCTTCAGAATAACACGCACAGTAAAACTGGATTGTGCAAAGCCATGGAAAGCACAGGGCAGAGCACAGGCAGCTTATAAAGCAGTAACAAATTTCTTCTCTAATTATTACTATATAAATCTGCGTCCTTCTGCCTAGCCAGCCTTCTGTCCTTCTGCAAGGACTTCCATCTGAAGTTCACAAGACCTTACATGTGTAAGAAAGCACTGTATGTCTATGCATGGCACCCTAGCAGCCCAATGAGGCTGCGAATTTTGAGCATTGCAGTAACACCCCTTACTGCTTATCCATGTAGGTACCAATGACATGGACATGTCACTCCTCAACAAAGCAGCTTCCTATACATCTGTGCCAACAAATGGGGTTTGCATGCATAAGGGACATTCTCCAACCAAGGCTCCCTCAAAAGCGACAGGGACTCTCATGACAACACTCTCATGTGGGGATTTCTGGTGTCCAACAAGAGTTGAGCCCAAGCTGTAGCGCTTTCTTCCTAAGAGAGGACCGAAAGACTATTTCTTCTCTAAAGCTGCCCATTTTTACAAAGTTAGTAGGAACTTGGTATCTTTGAGAGCTCCAGACTTTGGCCCAACTAGGCCAAGAATGGCCAATGAGATCAGAAGTCAATAGAAGAGACAGAGTAACAGATGGACCGGAGGTTGCACACACAGGCCGCGTTGATGCAAACTCACTTCCTTCAGAAACCAGGACAGAAGCCCAGAGAGTCATAATACTTTGGCTTCCACAATGAAAAGGTCAGGACCATGATATCCTGGCTTTTGCCACTCACCCCTCACCAAGATGCATGACAGCATGAGATAACGTCCAAGCCAAAGCAAATGGGCTTATGCTCAAAGACAAGGCGGGGAAGGAGGGTCTGGGCTCAGCCTCCTGGAGATGCCCCAAGCAGAGCAGGAGGCACATTCCAGCCTCACCTCTTACCTGCAGCTTCAACATCCTGAGAATGTTTCTCCTTGGCCAGGTCCCAAAACTCACATGTCCAAAAGCAGTGAACGCAGCTGATGCTGCAATGGAGAAAAGCAAAATCTTCCTGCTTCGGGGACAGGCCATCACCCTGGACTAAGTCTCAACGGGGAATTGTCTTTCGTCCCCCAAACTGCAGGGTGCTATACAGTCCTAACAGATGTTCAGATAGCCAGAAAATCCTGTAGCCACTTGAGGCATTACAATGGCATCACACTAAGCCAGGCTATCAAAACAACATAAGCTCTTCCCAATGTTATTTCAAGGGTGCTGTGTTGGCAGGGACAGATGAATATTATTACCCTGTTGCATTCTGAAATCACTCTGTCCTACAGGATAAATAATCTTGCATTACAAAGATGAGCAGCCCAACTGGTATGAGTAACATTTAGCAGGGACATGGTATTGAGTGTCAGATGTTTCTTACATCTCTGTTCAAACCAATCTCCCTGAGTTGCTCCTAGAAATTACATGAATAAGTCCTTGATTAGTGTCTCACATTGTGGCTGGAGAAGCTAAGCTCTAAGAAAACAAGATGTGTATTAAGGTAGGATGAACTTCTCACAGGGAGGCCTTTTTCCATCAGTTCTCAGTTCCCATTGCGGTTTGGTTGGAGGTCTCAACAAGGAGAAACAGGGTGGAGCTGCCTTGCACAAGGGCAGATTTCCTGCAGATCCACCACCATAATAATCAGAAATCCTGCTAAAAGTTAGTGTGGAAATTGAACAAGTTACTAGCCTTTTCCCCTGCCAGCTGGATGACTGCAGGGCAGAAAGGCTCAGAGATGACAAAAGGTACCCCAAAATAACAGAAGGAGTCACTTCACACACAGGCTTTCCATCTTTTTCTTCACCTCAGTGCAAGTCAGTATGACTTGCAAACAACAGCAAATTATCTAATTTGTTTGTACATGCTCAAAGACTTCTTATGAACAGCCCCCACTGCGAGATCACAGCTCCAGGTACTAAGTGCTGTACAAGCACCTATTAACGGAAAGTGCTTACCCAAATCAGAAGAGGGTGTGCGAGAAACAGGGACACAGAAAGGTGAACGTGTCCAAGCCAATGCGGAGGCAAGAATAAAACTCTCATCTGCTGAAATAAAACCGGTGGCCTCATACACTACCCGATACTGCCTCTGAGCAGTATTTTCATGCTTGAACAGGACCCCATAAACAAGGGGAAAGCTTTCTGCCTCCACTTTCTGTGTTTAATTTCCTCTTATGATTATCTGAAGCACCCCTTCCGAAGAGCATGTACCCACTACACGATACATCTCCATTTCTGGCAAAGAGCCATTAACGGTGGGTGAGGGCAGAAATGCCACAGCCTGAAATGCCAAACCACCAGCAGCCCCAAGGCACGGTTGGGTCGAAACCATCAGCTACAGCCTCCTCCCAGATTACCCCTTGCCTCCCCGTGGACAGGATGCCGACAAGACTGAACTCCACCACACCTGCTCGGAAACGCTTCGAAGACCTAAATAGACGTTAAAACACCAAAGCCCCGTGCTGCTTTGAAAGCAGGTGCTGTGAAATGGATGCATCGCTACGCCAGATCCCAGCTGTACGGGGTGGCTGCTGCTTGCCCGCAGCAGCTGCCCGCCTAGAGCTGCTCCTGCTCCCCTCGCCTCTCCTGCCGGTCCCCCTGCCTGCTCACAGCACTCGAAGGCAGCAGGTTGCCTGCAGTTTCCATAGAAACTACACCTCGCACCCTCCCTTTAATGATAGACAGGTGCCAGGATAAGCGAGCAGATAATCGACAAGCGGGGAAAGATTCGGCGCTCTGGTGTTGGCCTCGCTGCAACTGTCATTAGAGTCCCGGAGAAAGGAGAGATCCATTAATTTGGGCGGAGATGGGTTTTCTCTCGTCCCCGTGCCGATGCTTCCAGCAGCCGCCTCTCTGGCCGGGTTAAGGGAGGCTGGAAAGAGGAGTGGGAGGGAAACCGAGCAGTTGCCACAGCAACAGCTGAAGATGCATCACCCGAAGGGTTGTCTATGCGAGGGAGCAAGGAGTTGACCATGCTCACCTGATGGCCCAGCAGGTCCTCTCCCCCCTTCCCAGTGCAGCCACCCAGGCATTTCCACTGGGGTGCATTTTAGGAGGAGGTGGGCACCACGCCTGCCTTCTGCAGCTTGCAAAGAGGACAAAGCAGGACATTTGGGGGCCCTGAAAACCTCTCTGCTTTTTGAGACCTTGAGGAAAAACCCTCCTTGAGCCAGACTGAGATGCACTGGCAGGGTGGGGAAGGGCACTGCTGAGTTTACTACAGACAAAGTCCATAATGAGGAGATGTGGGCATTATCACTTTAGAATAGAATAGAATAGAACAGAATAGAATAGAATAGAACAGAATATTTTTAGTTGGAAGGGACCTACAATGATCATCTAGTCCAACTGCCTGACCACTTCAGAGCTACCCAAAAGTTAAAGCATGTTATTAAGGGCATTGTCCAAATGCCTCTTAGATGTCTCCCCGTTCAGGTTGAGCTGTCATTATCACTCCCTACCTTCTTTTTTCCCTTCTGTTCTTCCCTGTTTCCCAAAAACCCCATCCCCAAGAAGCACAAGTGGCCAGCCAGAGGTAAATCCATGCACTCCATTGCAGAGCCTCCGGTAGAGCTCTTCATTCAGCACAAGGCACGAGCAAGCACTGGGCAAAGCAACACTCTGCTCCTCGGCAGCTGCTCGCCAGCATGCAGCTCACACAGCATTCTATTGCTTTTGACAAATTAATATTTGAAGCAGTTGTTTCTTTTATGTGGGCTTTACTGTCGTTAGCACGTACAACTCGACATAAAACACTTTGGTGCGAGATCTTTTCTTCTGTTCTCTTTTTAGGCAGCAGATGAAAATCCTTTTAATAAAAAGCTTGTTTGGGGGAGGAAGAAAAACACACGCACACGCAAATCGGCTGAGCAGGGAAAGATGAAAACCTCCTTCAAGGTAATTAAATGATTATGTATCTTTTAAGCCCGGCGGATAATAGATTTGTTATCTAGGCTTGCTTTCAGCTTTTGCCATTTTTTTTCCCTCTCTTTTCCCCCACACAAAGCTAAAATCCTTGCACGGCCTGGAACAAGATAGTGTTCATCTCAGGGAATAAGGCACAAAAGAAGACTTAGTCCTTTATTCCATCAACTCAAGTAGGCTACCCCAGCTTACTCATCCTTGTACATATGTCTGTGAAACACTGACATGAAAACTACCCACTGGATGAGAGCAGGTCTGTACGAAGACAAGATGGACAATGCCATCAGGTGTATTGGGTAATACGCATCAGGAGAGGCAGGTGCTGTTTCTGTAGCTTCTATGACACTGGACACCCTCAGATCAATTGTTTTACTCCTCCATGCCTCAGTTTCCCTCCACTACTTGTTGACTGTCTTGCCCATGTACAGAAGAAAATGACAGAGCTCTCTTACTTGGTGATTTTGTCAAGTAAGTAAGGGGTGATTTCACAGTGCGTTAGTCTGCAGTGCAATGGTTTGTGGTGCGATGCTAAGCCTGCACTATGACTTTAGCTACAGTCAGCAACAAATGTCAAAAGCAGAGACAGGATGGCCAAGAAAAAAAACCAGAAACTTGGCCTGCTCCCTTTTATCTTTGAGACTAATTCTCTCCACTTTTGCCACTAGCTCTCTTTGTGAAAAACAACAACAAGCTACTTCAGTATTAAAATGTCTTTTCTTTCTTGTTCTTTCCCTTCCTGGCCTCAATAGCAATAATCTCAGTTCCCCTTTATAAAGCAAGAAGTCACTCAGTATATTTCAAGCTAGTGGACTTGGCTTTCGAAAACTTGCTGTAAGGGGAAATTATAAGCCAAGGTGAAGTATTTCTGCCACAAATCATCTGGAGACATCATCAACCCTATTTGATTGAGTTCAGTGCCGTAATCATAAATACACTTGCTTTATGACCACGCTGGAGTTCTTCACCAGGAGCAAAAATGGGCTTTCCCAGGGTTCCCAGTCTAGTTGATTCAGCTCTGTTATGGGCAGAGCTGATTCACCGAGCACCTGACAAGTGACAGGTAAGAAAGTCATGGCTCCTTGTTGATAGCGAGGGATGTGCCTTTTCCGTCCTTCCTCCATCTCTGGTTTAGTTTTTTTGCCAGGTGGTGGTAGGACAGCTGCCCTGTCCCACCCTGGGGCTGGCCGATCACAGCTATCCACCATGAAATTCAAAGGCTCCCCTTGGATGGTAGATCACAGGCTATACAGATAGAAAAAATATTTTGCCTTCTGGACAGCGTGGGTCATGGCCAAAGCCTTTCTGCTGACCCACTGGATCAGGCTCAAATTCATCCTGCACTCTGCATTAATCAGCAACTCATACTACAAGGAAAAAAAACAAAGTAAAAAACCCAAGATAGTGTCAGAGAACATGAAGAAGACCTGAAAGAAAGGCAAGTTGAGCCCAAGGGTATCCAGAAACTTGTGAGATGTGCTAAGGAAATGATAAGAGTCAGAAGTACACAAGGGCACAAGCCTCCCTTCAAAGTGCTCCAGGCTGGTCCAGGGGTGCTGTGTACCAGCTCAATTGGTCCATTTGCAGCCCAGGCCATCTGGAGAGTGGGAAGCCTCTTCCCACATTACAGCAAGATGCTGTACAGGCAAAGAGAGAAAAAAAAATCACCTGGAAGTGGGTGTATTGGCAAAAGAAGGTGAAGGCCATAGTGAGGGGGAAGGGAGCAGGCTTGGCATGCCAGCAATGATGATTACAGAGGGAAGGAGTTTCTGGCACCAGTCCATATGACAGAGTAACACCAATATTTGTTTGCTTGGCAAGGAGTCTCTTGGTGCAATCAGACCATACAATCCTGGAAGCTGGCCATACTAATCTGCTCAGCAGATTCATGGAAGGACTGCAAATGGGATGGTCCAACCATCCCACGCTGGTAGTACAGTTTTGCATCAGTACCTCCTCAAGACTTACTTATTTAGAAGGTACTCATGCCTGGATGGTAGCAAACGCTTCCGTCTCCTCATCCTCCAGGGTCCAACTGCTTGTAGAGGAAAGGATCAAAAGGAGCATTGCAGATGGAGATGAAAAGCCAGTAAAAATAGGCCCACTCAGGGTGATGGTACGTTTTGAACACTACTGAAGATGGCATTGGGAAGTCTGGAAATCAACCTCAGCCCTGTCAGCCTTGTGAGTCATCGGCAACTGGGTGGAGGTCTGGATGGGGAATAAGAAGCCAGGCTTAGCTTCAAGTTACCAAATGGTTTCTATTGTTCAAGAGCCCACTCAACAAATAGGCATGGGTACATGACAGAAAGGGAAAGAATTGAAGGTGAAAGTAAAAAATAGACAGTGGAAATTTCAGTGAGAGAGATGAGTCAGTGAGAACATGGCTTCTCAAGAGAAGTGTGGGAGATATACGCAGCATTTGTTCAAAGTGCCATTTGGCAAAACCTTTCTGGCCACAGAGCAAATGTAAATCTGTCAGAAGGCACTTGTGACACCATCCTTTCCCAGCCCTAGTGTCCTTGAGGGCCACAAACACACCGATGGCAATGAGAAGGACCATGAAGCTACAGGGCATTTCTCATATCGCCAGGCAGAAAGCTATCTCTGAAAGTTTTGCGTTTCGCAAGGCCATTATCCTTGCAGATATTGTCCAGTCATTCCAGTGCTGAGAAGTGTTTCTTCTCCACAGCAGACAGCAAAACCAGCTCCTGAGCTGAGCAGCCGACTGCCAAATGTTGTCTCCTGTGGGAAAGAGGGTTGTGCCTGGGGATTGTTTTGCTGCAGAAGCCAACAAGGCTGCAGCCCTTATTAGCAATGACCAATGTAACATATATGTGTTGCATGATGCTATCATTGCCTTGTAGATCAACAGTTGTCTTCTAAGGTCAAGTTTGTGCCTCTTCCTGCTGCCATGCAAATTGCACAGAGCAGCTTTGCAAGATCAGAGAGGGAGTATTTGAAGGTCAGCAGGAAATCCTGTGTTAAGGGGGATAGAAGAGAGAAAGAGCAATCTCTACTGAAAAAGCCCCCCAGACTGGATCTGTCTCCTAGTCTGAAAAGGATACCTTTCAGAAACAAAACTAGTGAGAGGTGATAAAGCAGCGATGGAAAAGGTGCGCTAAAATAGGCTGATCTGCCGAGGCCAATGAGTCCACTGCCTGCTCCCCAGTTCTGCAGAGCAAGACCTTGGAGGGGATAAAGACCAGGGGCTGTGCGATCCCCAGTCTCTTCCCTAAGGAACTGGGATGACACAGAGCTTCTCATGATCTCCTTTCCGATGGGAGCAAGTGTCAGAAACACCTGGGATGTGATACGAGTTGAGGGAGGAGGAGATGCACTGAGATTTGTAGGCACTTCACTTTGGGCAGAGGGCTGGAGGAGAGAAGAGGTGGGAACTGGGGAGGTGAGTCCTGTGCATGGTGCACGAGACACACCAGAGGAGTCTGCCAGAGGAGATAAATGGTTGTGGCATTGCACAGCAGGAACCTGAGACAAAGGGAATGCCGCCTGAGCAAGAGGCTGAGGTCCCTCCAGTTCCTGAAGAAGAAGGCACAGAGACCTGTGGCCAGCAGGACTGGCCAAACTCTGCCAAGGCTCCATGCAAGGGAATAGGATCTGCCTGGCTGGGATAGTCTACCAGAAGGGCTGAATCCTGGGCTGCCTTCCTTCACCACTTCACCACCGAGTAGAAGGTGTCAAGCCCTCCAGCTCATCAGCAAGTTTTCCAGCACATTTACAGCAAATTCTGAATCCTGGTAGAGGAAGAACTGGCAGCCTCCCTGCTCGTGAATATTTATGGCCTGTCCCAATGCCACAGCAGTTCAGGATGTCTGCTCCAGGACACCTCAACCCGCACATATGTGACATCTCCACCAGCACATAAGGTAGGGGTGGGAGGGAATGGGTGATGCCACAGGAGTGTGAAGACACTACACGTGTGTCATCTGGTCCAGCAAACTGGCTTGCCTGGGTCAGGGGCTGGGGGTAGGTGGGGGAACATGTTAGAGACAGCAGACCCAGCAGGCGGCACAGGGAGCAGTGGGGATTTCATCCTCTGAATGCGACACACGTTGCCGGAGTCTTCAGCAGCTGCCTCTGCGCTCAGTGGTTCAGCAGATATCAGATCTCTTAATGGGTACTGGTCCCTTGGGCCAGGCAAACAATGAGCCATCTCAGGTCATTTACCAGACAGGCCAGGATGCTTTCAGACCATTCCTGACCAGGAAGTAATTAAGTGGCTTCCTATTTGTATTCTCCCGAGCTCCACTTGTCTGCAAGTGCTTGTTAGTTACAATACGAGCTAGACAGCATTTGCGGCACAGCAGCCAGCTCTGTATTAAGCCCCAGGGTCCAGTTCAGCTCAGCAACTGGCGATGAGGCATTCTCCAGCCTTGTCTGGAGGCAGTTTGATGCACTGGCCATTAGGCACTGAACACACAAAGCCACAGAGGTGCTCGAAGCATGGCTGAAATCCACTGACACTCTGGACATAGCCCTAAATCGTCCCCAGATCTCAGCCTGAGGAATATCTGCTTAGAGGCAACCTCCTGCTCTCCCAGAGGAGATGCATGCCCAGTGTTTCCCATTCCTCCTAGTCCCTTGGTGCCGGGAGCTTGCAATGACTTTCCGAGGCAACACGGTCCCTGTAGTGTATAGGAGGGAGAGGGCAGCTCCCTGGGGGTCTGGTAGAGCAGAGAGGAGAGGAGCTATCTACAGAGGGAAAGGTGAGGGTCTCCTGGAGGGTCAGCAGAAGAGGGATAGAGTGGGACTGGAGGTGGAGAAGACTTCCTGGACATGTTAGTCTGACCCAGGCCAAAAGGCGGCATCAGCCCCAAGCAGCCCACGTACGTGACGCGTGCCCTGTGCCCCTGCCTACCTCGGGCAGCTTGACTCGTCCCTCCTGGAAGGAGCAGGAGCTGGGGTCATGAGTGCAGACGTGGCGGTACTTGCACCAGTGACATCGGTAAGGGCTCTCCACGCACGACAGACACCTGAAAACAGAGAGAAAGAGTAGTCACTTGGCCAGCCAAGTTCTGTGAGCCAACAGGAGTTGAGGCTGAGAGTGTTTCTCAGAGGGAAATATAGCCCAGCAAACATTGCTTTTGCCATCACTAGCAGAAGGCCATAGGCTTTGAACTGACCCAACACCATCAAGTCGCAGGATGGTGCTGGACTTGCCATGGCCTCAGCTGGTTGTCACTGTGTCTCATATTAATCAGATAATTCAGATTGCATTCATATCATTGTAACTAGAGTAGTAATAAATATTCGTTGTATTTTGGTTGCCCTGTTACAACTTTTAATCTGACTATCATGTTCTCAGCTTCATACATAAGAGGCGTTCCCTTTTTTGCCCATAACAAAATCCTGAGTGTAACCAAAAATACAAGATCAGGGGATGGGTGTAAACTGCTACAGCCTCGCTGCCTCCACCAGTGCCTTGGGAGCTGCGAACACATCGTGAGAAGGTGACTAAGAGAGGGGCAGGCAGGAGGAGCGATGCCCGTGGAGGGCAGTCCCTGTGCACCAGCAGTCCCATCTGGCTAATCCTTCCACTCTCACGCATGATACAGAGGTCAGACACAAACTGGGATGCACTAAAGTCAGAAAGCCAAGGATTAAGCAGGGCATTTTCTCCCCCTGTGTCCCACAGGCTTATTAGTGTGAGTTCTGCCCAGGGTGATGGGACTCTTGCAAATGTATGAACTGTATTCTTCTTTTCTTCATCTCAGCAGAGAAGGAAAGACTATTGTAGCACTTGCCTGGGAAGCAGAGGGCATATCTAGGATGTCACCTGCTCAGGGTGTAGGAAAGAGCCGTGCCCTCCATCTTACAATGTTTTGCTCTCCTATGCCCCATAGACCCTGTAGAGTAAGAGCTGCAAACACCTCTCCTGGCTGTGTTACAGCACCGACTTATACGTACATCTCCTTTTTATTTTTTCATTTAATACGATGTCTGCTCACCAGCAACCAAACTGAGCCGTAACGAGCTCTCTGCACAAAACAAGCGCTGGACGGTAGTGACTCCTGGTCACTCACACTGTTGGAGATCTTCATGTAGTTGCAGCCTCTGATGTACCTGGAGAGGACTTGGGGTGGGGAGGAATTTTTCCGGCCCTTATGTGCCACTGGGTTTTTAATGGGCAGGAGTGAAAAAATTGCCTCCAGTAGAGCTTGGCTGAGCCCAACAGGCAGGCGCACACCCTCTCCCCTGTCTCTGTGAAATCTCGCTCAACTCCAATCCACTTTCAGCTCTGGTACAGCGAGCTATTCTTCAAATTGGTAACAAGTGCTTGCTCTGATACATCAAATTAAAAATGGATAGTGTATTATACTTTGTCAAGTAAGAAACCAAAACATGCCATAAATATTTAACACCACCATCTCTTCTGCTCTCCCCCCCAACACTTGCTTTCTGACACCGTTTGTCAAAGCAGCAGGAACACGGAAACAGGATTTGTGTTTCCTTGTGAATTGCTGAGCCACAGTAATTATCTGCTTTTGGCACTTCTGCTGGCTCAGTGGTGGGGACAGAGCCGCTCAGCCTTGCTCAGGGGTGGATCAACCTACTGGAAGAGCATCTTTCTGCAGGAAAGCGGCAGACCTGCTCCGGTGGGGCAGCTCCTGAGCAGCCCTGGGTGCCAGCTAAACCCCAGAAGAATGGGGTGCAGGGCAGGAAAGAAGCTGGCAGGGTGGAAAAAATGGTCTTGAGGGAATCAGCTGGGTGTTCCCCGCTCAGTTCACAACATGCAGGAACCAGAAACTCCCGTCTTTCCAGATCTGAAGGTCCAAGCTCATGCTAACCACTTGGGGCAGGCTCCTACTGATGGGACTGACAGCATGGATGAGGGCTGGAGGTGGGTATGTACGAGCAGCATCCAGCCATCCACAAAAAACTGCTTAATAGGCAGATGAGGGGGCCATTTGCTGAGGTTGTGACTCACTTTTGACTCAATTCTGTGGCAAACTCCCGCTAATGTGGTGCTCCTCTGCCCGAGGGACACATGAAGATGACAATGATGACTCCTCAAGACAACGCCTTCCTGCAAAGGAGGCTCATCAACAGAGCAAATGGTCACTACGCTACTCTTGGCCTTCTCAGGAGGGACGCCACCGTGCTGACTATCACACAAGTGACCCTGGCCCCTGGTCACCTCCACACCTAACCAGCTTCCTGAGGGACACAAGCCCCAGTCAGCAGTGGATTCTGTGGCAGATCCAGGGGTAGAATGGAAAGCAGGTATCAAAAGAAATGAACATACGAGTTGTGGACGCTGCAGTTGTAGAAGACGAAGCTGGTGCTGGCAAAGGTCATACCCGTTTCCTTGGACTTGAGCTGAAGCTGGACAATGTGGTGGTCTCCTGGGGAAAAAAAAAGACACATCAGTGTGAGACTGCTTTGTTAGTGTAGTTAAGCCCTGTTGGTCATGCCACCAGTCTGAACCTGGAGCTGTGCCACAGTACCTTGGCTAGTCTATCCTCAATAGATGTAGAAAATGCAATAAAATCCTTCTAGAGTCCAGTTCTCTGAGTACATCTCTCTCTCTTACGGTACTGGGGTGATGGAGTGTGTCTTCACCACTGGAAATTAGCATACCTGGGAGCAGAGTCTGGGCTGTATGATGACAACAGGCCTAGACCATACCTCACCAATTTCAAAAATATTCTGACTGAAGTCATCAGGTAGGAAAGCTAAGCTCAAAGAAAGGATGCAGATGTCTGGAATTAGGAGGCCGTTAAATTTGAGTACTGTCCTTAAAGTTCTTCCTTGCTGTTGGTTCATTTGATGTCCCCAGAAGGAAGGAGCCTGTGGAACATTTCACTGCTGGCCCCAGACATTGGTGGCCTGTGCATACACTGCCTGAAGGATAAATGTACTGGCTTTCCTAAGGGGATAAAGAAAGATCTACATTCTCCTCACCCTCATTATTTAACATCTCTGAATATGGCCCAATACCCAGGACAACCATGCCTGAAAAAGGCCACCTCCCGATCCTGCGCCCAAAGAGAGATTATACCTTGAGAAAGCAGGGTGAAGGAATGAGCAAGGACGATAGATACCATAATAGTGAGGATAGGGTAGGGGCTCCCTATCTGCAGCCTGGGAAATACTGATGGACAGGAAGATTCCCACATGAACAGTTCTTCCAGATTCACTCACCCCGTTCACCCCAAGGTCCATTCACCCCAGCCTTAGGCTACAAAGACCCCATCTCCGTGTGAGAGACATCCACGAGCCATTGAACTTCCAGAAGGACCCATCCATTTCCACAGCAGACCCATCTGCAGCAAAGCCCGCACCTCAGCTCCTACACACCATCTCCTCATTCCCATTCCCATGGCTCCTGTGCTGGAACTGTCACTTCTTCCCACAATGCCAAAAGCCCTATTCAGAGCCCATCAGCTGTGGGTAATGAGCGGGCGCAATAATTGCAGTAATTTGGTGGGGAAGGGACCCATGTTTAATTCAAGACCTCAACCTGGCTGGCCCTTTCACCTCTATTATTTTCCTCCTCACCTGAAAGATTCATTAATCAGGCCAAAGTAAACTTGACAATTCGTCGCAGCGTGCGCCCGTGTGCACGCTCACCCACCTACGAGCACACACGCGCACAGACGCGCGCACAGACCACACACTTCACTAAACACATTTTGCTGCCAGTGTTCGACTCTGCTGCCCATCTGCTGCCGCCGGCTTTGACAACTCTGTTAACCGCTTCGTATTTAACAACTTTGCCAGCGTCTTGCATATATTTTAAAATGGGATGTGAGAATTGGGTAGCCCCAGGGATCAGATGTGCTACAGAGCTGCACATCCTTTGGTTCAAACCCAGCTTCTGGCACTACGCATGGAGGACTCTTGGTCTTTGCAGAGTTGCGGAGCACCAGCTGCTGAAGTTGATACAAGCCGCAGGTGCCCGGCTTCTCTGAAAACCATGCTTCACAAAAAATCTCTCTCTTGTCCTGCCTCCAGCTTCCACTGCTATTTTTGTTTGCTGGTTGATTATAGCCTGGCCTGGGATAGATGTCCATACCAAGGAAATAGTTTCTGGCATCTGTCTTGGTAGGCAAACACGACTGATAACTCAGTGGGACCTGAAAATGGTAACAGCCCTCTGGGAGCTTGTTTTGGGACCACAATGGAGAGCACCGGCAGCTGTGTGCAGCTTGGGGAGAGCAGAGATGATGGTGACAGTTCATGTCACTTCATTTTCTGTGGCCTGAGGATCCTTAGAGACAAACTTTACAGTACATTTCACAAGAAGCTAAGGATGAAAATGGCAGCACCCTCTCTGCATCTCTTGGGGTGACCAACAGGGTCAAGGTTTTTATAGTAAGTCCCTGCAAAGAGCCACAGGTGCTCTTGAAAGTACCTAGAAACGTTGTTAGAAAAGGAAACAAAAAAGGGCAGGGAGTTGTAGGTGGGGGGACCATCCTTGGAGACAAGGTATTTTTCTGTCCTGGACCACTTTGGGAGAGGGAGCCAGTAGCAAACCTGGAACAGCTGAAAGGAGTAAAGGCTGGGGACAGAGCAAGGAACTAAGCATAGAGATCTAAATCTGGGAGGAGCAGGATAAAATTACAGGCAGGATCATTCATGCCTGCAGGACTTTCTGGCTGCTGCATGGGATGCGATGTGTTGAGAGCATGTACACCCTCATTCCCTGGGTTGTACAACACCAGCCTGGGCAAAAGGTGCACAAATATCCCACATCCATCTCTTGCCTTCGCTAGATGTATGCAACTGCCACTCGGTGGCAGTCTGAAAACACACAGTATCACACATATAAGCATCTTAATGCATTTACTGGTATTGCAACTCAATACTTGCACACGTGTGCACACATAAACAGACACATTCAGACAGCTCCCGTTACAAAGTGCTGCTGCGCAGCTCCAGCCCCAAGCACCGGCACAGCGTCCCACCCGCTCCCTGTGCTTTGCACCCCCTGTCCTCAGGCTCCCACAAGCTCTGCTTTGGGAGAAAGTAGAAGGAGAGACACAGGGCTGTGGGGTGAGGAAGGGAGGGAGAAGTGGAGCTGTGGGATACCCACCGTTCTCGGTGATGATCTGGGGCACTTCTTTGGCAGCTGGCGAGATGCATTGGATCTGACTGCCCACCACCAAGCCATCCATCTCCGAAAGGTCCTCAAAGGTGCAATTGACTCCTGCTGACAGCTCAGGGACATTGTAGGTCTCCAAGACCAGCTGCAAGCAAAGACGGAGGGAGAGAAGAAGAGATAGAAAAAAAAGAAAAGAGAGAATACTAAGCCAAAAACCAGAGCTGGGACAGCAGGAGAGAATTACACTGGAGAGGTTGGACAAAGAGCCTCTTGCTAGAGAGAGCATCCTCCTTCAACAGAAAGCAGCGATTCAGGAGAGGGATGTGTGCGCGGAGGGGGAAGGGGATGAGATGCTGATGCCGACACAAGTGGTACGTGGCTATGGGGGGACGACGGCACTGCACCCCAGTGCTGGCTGGGTCAGTGGAGGGGAGGGAGTGCTCGCTATCTGTCATGCAAGTGTAAGGTTAGGCAGGGAGTCTTTGGAGCCAGCCGTGAAGACCAGGGCTTTGGTGGCCCCAAGGCACGCGGTTTCTGAGGAAGGTGACTACTACTCACAAGAGGCACTCTGCAGACTACAGAGAAACTGTAGCGCTCCAGTCTAACTCTCTACGGCCTGCTCTCCTAGCATCAGCAGATGGGGGAGCACTCTGTCACCAAGTTCCTGTGTAAGGAGAGTCTAGTTACAGCCTTCAGTCCGCCACAAAAAAACGCTGTCTCTAGAGGCACAGCAAACCTCTCCTGCCCATCCCACCAAAGAAGCAGTTGGCTCTGGGGACATGCTATACTGGGGCTCCATACATAAAAAAACCTGTGAAGGTAGAATTGCCCATGTTTTTAGAGTTCGTAACACCCGTTGGCATTGCTATGTCATTGCTCATGGTCATGAGAAAAAGGAATCTTATGGCTGGTTTCCACCACGTTCATTCTCTGGAGAAGGACCCTCCTGCTGTTAACTTCCCAGACCAGTTAAGGTCCTGCACCACAGCTCTCCATCACTGAGGGTCCTGCCCAACCCACCAGATCATGTCTGAACACAGAGAGGCATGCCAGGGTACTTCTAGCACCTGCTGATGACTTAGCAGTTAGTACAAATTTAGGATTTTTTGTGACCAAACGCTAGAGCCAACCCCCTGACACAGGCACAAATGCAGATGCTCTCCACACTTGCCTCCTCCATGAGCTAGCTGAGGCCCCATCTGAGGTGACAGCCACTGAAAGGAGACACAAATGCATGCTGAAGTGTTGTTTCTACCAGCAGAAAGAACAGAGGAGGTCAGTCCAGGTGACAAAACAGGAGAGGATGATAACGTAACATAAGGCTTATTGCTCCCCCACACTTTATTTTCCCCACTTAGAGAAGGCTTGGAGCTATTCCTTCACACTAGGCACCATCAGGGAGAAAGGCTGAGCAGACAGGCCTTAGTCTTGGCTGACATAAAGCCTTTGTGAGAGTATGTTCATTTTTGGGCAAGGGGAATGGCAATGGGAAAGGTGATTTTTTTTTTTTTTTGTCTTGGATGGGGAGTAGGAAAAAGCTTTGGTTATTTGGATGAATTTAGTACTCAGGCTAAATCCAGTCTCCCTGCTCACTAATACCTTGCTAGCAATGGAGAAGGGGAAACTATTCTGCTTAACAAACCTCTCTCTGAGCATGGATGATGCAGAATGAAGGTGTGCCATGCAGAAGATGACACCAATGGATAGTGTCATAAATGTCATGAGCCAGTGCACACTCTGAACAGACCAGAAATCCTACAGCCCACATGCCTGCTCTGGAGTTGCTGCAATGAGGAAAGAACGGAGCCCCACAGCAGCAGCCCTGGATTGAAACAGACTCAGATACAATTTTCCAAGTCCCTGTTAGTGTGCAAAATTTAAAAGACTGGCTGGTCACACAGATATCTTCTCTGCCTCTGTGGGCAAGAACTCAATATCATTGACCCTTTGCTAGAACCCAGGTGAGACTCAGTAAGGACGCTGCCAGTCATTCGTTCGTTGGTGCTCCCCTCCTGATTTTCCAAGAGACTATCTGTGGTGACTGTGCAGGAGCTGGGTCACCAGTCTATCTGGGACTGGGCTGAGACTCCCATCAAAATGTTCATGCAGATTATTGGGCAACAGTCGGATGATGACAACTTCTGATCCCAGCAGCTCTGGGTTGACTTGCCCTGGGAGTAACCTAGAGGTAAAGGTCTTTTATTCTGTTATCATTTTCAATCGCCCTGAGCCAGCTAGTCCCCCAGGATTTATTCCAACATGAAAGAATTCAACGACTACTGAGAGAATAAGAAAAAGAAACCTTTAACTCCCAGAAGAACAAAGGACTTAAGATGTCTCAGATCAGTTTTGTTTGAAGCCTAGGAAAGTAAAGTCACAGCAAAGTTAAGAGGCTGAAACAAAGCAGCAATGATTGGACATGCAGGCTTTGAAAGGCTTATTTCATTACCACTGAAGAAACCCTACCACTCCAAAACCTGTCACCTGGAAGACATCTGGCAGCTGCACCTTGAGCAATTCCATTTAGACCTTTCGGGTTGTGGGGCTAGTGACCAACTCGTCCAGAGATGGAGCTTTGGGGTCTGGGTTATCAACTTATTTCCAGCCCAAACTAGTATGGCCAAAAAGACAGAGCCCTAGTAGCCTGAATGAAATGGGTCTCTGCCTCCTTTTCGGAGCGTGTTGGGATCTCACCACATAAGGTATTGCTGTCATGAGTCAGGAGAGAAACCACAAGCTGGTTAGATCTTCAGCAGAGATTTCTTGCCCCAAGCCCTGCCTCAGGATCATCTACTTCTCTGCCAGCATTCACTGTGTGGCTTTGTTGGCTTGAATAGCTCAAGGCCGTAAAGATTAAACCTTGTGCTGAGGAAGGTCACAAGAGATAGCATGAACCTCGGCAGCCTTACGTTCCTCTGCGTAGCATCCTGCCTCTCTGCTCTGCATACTTGGTGCTGGAGCTGGAGTAGAGTGGAGTTCTTGGTGGCTTAAGAAGGAAACATTTCCACCCAAGAAGATGGGAACTTGGAGCTTACTGAAATAACGCGCGGTATCCCTCACTTGCCCTCCTTCTAGAAGGTAATTTCTAATCATGATGATGTCCCTTGCCTAAAGTCCATGCCCAGCCATAAACAAATCCCTCTCACAGGGAAGTAAACAGCTACGTTGGGTGCACACAAGAACTGCAGGGCACAGAGCCCCTTCAGACCTGCCCTCAGCTACTCACAGCAAACAAGGAAGCCTCTTTCCACACTTCTAGACAGGGGATAAACAAGGCCAAAATGTTCTTCCATGGCAAATCTTTCTCTCTGCCAGGAAAGTTGCTGGGGAAGTTAATGGACTCTGGAGAACCTCTTGCATCAAGCTGCCAGTCCTTCCCACTCATGCTGAACCCAGGTTGCACATACCTGGGTCTGTCAGACTGCATGGGCAGGTTAAACCTGAGGGGGGGCAAGGATTAACGTTCCTCACCAATACGTTGTACTGGGAGACGGAGATGTTGTTGGGATGCACGGTAAGCCGGACACACTGCTTCATCTCTGAGGCGAATCTCCGAGGCTCGCTGGAGCGCTCACACCGCTCCTTCCTTGTGCACCTGAGCAAACAGGAACAGAGAGGGACAGAGTTAACACAGAGCCAGGCTGGGAAGATGAGGACAACCTTGGGACATGGGAGGAGCAATCATTTTGGATGGAAAGTCAACACTGCACCCTTTGGGACTGCACTAGCCAGAAAAATCACACTCACGCCCTGGAGCACTCCGACTCCGGTGTTAGCAGCCATGGGATCACTCAGCAGGCTGGAGAGTTGCAAGGACACCACGAAAGGTGGAAGGGTGATGGGTGAAAGCCCCATCCCTTGGGTAGAATGCACAGCTGTAGAGATGCTCTGTCTCTCTACCCACATAGCAGATACAGCGTAACCTTCCCCCGGGCAAACCCACAGCCCTGAAAACCATCCTATCCAAGGGCAGTGGGACATTTTAGGCAGGGATGTCCTTTTAGAGTAGCTGTGCATAGCCCGTGCTCTTTGGCCCTGCTGAGAGGACTGCAAATCTGTGGTACTTCTGGGCTGCTGGTGCCTCTCTGCTGGGACGGGGCAACCCTCCAATCCATTGCTCAGCAGGTGCTAAGTAATCCCTGGCAGATGAAGGATTTTTTGGCATCTGGTTTGAAAGTGCCTGACTAGAAGTGCCCAGGGTTGAACCTTAAAAATTCTGGTGTTCCCAATTAGTGACAGTTCAGTGAAAGTGGTGGGTGCATGGTACCTGGGCTGCACAAGCCCAGGATGTTCATGCCACTCACTAATTGTGGTCAGTGCTTTCAGCACTGTCACTGTCTTTCATCTTATCTGTCTGGTGTAAACACAAGCCAGCAATGTGAATTGGTAGCGGTGCACCCTGTTTGAATCCCGATTTGCATTTGCTCAGCATAAAGCACATCTGTATTTTACTCCATGTGCGCTGCCAAGGCCATTGCTTCAAGGAAGATGTCTGCCTAGAAATCCACAGGGTTAATACAAAAGGACAGCTTCAACTGCATGCCAATTACCTTTTGCCATTAAGCTAATGTTATGGACTTGCACAGGGTGTCTTCAATGGATTTCGTTATTAGCAGTGCTATTACCCCCCATTAAAATCAGCTATAAAGACTAAGTGTGGATGTTAAATTATTCACCCACTCCCAGACTTCAGAGTCTTAGTTGTGAGAGCACACAGGGGCTGCTGGAGGGTTAGCTCCATGATCACCCCTCAATGTCCTTGCTCCCTGGAGCAGAGGGAGCCTATATGCATAGGGTTTTGCAGAGGGGGATCTATGGCAACACATGGAAAAGCAACCCAATATATGGCTGAGCCTGAATGTTACGAGGCTTGGGGGCTGGCCTAAAACTTTAGGCTTGGCTTCTCTCTAGTGGCTGACGCTAGATAAAATGAACACCCCGATTTCAAACTCAAATTGCTCCATTTTTCTGGTAGAGAAAAGTTTCGCATTCCCAGTGGCAAGAATCATAAAGGGAGATCGCTGCCATTCTCAGCATGCTCTTGGTTTGCCTTGCAGATTTGAGAGAGCAAGAGCAGCATTGCAGCTCCCACTCTCTGTTCCCTAGGAGCCTTCACCCCATTAAGTCTCCTTTAGCGCTGCCGCATGCTGGATCAGGAATTTTAAACGTGCAGTCTCCAGAGGGTTGGACGGATAGCCGATTAACTACTCCAAAACTGTAAAGTCCCCTATCGCGGAACGAAAGCCACGGCAAAATGCTGATCTGAGATTTTTGTAAGCACTTCTATAAAACAAATAGACAGAGCAATTCCATCACAGCTCTGCAGGGCGTGGGAACTCCTCTCCTGAGAATAGCTTGGAAGGAAACCCTTTTGGGCTTGATGTCAAAACCCAAGTGCCCGAATTCTTCAAGATGTCCTGCTACCTCCCATTTATTTCCTCCAGCTGCAGCATGACAGCAATGTCTGGATTTTCTAAAATTAAATGGGCAAATACCCAGGCTCAGTTCAAGTGTAATAGCACAGTAGGTTGCAAACACACCCAGCACATTTGTACAGGAGGCCAACACATGGGTATAGGTTAAGCATCTAGAAATGTGGTTTGTATTCCCAGCCCCACCACTGAGCAGGAATATAATAATCAGCATCTTATCTTGCTGTTTACGGGTCATACACATTTAAGACATGTAACTCTTCAGACCAAAACCTCACTCTATATTAGACTGATGTGTCTTGCAGACTTGATATCTGTTGTAAGGTGTGTTGCCATCCAAATAATGACTTGATGAAGAACCAAACCAAACTAAGCCTGGTTTTAATATAATGCTAATGTTGCAATGTCAGGCTCTCAGGAATTAGGCACTGGCAGATTGAAAGTAGCTTCTGCACTCCTAAATCTGCTCCCTGGACTGACGCACTGCAAGCCAGACTTTAATTACAGACTTTAATTAATTCTGCCACTTCCTAACTTTTGACTTTGCCTGTCTGACTTTTTCAATGTAACTTCTCAATTTAAAACAAAGGCGAGAAAAAAACGCAAAACACCCAACTGTGCCTGGTGCTTGAGTCTGATGATGGGGGAGCTCTGCCAAGCTGAACCAAAGTGGGCCGGGCTCTGGGTCACCAGCAAGGTTCAGGCTCTCGAGTCAACATCACAGACCCCTTCCTTGAGCTAGCAGCAGAATTCATCCCAGGTAACTGATGCCAGCTGCTGCATAAATCAAGACTAAAGGGATGGAGCCGCCTGCCAGTGGGTTTTGCAGGTTTGTCCATGCAGAAGGGAGTGATGGGGGCTCTTCTTCAGAGCCTTTTGCCCATGGTTTCCTCCACCTCCTCTTCCTTGACCACCTTATCTGTCCTGAGCTGGAGCACGTGGAGCATCCTGTGGGTTTACACACCACGCTCTCCCAGGTAGCTGCCCAGCAAGTTCTTCAGAGGCAAAATGTGATGGATTCTCAGGGGAGCAGACAAAGCAACATACCAGTCATAAAGTAACCTTCTCCCTCCAGTCTTCCTCTGCACTGCCAAAAATGTTCTGCCCTCCCCCAGGAGTGGGGGGAAACAGCAGAGAAAATTGTTTCAGCATGTGCAGAGCAAAGCATTGCCCTCCAGTGTCAGTCCCAAATCCCTGAATGGTGTTGGCTGAAACGGAAAAACGACTGTGGCAAAGCACCCAGCCGCTGAAGGCAGCTGCTCAGAGGGGACATCGCAGCCCAGAAAGTAAGTTCAGCAAATTTTAAATATAGGCAAATGGGACTCTTAATAAATAAGTACTTCCAGACACAAATGCCTGCCTTAGAGAAGTGGTCACCTGGAAGGCAGCTGCCTGCACAGAGCAGCTGGACTGTGAAAGGG
Organism: Haliaeetus leucocephalus; assembly: GCF_000737465.1. Taxonomy (NCBI): domain Eukaryota; kingdom Metazoa; phylum Chordata; class Aves; order Accipitriformes; family Accipitridae; genus Haliaeetus; species Haliaeetus leucocephalus. The sequence continues at coordinate 18,011,979 of NW_010973187.1, read as the reverse complement.
ATAATGAAATATCCCAACCCCAACTAATCACTTCTGTTGTCTCTGCTGAGAGTCAGCGTGTACTTGGGCCCTGGGAGATTGCTGTGACTCTGCTGCGCTCTCATCTGGTGTGTCTATTACAGCTTATGCAGAAAAAATGCCTTGTACTGCCAATAACTGTTTTGCTTTAATAAAATACCAGTAACTCTAACATGCTGGGTCTGTCAATATGCCGAGATCACTTTCCACTGCCATATAACCTAATTCAATGCTATTCATGCTATAATTAGCTGGTGCGTAACTCCCACCCAGTGGCATCACATTACACTTAAGACACCTTAAAGAGCGTATTCCACTCCTGAACTTATTTGCATAAGATTATGGTGTAGACACGGCACTTCTCTGTACATCTTAATAACGCCTGCTATTTCATTATCGGCTGCATCTTTAACAATTGCAAGTGTCCTGCTTCTGTCCAAACCATTAGTACAAACACTAAGAAACTGGTCCTACCGCTGAACCATGAGGAATGTTATTTCCTCCTCATCTCCCATTAAGAATAAATACCGCTAACGCTAACCCTCTGTTCACCATCCACTAACCAATTATTTTAATAATGTTAAATTAATACTTTGCGCTTCTATAGCATCTCTTATCTGAGGATCTCAGAGGGCTTTGCCTGGAGCTAATTAAACTTCACGACACCTCTGTGAGGTTGAAACATTACTACACAGAGACAGAAAAGAAAGGCATAGACGCACGTGTGTCTGAGAGCAGACTAAAGCCCAGGTCTCGTGAGGATGAGATGACGGCCCTTGTTTGGGACCCAAAAGATCACGTTTCAATCCCAGGACTGCCATCTGGGACCTAAAGCAACCTGCTGGGGCCACATTCTGCAAATGCCAGCTGCAGAGGGGTAAGGTGCTATTCCACCTCTGCAACGAGATGCTAAGGGCTCTTCTGCCTTGCTAGGGCTTGGTCAAACCAAGCCCAGACTCACTCCCCCACCTCCAGGGTTTGTCCCTAAATGTCCAAGGTTAGGAGGGTTAATGTGAAGGCCAGAAATTTTTGGAGGGGCTGAGCAGATACCCAAGAGCTCCATGCACCTGGATAGACCAGGTACAAGAAGGGTCAAGTGGGGTACTCCTAAACCTGCGAGATCTTTTTTTTTCCCTGTGCACAGCATGGAAGAAACATCATGCTACTGCAGGGCTGCCAGCCTAACAGAAGGCATGTTGCGTCTTTACCATCCAGACCTCATGGGATCTGGACTAACGGTGATCAAGTGGCTGTGATTACAACATCTGCAGGGGATGGAGCGTGGTTCAGGAGGCTGAAGGTGGAAGGAAGATCTTTTCTGACCGTGTAGAGGCTAGGGGCGGGGAGAAAACCGGGGAAAAGATGCTATTTGCAGAGGGAAGGGAGCAGAGGAGTTGTGATGCCAAGAAGTAAGTGCTAAATGAGGCCATCCCTCCTGAGAGCAGTGGGGTGGGACAAGGGCCTCCAAGGGGGATATTTCTCTACCCCTCCCACTTCTTGTCCATCTCTCCATCCCACCACTGCCCAAAATGCCTGCGTTTGCTTTGCGTGACTCCCGATTTCTTAGCAGAGGGAAACGAGAGGAAGGTGCCGGTGCGTTCTCCCCTCCCAAGCAGCGTGTCCAGAGGTTGGCAGAGCTGCAGATCCTCTTAGGACCTGAGCCAGAGCATCCCTGCAGCTCTCATTTCTTGCACCAGGATGGAGACACTTGGTGCACAGAGAGCTCTGCGGACCAAGATCCCCAGCCTTCTCCCTGGCCATTCATTAGGGACAAACTACTCCACAGTCCCATGAGCTATAAGCTTTTCCCTTAGTCATACCTGCCAGCAAGCCAGACCTTAGTATCACTTGTGATAACAAATTAAATGCATCTAAAAGGCACAGTGGCCCTTGTGCCTAGCCTTTCTAGAGGTAATTATTTTCTAAGACATGCAAAACCCTGATAAGATCATGCAGTGAGTTTCTCTTATCGTTTGGGCTTACAGGGTCTGAGGTGCTCAGCTGCTCCACAGACCCATGTGATGGCCTGGGGCCACAAGGCTTCATGGAGAGGTGGAAAGTTATTTCTGCTAATTCACACTATTAGCCCAATCTGGTGGTCCCTGCTGGAGACCAAACTAACTGACACCCTGAGTGGACTAAATAGACAGAGACAAATAGTCCTGGGAGGAGAAAGCCAAGGAGAAAGTTCTGTAAATCCTTTTTTCTCTCTCTTTTTTTTTTTGGGGGGGGGGAGGTGGAAAGAGTGCAGTCAGAAAAACAGCATATAGTCCTGACTGAGTCTCTCTTGTTTATATCCATAGTTGTTGAAAAAGGAGAAGATTTTTATTCTGTTTTCTTTTTTTTTCCTTCATTTTCCCAGAAGCAGACTAAAATATCCAACTTTTCTAATATGAGACAAAAAAAAAAAAGAAGACAGTTTTCTGGCAATGGAAAAGGTCTTATCTGCAATTTTGACTATTAAAAACAATTTCCAAGACAAAAGAGTGGTGATTGGATCTGATCAAACATTGCTACTCAGAACAGAGGGGCTTTTTTTTATAAATGGCAATTAGCACATTATACAATTTTTTTTAATCAGGAAAAAAAAATCATCTTACCATTAAAAAAAAATGAATTCCCAGAAATAAAATCCAAACAAATTAATCCTTTTTGGAAAAGCCTCATCACTTGATGCACAGCAGTTTTCTTTTGACTGCTTTTGCATTGCAAGACTCATAATCTGGCCGGTGAGGTGGGCTTGCAGGGAAGAAGAGGGACCTGAAGCATCTATATTTGATGTCAAAGGTGCGGGGGAGCAGCACAAAGAGAGCTTAATAGTTTGGCTCACTCAGCAAACCGAAATGACACCCTTCCACCACCTCCAAACAGGTAATCCGCGGGCATCGCTGGTTTGCAAAAGGTTTTGACATTTCAGCTTTCCTTTCTGATTCCAAAGGTGACATTTCCCGCAGGGGACAAATTCACTCACCCTTTGACAGAATAATCACAGCCACCCTTTCCTTACACCTTTCCCCCGCCCAGTGCTGGTAAACTGGAGGTGGCAGGTGGGAACCCCCACATAGCCCAGTCACACCAGCCAGGACAGGCCACCGGCGCAGGATGGGACATTTTGATGGGACATTTTGATGGGACACAGGCTCAATGCTGGGATCCCCATTTGCCTCCCCAATCTGTTCATTCCTAGACATTTTGTTGTGGTGGACGGGGTCACTCACACCGAGGTCCTCAGCTTGTGCAAGGTGGAGATGTTGCCCCACTCCATTCTCAGCCCTTCCCAGTTCTGTGGTTTTTTGCTTGGACACGGTTTCCCATGCTCTTCTCATGTCTATTCAGCTCTTCCCCTTAAATTCACCCAATCTTTTAGTCCTGCCGCATTCTCTTCTTCTCAGGTTGTCTGTCTGTCTCCTTGACTCTTATCACCAGGGTTGTCATGTGTCTCCTAATCTCCTCATGCCCAATCAAGAGAAAATAGAATATGGGGAAAGAGAACATGGGATTGGGTGGAGCGGGAATAGGGAGATGAGGAGAGGGGATGAGGGTGGGGACGAAGGCACCGGCAGACAACTTGCATGTCCCAGACTCTCTGTGAGGACACAGATGTGCAGGGCTGATGTGAACACCCACATGGTCCAAGCCACAAGCACTCCCGCTTCTTCCCAGTGTTCACAGTCTGACCTTTCCTCCGTCTCCAGTGGTCTCCTTGCCCAGCTGTGTTGGATAGATACATCCAAGGAGAGAGTTCAGAAGGAGGGTAGAGGGGATGAAGGAAAACTTTCAGGGAAATCTTATTTAGGTCTTAATTTGAAGACCCTGAAAAGCCCAGATGGTCCCAGCTGTCCTGCAGGCAAGATGGGGCAAGAGGCAATGATTTTCCATTTCTTCCATCTCTTCATCTCCAAGGGGAAATCTGAGATTTCCCAGCCCAGCAAGAGCCCGTGGTGAGTGAGGCAGGCTGCACTTGCAGGTGGCTGGCAAGGGTCAGACTGAAGAGGTTCCCCTGTCCCCAGCTTAGCACAGACCACCAAACTGGGAATCTCAAATCTAGTGGGGGGTGCAAGCATGGCCCAGTATCAGCTCTCCTTGCCCCTGAGGGGAAGAGGCACTTCCTCCAAAATGAAAGAACAGAAAGGATGGCTGTTCCTCCAAGTCTTTGGTCCTGTACGACACCAGCATCTGCATCCTGGGCAAAGCTGGGGCAGGCTACAGAGCCTGCGAGGTGATGGGGAGACTTCTGGCATCACCGCATCACTCGGGTTTTCCTTTCTACACAAAGCCAGGCAGCTTCTGGAAGAGGGTCACTTGATGTGCTGCTACCTGCCTCCCCAGCACGAACACTGCACAGAAGATTGCCCAAGACCCCCTGTCTCTTGCTCTGCCCCAAGTCCTTGCTCAGAGGCCAGAGATTACTACTCCGTAGGACAGTGTCTACTCAAACACCAGCCAGATACGTCGGCGATGCCTTTTGCAAGGTGGTCAGCAGAGGGAGCTCAGTGGAAGCCAAGTGCAAACCCTCTTAATGACATTTTCAGCCAGGGCTGGGGACAGGAGTTGGGGAAAGGGACTGCAGGACATAGAGAAAGACATTCGTTTCCAGGAGGCTCTGGAGATTCAAGCTATCTGACTGTGATGGTCTGAATCAGTCTCATTAGTCTAGTCCCTATTTCAGGATGAGATGCAATATGACAGCTTCATTTTTTTATTGGGGAAAAGTTTTTGATTTCCCAGTTGGAAAGAAGGATGGGACAAGAACAGAGCAATTAAAGGAATCTCAGGACATAATAAGATGTTTGTTTTAGCCAAATTCTGACCAACGTGCAGAGCCGGCTTTGTGTCTCCTGAGACGGCTTTATCACAAGGGTGGAGAAAGGCTGGGGAAGGAGGGAGCAGCTGAAATTTGCCTTTCCCTCTGCTGGAGCCAAAGCAATTTTCTGGCTGGAGCCAGGAAAAGGAAGGAGATTCAGTCCCACTTGCAAGTAAAGTTTAAGGTCAGTTTTAGCAATGTTTTGACATTTCCAGGTTCCCTCAGGGTCCTAGGGATAGGAATGCCATAAATGTCAAGACGCAGGCATAATTGACCTTAAACTTTATGTGGTGATGTGGCAAATAGCCATCCCTCCCTGTCTACTCTTTCTGGCATCCAAGTTGCTGTCCATCCCTGCCAGAGGATAGCTGAAATTTAGCTCTCCCTGGCATCAAGGAGTTAAATTTTATCCACTGCCTGGGATACTCCATTCAGGACGGAAAGGCCGGAGATGCCACAGGGAAAGAAGGACAAATTTGAGCTGAGATCATGCACAGGATCATTCCTGGGAAACCCGTCGTGGCAGTGAGAGGAGAGGAAGCTTTCTTAGCAAATTCATATGCATCCAAGGAAGGAGATGGACCCTTGTTTTCGTCTTTGGCTCTAAAAATGAACAGGCTCACCTCGCTGAAAAACCTGTTCTTTGGACATCAGGGATGAGCATGGGCAAAGAGGGGGAAAAGGGCATTGGGGTGGCCTGGGGAAGTCAAAGCAGTGGGGTTTTTTAACTGGTGGTATCTGGGGACCCAGAGGTCTGTGGAGTCTTTCAAAGATACATGGAAAAGGTAACTCAAGAAAGCTGAATTTCACTCTTTGGAGCTTTGCATCTCCCCAGGGCAATTTTTCAGGGACCACAAACCACAAAAAAGTTTCCGACCACTAACCAAAGCTCATGCCCACCCCTGTTTTTTTCAATGTCCCAGCGGGGACAGCCCTGGGGTGAAAGACCAGAAGGCCCCTCCATCCCTGGGCTGCATTTCGGGAAGGGAAAAGCCACCCTGCCAAAGCTGCCTCTTCCCTGCATGCCTCCTGCCCACCGCCACCAACCCTGTCACTTCGCCAAATAGAGTGAGGATGCTAATTGCTCTGCCCGCTAATCTATTCTAATGCATGGTAATAGAAGCCGAGTTTCTGCCCTGATAACTCTCCCGGCTTATGCTGCAGAACGGCAATCCCACCGCCCGCCCGTTATCTCTGTCCCCAGGTGGGTTCCTCCCTCTATCACAGCAATTGAATAAACCCACCCCCGGAGCCCCGCGGGGCGTGGGTGCAAGGGATTTACTTCTCCATCTCCCGCCCTACAAAGCCAGGCACTCCTTAAACAGCATCCCTCCCGCCTGTTTGGGGGGATTTCATGCCCCTTCTCCTTCCCCTCCCCGCTGTTCCCCCCCGCTCCAAGTTTCCAGAGCTGCAGATTGTCTTGTACATGCTAATCTTGCCTGGGGGAGCAGTGGGTTGGTCCATCAAATGCAACCTGCTCCTCACCCCCAGCCTGTGAACAAAGGTTCAGAGGTGGCCCAAGGACCATACCAGCTCACGCATCGCTGGGGCACAGCCACGGACAAGCGATTTGTGTGTAAACATGTGTGTGCAGATCCCTGATGAGCACTTTGATGGCTCCTTCAAGCCTGAGATGAACCGGAGCATTTCACATGCAAATCCCTAGAAACTTGGAGACTTTGTCCAATGAAGAATTGGAAATTGTTTGCTGGCACAGGGGGGAGGAGAGTGTGGAAATGAGGGAGGGGGTCTGCGGAAGGTGATGTTGAAATACAGTCCTCAGCTGGTAACTGCTCAGCATTACAGAAAGGCTCTGTTTCTCCCATGAGAGCCATCGTGTTCAGAGAGACCTCAAAAAGCCCCAACAGACTCTGCAGCATCAGCCAACAGCTGGGATTGAACAACTTGGCTCCAGGTGGGTCCCAGCCTCAGGCTGCAGGTGATGGTGGCATTTCAGCCTGGGCAACTCTACTTTCATTGTCTTGAGTTTCCAGCGAGACCCATGCCATGAAGCTAGGTTGCCCTGATGAGCCCTGGCTTTGTTGATTCCCACCTAACACTGCAAACTCACTTGAAGCAGTGACTAGCAGCAACTGTTCTGGAAATGCACAGGTCCCTGAAGAAACCTACTCCCCGCTGTAGAAGCAGTCTGAAAAAAGCCAACACACACGTTTGACGTCTGGGAGGATGGGTATCACCTGCCTTCATCCACTGACCCTTTCTGACCTCCTGCAAGGGTCAAAGACACAAGGAAAGGACATCTCTGAAGCTGCAGGGTCTCTGCTATGCTGTCCCTTAAATCACAGCCCTCTGACTCCTTTGGTTGCTGAACTAACCAGGCACAACACAAGCCTGGAAGCTAAAGGCAGGAGGAGAATCTCAGAGCACAAAATCACAACAAGCAGGCAGATCTCAGGCTAAAGGCACACGTGTGAACTGCAGTCAGTCCACAGCACTGAGGTGGTCCACAAGAAAGAAATCACAGAAATCTGTCTGGAACCGTCTTTTGCCATCTGCCCATAAAAGACTGGGCTTCAAATGAAGATGGAAAAACCCCTGAAGACTCAGCTGAAGGCTACCTGAGTAATACAAGTTTCTGTCTCTGAGGAGGCAGTAAAATAACTTTCCCAGCACTGCATTCACTTATAGTCATTTTAAAGAAAATTAAAAAAGAAGAAAGCGAGAGAAAGGGAAGAAGGTTGCTAGATAAGGCAAGTAATTAATGAACAAAATTACTTTTCCCAGAGAGCATCCTATCATGGTGCTTCCTATTCATGCTAATAATATTTGTGAGTGTCTTCCCCAGAACCTGGGTAGATAACACCTACGCTCTCCCGCGCTCCTACATGCTCTCCTCTGCAAGGGCTGATGCAAATAATTTGTTCAAAGGGGCTGAAGTTCTTTTTTCATGGCCTGATTCAGATGCCTCAGAACATCATCCCTGAATTCTTTGTGGGAGCTTCTCTCGAGTAACTCCAGAGAAACGTATTTGGTCTTTTCCCTATCACTGTGGCCCAAATGCCAAATACCTGTTGGTGAAGATGATGGAAGGGTGCCCAGGCCTTCAGGAAGGTAAAATTTGGAGTGTGTTGCTCAGAGATTGGGACTAATCCAAATCAGCAGTCCTGAGGCTTCCTCATGAATCACTGCCAAGACTGCAGAGAGACCTAGAAGTCCTACGAAACGGGTGAGAGGGTTTGGTGCCACTTCAGCCTCACCTCTTAAAGGACAAAGAGGGCAGGAAAACTGCAAATGAGGAGCACAGCATCTGTGTTCAAGGAGGTTTGCAGGGAGGTTTGGGGAGCCATGGGAAGTACACTGTAAGGGGTCCCCCACTTATACAGATACTGAATCACTGCCAGACTCAGCCAGCATGTAATTTAATTGCTCTTTTGCTGTTAGCATCTGCTGTCCTGACTTGGGGAATCACAGCAAGAAGAGACAAAACATTTCCACAGGATCAACTGATTGGACTTGAACACTGTTTATCGAAATCCCCAACCTCTAGAAACCCCTTGCCCCAAGCAATTTTACCCAGAAAGGTGCAGGGCATAGGGGACCCCACAGAGTTTCTTAAACCAGGCTCTCCCTCCCTGCTGCTCCTTTTGACCTTCATCATTATCTCCTTTTTCACATCACTCTTTAGCTCTTTCTTTTTCCTCCTCCACCTCCTGGCCATGTATCTATCCATCTGCCCATGTCCCCCGGCAGCAGAGCCAACAGACAGTGACGTGTGTTGTAGCTCCAGTATTTGCTGCTGGCAGAGACAATTCTTCCCTCCAGGCCCAAACTTTCCCCATGCTTTGCATCAGTACAATTAGAAGCCAGAAAAAAAACACAGGATAGCACAGAGAGAATTACATCGAGTCCCCATTACCGTGCAGACCTGGAAAGGGAGGTCTCTGGCTGCCCCATGGTTCTGGTTGGAGAGAAGAGGCAGTCTGTGTGGAGAGTTAAGCCTCACTGGGGAAAAAGAAGCCAAGGAACCTCTTAGCTCAGGCTTGGCTTTCTCTGCGACATGTGAAATCACCGTGATGGGATTTGCTGCCTGAAGAAGACAGGCACCCATGCGGTTTCCCCAACCCCACCCAGACTGTGTCTGAAGCTCCCCATTCATCTCTAGGGTATACATCTCTTTGGAGCAAGGAAAAAGCATGGGCTGAGCTGGGTGCACAGCCTTCAACAGGTGAACTATCTCAGAGGTCATAGATAAAGGAGAAAACGTGTTTACATGGTAGTTTTCAGACCCTCACAAGACTGATACACAGGCTTTTGGCCAGAGCTAGAGCTTCCCAACTACCCAAGTCAGCATTTCGCCCCAACTCCAACACAAATAACAGTAAAAGCCCTGCTCACAGTATGCCTCATCCTGACTTTCACAGCTCAGCTCCTTCACACTGTGCACTAGGAAACGGAATTTGGGGGACAGAGGAACAAGAAGAAAAACAGAGCAGGAAGGATTTTAATCTTAGTCTCACTGCCCTTCTCTGCCAAGCCTGCTCCAGCCAAAAAGTCAGAGAACAAGCTCAGTTCCCCTCTTCCTAAACCTCTTCTGTTTGCTAAACACTAAGGGGTACATCAGGCAGCCTGAACTCCCTCTGCAGTGGTTGCCTGCCCATCGAGGAGAGCAAGCTGGCTCTGCAGAGATGTTCGGAGTTGAGCAAGGGTCCACCCAGAGCCAACCCATAAGAAACAAAAGGACCGGGACTTCAGACCATCCCAGAAATGATCCTTTCTTCATCCCTCTGCTGCTTTAACCATTCAGCCAAAAGAATTCCCCAGGCATTATTCTCCTCAAACACGAGGAGCTCGAGTCTGGTCCGGCACACCCCACTGAGCCTGCCCCTCGCACCGCGACGCACGGGAAAGCACTACCTGACCTGAGGCTTTGCTAGGGATCTCGGCTAATACTCCAGCTGCAAGGAAAAGGCTGTCGGCATGTGATGTATGAATTTCTCCTTATCCGTGCGTGGCTGGAAGGGATGGGTTAAACGCTGAAAAATTGCCGTGGTGCTGTGAATGACCTCCGGCAGGCTGGGTTGTCAGATGCACAGCAATAGAGCCATTTATTATACATTCCAGGTGTCCATCTCCCACACGCATTTTCCTAGTTTCCTCCCCTTTAAAAGCACATAGTTTCTGGAGAAAACTTGCACGGTGCTCCTCTCTGGACAATTCTAAGACTACTGGGTGAGCAGGATAGCCAGGTTGCATTGGTGGATGTGATGGGAGTCACTATGGGAAGAGGTTATTTCTTCTGGCTGTGACATTGTACAGCAATGCTACAACACAGGCTGTGAAGTGATAGTGTGGATCCAATGTGGGTGGGTGGTGGGAAGAGGCTGGGGATGCTGAAGGAGGTGGGAATTCAAGTGCAGTTTTGTGATTTTTGTCTTTCATGCACGATCCACCTGTATGAGACATCTTCTCCCAACATGATAATTTGTGATGGACAAGAGTCTAACTATGCCCTCAAAGAGCAAGAGAGTCCTGCTAGACTTGAAGTCTTTCAGGATCAATCCTATCACGTCCAATCCAGAGTCCTGGATTCAAACCATCCATCTTACGGGTTGGTGACAGACAAAACGCAGGTTTTTTAGTTGCATCTGGAAGGGAGACCATCGTTTGGTACTGCACACTGAGGGAAAGACCAGGCAGCAGAAACAGAGCCCATGGTGCGTATGTGCTCTCAGGTGGGTTATAAATTCAGGGTAGGACTCTTTCAGACAGCTTGGTGGGAGCTAGAGTCAGGATGATGCTCTGCATGTAGGGAGATGGTGGCCTAGAAAGGTCTAGGTTACGTGCTTATGTTGTGAAGGTAAACGGCAGATTTGGCAATAGGCTGAAGTGCATTAAGCCCCACTTAAATGATCCTTCTCTAACCTGCACATCTTGTTGCGGGAGAGCAGAAATCAGGACATCAGCTGGTGGGACAGGCTGTAGCGTGCTCATCCTCACTCATCTCTGACCCACTGAGACAACAAAAAAACTTCAGCACTCACAGGGTGGACCCAGGCTCCCCTTGCAGGGAAACCTGCCAAGCTCAGGATGCCTCTGCTCCTCATGGTCCAGATGTTTCAGTAGCAGAGGAGGCTTGGACCAGCATTTATCTCATACTGCAGATGTGTCCTCGGGAGTGCGGGTAGGTTGGCAGAACCAGGAGACAAAGGGCGCTTGGTGCAGGCCTCAACCCACCCCTTCCCCTGCCGTCTCCGTCCCTGCAGCCCGGGGTGTTAAGTGTCATTTGAATCTGGTGCAGCGCATGAGGTGAAGGTGTTATTATTCAAGCCACTGGTTCCAATGAGATTATCCAGTCTAATGAAGCAGCTTGCATGGACCTCCTCTAAGCCTGAATTTTCACTGTCAGAGAATCCCCAGTCAAGTGGAAAATTAGAAGGAGAAGGGAAGAGGGGGTTGTGGAGGGGAGAAGGGAGGGGATGATTAAGTTCTCTAGAAATTAATTCATAACTAAAGAAATGGAAATAATAACTCCCCAAGCCGATGGACAATCCCCAGCAAACACATTTCAATTTGGAAGCCAGCTTTGCTGCTGTTGCGTCATTTGCTTTCTGGCTCACGCTGCTTCATTGATTTAATTTTCCACACAAGGTGTTGACTTTGTCCTTGGATTGTGGCTCCTGCTTTCTCCCTGCCAAGGCTCGAGCAGTTCGGAGCCCCCTCGCTACCCCTGGCCACCCAACCTGCAGCACCCAGTGTTTGCCAGGTCCAGTGGAGAGCACTGGCTGGAAGTAAGGGTAGAGCTAGAGTAATGCACTGGGGAAGCAAGAGGAGGAAAGGAAGGGGAAAAAAGGAAGGAAAGGAAGGAAGAACGTCACATTTTAGTCCTCTCTAGTTTTTTTTCCCAGGAATGGTTCCCAGCACTCAACAGGTTTAGAAGGTCTTATGCAAAGCACACATGCATGCTGGGTGGAGTTCACAGCCAACACCAGCCTGTTTCACCCTGACAGCAAAACATGCAAGTCTCTTCGGCGTATAGCGATCCCACACACTGTCCAAGGGCAAGACAGGACTTAGTCAAAGCCTCTAGACTGTCAAAGCTGCAACAAGCAGTTTGTTGGGTGAAGCAGCTTCTAAACACAGTTGGATATTCAATTCAGAGACAGCAGGGCTCACCTCCATGGCATTATTTAACAGCAGTGCCACATATAGCAGCTTTGTCCCCAGTTGTGAGAGATATCACAGTCCAGGCACATAAATGGTGTCCTATGGCCTGACACTCGACAAACCATGTCCTCAGCCATCAAAAGCCAGACCTGTTGCCCAACAACTGCGTGGACCCGGGAAATGGCAAAATAGCAATGCAGAGCTTTTGGTCCCCAGGTGCCAGGACCATGGGTTCAACTGAATACCAGTTAATGAACAAAGAGGTTGGGGCATGCAGGCTGAATTGCAGCAGGGGACGGCGGATCTCCAGCAGCGAGGGGTTCTTGAGCACAGAGCTCTGCTCAGCTGCTTGGCAGGGTTTGCACACACATGCACACACAGCTGCCCCGAAATGGCCTTGAAATGGGGGTGGAGAGAGTTAACAATTGTTTACCTGATTCCCCAGTGCAGCTCTGTAAAATGTTACTGCTTCCCAGAGGCACGAAATATAATTTTGCCTTAAAGGTTAATAGTATTCTATTCACTGAGGATAGAAACGAGTGCTTGAAAAGCTCTTTCATTAGGATCCCAGCCTGCTGCACTTCAGTGGGTACCCAGGGCTCTGACCACCAAGGGGAGCTGCCCTCTCCCAGCCAAAGCCTGCTCTCCCTTTCCTCCCGCCTGCATAGCCAGCTCTGTTTGCAAGAAAGATCTCCTTCCAGGGATTCAGAAGTTTCTAGCACTGAATTTAAATTAAAGGCAATACTCATGACCTTGGGCAAGAGTGAGTGCCTTACTCAAAAAATGTAAGTGATATTTCCCCGTGCTTCGTGGGGATTTATTATCCTTACTAACAAATGCACCAAAACAGAGAAAAAAACACCCAATCCTTGTGGCAGGGAGAAAGCTGAGAGACCTCAGCAACCCAAGGCTGCCCAGGAAGAACTGCCTTGAGCAAGCCCACTCCTCGCTGAGTGGCTGACCCTCTCCAAGCACACCTTCGGTAACATTTGGGGGTACGGTGTCCTCCTGCTGCAGAGCAGAGGATGCACCCATAGCTGCCAGGTGGTTGGTGACTGGGAAGATGCTTCGATGAGGAAGCTGTGACCTTTACATGTTTTAAGTCTTTCCCAGAAGAAGAGGATGCTGGAAAACAAGGTTCCTCCCAGTTTATGTGTAAGTATGCCAGGCGCTACGATCCACTCGCTTTCTGCAACCACAGTGTCTTTAGCTCGGCTCTAGACTGCCTGATCAGACACTCTCCGATCAGACACTGTCTGGGTCCTCCTGGGGTGTGAGCGGCATCTCACAGTGTCTCGTTATTGTCTGCGAAGCCTGTTTCAGGATGGGTTGTTCTAGCCCCTGGCTGAATCAGGTTGGGCTTGCTCACGTTCAGTCCTCCCGGGCTGTCTCTGCATGTGAACTGGGGCCAACACTCGGATGCTGAGGGATGATAGGCTCTTGGTGGGTCTCTCTTCAGACTTTTTTCCAAACAGACCGGTAGGTCAGCTCTGGGGACATCAGGCTGACCTGAGCGGCTTCGATATTGTGTTTAATTGCCAGTGTGTGGGTCTGCAGCACACACAAGAGTCAGAGGACTTCTGCTTCAGTCTTGCTCCTGGTCTCTGCCACACATTGCCTCCCAAAGCCCTGGCCTGGGCTTAGCATCGGTCACAAAACAGGCCGGCGGTTGCCCTTTGCCCAGTTGTTGGCAACAGACATAAAGACAGAATAGTCACCAAGACAAATATAAAACACAAGGCTCTTCTCCAAGCTCTGTGTCTTAGACTGACGCAGGATGCAACGCCAGCACGGTGTCTCCTGAGCCTCCCAGCAGATCCATCACCTCCCCCAGCGGCTCAGGAGAGGATGCGAGCCACAAAAGGCAGCAGAAAGCTAATCCGTTTGCTATATAAAACAGCCAATAATATGCAGGACATTTCCTATTAACCACCACCCATCCAGACAATTACTCTGATTGATTCCAATCAGGTTTTACACGGCGCTTTATCCATCAGCACAAAGCTTCACTGCCTGTTAATATCATGGGGCAAACCATTCTTAATGGAGGCTGCCAAACAGTCTAGTGTCAGCATTAGCAGTCACAAGAATTGATGAAGTAAATGCAGTGTTAGGATGGCTGGGGTTTTGCAATCTCTGTATGGAAAGCGCAGTAAAAAATCTATTAGAGCATCCATACAACAGCAAGCTCACCAATAACTCTCCCTGTGTTCTGAATAAATTTCTAATCTGATGGAAAGGACTAAAGAGATACTTTGAGATACATGTCTTCTACAACCACGATTATTACGCATGTGTGATACTAATCGGATGGATGGGTGGAGAGATAGGTAGACAAACAGACAGAGAGAAGATCTGGTTCATTCCCTGCCTGCCTTTTAGCTGGGGCTGGGAACTTCTCCTCCCTCTCAATTCGAGCAGAAAGGCTACCATCTTTGTGGTTGCTTTTTTTAACATGTTTGCAGTAGGCACAGTGATCAAAAAAGGAGACTCTTGAATGTGAGAAACAGAGGTTTACACGAAATTTAGAGACATTAACCAACTATTACCTTCACAAGATGGGAATGAAAATTATTTTTGCCTCTGTCCCTTGCCCTGATGAAAAAATGTAACTGTGCAGCAGGGAATAGAGGTGCATGAGGAGGATGCTGTGAGCCAGAAGCAGCAAGAGCAACTGACCTAGGAACAGACTTTATAGAGGCTGTGACCCCAGATTCATGAAGGAAAGAGATCAGTATGGAGAAGAAATCATCCACAGAACTCCTCTTCGTGTCAAAGCATGTGGTTGTGAGTTTACATAGCACTTGAATGTAGTTAATGTGTGAGGTGTGTGTATATACACACACACAAAACGTACACACAAATATCTATCTAGCTACCTAGAGAGAGAAGAATAAAGCTTCAACCCCCAGCACTGAAACAAGCCCCCACAGAAGAGGGTGAGAAAGGAAAGACCCCTGGGGCACTCTGCAGGGTGACAGCAACTGAGACCTTCCTCCAGAGGGAGGAGATGGCCGAGCCATTCCAGCAGCCACTGCTGAAGACACTAAAGCCCTTCCAGCCCCAACGAACACAGCCACTATCTCTCCCCATGAAACCAGCAAATTTGTGACACAATAGGTCCAGCCCAAAAGTTTTGGCTGTGACAGCTCCATCACCATGGGCACCTCTTACTTATTCAGCCAGAAAATCTGAAACTGGGACAGATGTCCCAAGTCACTCCCTCTGCTCTGTGTATGTTTTCAAGCATCTTCTACAGGCTGTTTTCCAGTCCTCTCTTACATGCCTTATTGATGTGTTTCTGCCTCTTCTATTAGGTAGAGTACTCCACAAGCAAATGAATCTCCACGTCGGCGATTTCCCTGATGGCAGTCTCAGGTGACAGGTCATTGCCAGTTCACTTCCAATAAGCCACACTGCAGAATCCCTGTCCCACACTGATCCTCCCTCCACTAACCTGTTAATTGCTTTACCTGCAGTATGTGGATTTAGCTACTTTGGCCATCATGATGACGTGCACAGCCTGCTAGTAAATAGGACTTTATTCAGACTTATGGGCAAATGGCTAGTAGCTGGGGAGTTGTTCTTGCTCATCCCATGGCTGAATGGGTGCCAGTATGGATTAAAATCTTGCTAGCACTGTATCTTCTTGTATTTTCAGTTCACCAAAACTACAAATTGCCAGCACTGCTGTAAACTAGACCTTGATCTCTGGTGGATGCTTGTGATCACCTTTAGAAACTGTCTTCCCCCGACATCAACTTTCTGATTACTTTTTTCCCTGACTTGATCCATTTTCCCCATTTTTTTCTTTCTTTCCCAGTAGGAAAAACCCCCACACTTCCAAAGTGCTATCGATAGCATGCATGCAAAATACCTTTGACCAAAGCCCTGGGTTATTTTATCAGATGTCGAGGAGAAAAAGGAATGGCAAACAGCCCAGAGCACTGATCGGAAAACCTGGTTCAGCTTATTAATTTGAACACCTGGCATTGGCTGTCTTGTGCAGCAAGGTCCATAATATGGATTCCAAATAATTAGAGGAAGGTCATGGGCAGGTACAGACCTTCTGCCTTCACTGAAGCAGCCAGCTCAGGCACACCGGGGGGGGGATGCTGACCTCAGATATATGTGGAGGCCTCATTTCTAGTCAATGATTCAATATCTAATTAAAATATGTGCAGCACCCATGTAGTGATTTGTTGGTGTTGCTCTAAAGAAGCATCAGTTGGACCAGCACTTTGTGAGAAAGCAAATCTGTTTTCCCACCCAGCAATATCCTACTCTCTGGTCTGCAAACAGCCCCTGAAATACAAATTTTATTTCTTGTGTTTCTGTAATAACCTTGAACTGTCCTCTCCGGTTTCATGGGTATACTGATATTTAAAGAAAAGAATTAGGGATTTCTGTCCATGGCCTCGCAAAGGAGGACATGCAGGAACTCAGAAGATCAGCCAGACACAGGGAGCCCTAGTTCCTTCCCCAGGCACAAGGCACATATGCTGCAAAATTCAGAGTAGAAATCAGTATATCATCAGATGAGTGACAGTGCCAGTTTGCAATAACACATATATGGACCTGGGTGGAGGCAGGGGAGAGAGAGTCAGACAGCTTCGAAGATGGTTAAAAACTTAACTCCTTTGGAGCAATTATCATGGTGCATCTCGAGAAACACACTCCAGCTAGGGAGCTTTTCTTGTAACACGGGATGAAAGTCCATGCTATCAGCTACAGGGACTGTAGGTGCTGGGTGATGCAGGCAGGCAGGGCCTATTTCTCTCCTGCTACAAGGTTGGGGTTTTTTTCCATTCAGCTTTCCTCCATCCCTTCAGACACAGCACAATCCCAGTTTGTGTTTAGTTTATAGATTTCTTCCCTTACTTTCACACTCAAATCTTTAGCTAATATCACGTGCAAAGAAAGGGGATCCTCCGTAGCAAGAAGTTGATGCCTGGAGGCAGCTGTGAAAGAGGAGCCAGCAGCAGCAAGTCAGATCCCTCTTTGGAACAAGAAACTTATCTTGTTAAAATAACTCTTCCTCTATTCCCCGTCTGACCAGAATGGATGCCCACCACCTCAACTAGTCTATCCACCCCAGAGCTCACAATGGGCACAGCTCTCCCATGACAAGGTGAGATGCACTAACATCCATATTCAGGGATTTCTCTAATCTAGGAGGAAGTAAGTCTCAGATCCAGAAGGATCCACTCGGTAATTCCTCAAAGACTGTGTGTAGCTCAGGGATTTCTCCACCCTCCTATTTCTCACGACCTTGTCACAGTGACTGGCAGGCCGGATTTTAGACCAGCTTATGGCTGTGACATTGACACACCTCACACTGGAGTCATTTAGATGAGCAGATAAAGTTGTCATTCAGAATCCATCCTTAAAGCATCACCCATCACACATCCAGAGGAAATCCATAAATCCAGCACATGTCCTCCCTGTATGCCTGAAGGAAGTAAAAGTTTGGAGTCACCATTTTTCAGAATGTAGAACCTGAGATCTACAGAAGAAACATCACTTGCCCATCGTGCCTCAGTGACAGAGTTTTAAATGGAAACCAGGAATCCTGATGCCTGGTCTCCAGGGAAAAGACCACTTCATAATAGACTCACCATGACAACACTGATACAAACTTCATCAACTGCAATCAAAGGCAAGGAAACAAAGGACGAGACGGAGGGAGACAGCAAAAATGACTTGACTCGAGATGAGCTGAGCACACATTTTAATGGGTATTTGGACTCCCCGCTGTTGCTGCTGAAAGGCTTCTGCAACGATCTTGGCTTCCCCTTCATGCAGTTACTGAGTTAATCAAACACAATTCAGCCTGGCGCTGGACTGCTGTCTAACAAAAGCCACAGCTGGTGAGAGGGAGATGGGAGTTTCTGAGCAGGACCACGGGATGGCTGAATGGAAGAGATCCCCCGCTCCAGGCGGCACGGGGCAATTGCCAAACACTGTCTTGCTCCAACACCACGCCACAGAGCCAAACCGGCCAACCGTGCCAACGTCAGAGCCAAAGCCAACTCCGAGGCACGCTGGGCAGGGTGAAGAGTGGTTTAATGACTGCATGTCTGCAAAGGGCTGCCAGACACCTCCTGGCTGCATGGGCATGGCAAAGATACTCATCACACTCCACATCAGCTGCACTGGGATTGCTCGGTGTCGTGCTAGTAAGGCCACAGATCAGGGCGCCTTTATTTAAGGGATGTGCTGATGCTTGAGCGGCACTTAAAAATGCAGAAACATAGAAATGGCCGCAACAGCTCAGCCCAAACATCCGTATGACCATTCATTCTGTCTCTGACTCCAATAGCAGATACTTGGGTGGAAAAAACAATAAACCGGAGATTATAGAGTGCAACTTTCTCCTGGTTTAAACTCCCAGCTTCCAGCAAGCAATGACATGGGGACTGCCTGAGCTGGAGCCTGCAGTGACGTCATTGTATTGAACAGCTCTCAACAGATCTTTCTTTCATTAATTTGTCTAATTGCTTTCCAGACAGTTGTATTTCTGGCCTCCGTAATGTGCTTCACAATGTTGCGCAGATGAATGATACTTTATATGAAAATGTCCTTTCTTCTGTTTGTTTTAATATTCCACTTGATAATCTCATATAAAGTTCCCTAGATCTTGTATTATGAGAAATGGTGAGTAATCATCTCCTATTCACTTTCTTCATTACACTCATGATTGCCTGGATGTATTATAGCCCTCTCAGTCATCTCTCTTTTAAGATGAAAATTGCCAAGTCATACAATCTCTCCTTGTACAAAGATCGTTAGAAACCCGCGTTCCTGCTTCCCACACTTCCCACGGCCTTCCTGGGTCGCCTATATTCATTTTAACTCTACATGATCAAAAGTGCCCAGTGTACGCAGCATGGGAGAGCACCGCGGATCGCCACGTAATGATACTCTCTGTTGTGCTCTCCATTCACTTCCAAAACATGCCTCGCATTGTACGTATTGTTGGAGGTTTGTAGAGAATTACCCAGGCTGACTTCACCACCTCCTTCGCTACAGCCGCCCCGAACACCTGGAGGTACAGCCGGCTGCTACCTCTGCTTGTTAACCCCGCACGCATCACCCTGGAGCTACGCTTGCCATTTTATGACCCTGCCACTCAGTTTGGTATATTCTTTCTACAGCTCCTTGCGGACTTTTTTATTTTTGACAACCCTGAAAAACACTCTATCACCAGTTACCTTTTCTCCTTCACTCCTTATCCATTTTTAGCTCATTTATAAATACACCAAACACGCGTGGTCCCATGGGACCCCCCTGGGTATTCCCTCCCCCCCTCATAACCCTTTATTCCTGATCTTTATTTCCCATCTTTGAACTGGTTGCTAATCTATCAGAAGACTCTTCTTCCTGTCCCATGACAGCATAGTTTAAATTCTTCACTATGGGAAAAGTATTAATTCTTCTGTATTAACCACATCATCTATATCACATGGACTTTGATTTATTTAAAGAACAATAACAGACTTGTGACACCCACCCCTCTCCCCCAGCATGTCATATGCTTTTTTTCAGTCTATTCTTAATCATGGTTCAACCAAGTTGACAGGTAAAAAAAGTCAGATTTCTGGATTCTAGTTCTTGGACCGTTCACGAGTCCAACTTGAAAAAAAGAAGATGATACGTTTTCCACCTGTCATTCTTCCAGTATCATGGCCAGTGTAAGCAATGAGGTGCAACATGGCAATTTTATATCAGAGTTTCTTAAACACCTTTCAGTGAATATCCCTTTTATGCTTTAAAAGCATTTTTTACTAAACCTTTAGTGGCAGACACCTCAGACACCATGTGTCCTTTAGAAAGTAAACTTCTGGGGGGGACCTTGTTAAATTTTAATCATTCGTTTTTATGAGGTTAGCATTGTGTTTCCTGTGTGGGCTTCCTGATGATTGTTTTGCAATTCACACCATAGAGTTAGTGATCTTTTTTATTTTTTTTTTTCCTCTGAGTACAACTTCCAGTTTTGAATAGTGTCTCTTTACCTTGATGCCTAAGCAGGCATTTTAATTTTTTTTTTTTTTTCATTTGCTTTTACTGTCTTTCAGGTCTTTTTTCATAGGTCATATAACTTCACAATAAGCCTCTTACATGATATCTTTATGCAGTCTCCAGGATACCATGAAGCACTTTACCCTTGCGGCTGCACCTTTTAATAAGCTTCCTCATTTTTATGTTTTTTCCACTTTGAAGTTGAACTTCACTGTAATTTTTATTTATTTATTTTATTTTGCTTCTACAGGACACTGAACCTGAGTACCATGTGGTCACTCTTACAGAGCAACGCATTGATAGCTGTGCCCTGCAGCACATCCTGCAAGTAAATCCTGAGCGTGAATCCAGACTTGTTTCTCTTTTAGTGGGTTTACGGGTATGAGCTCCAAGTGTTGTGACATTTGCTCCGTGCATACGAGGCCACTTGAAGTCTCTCATTACCGCATATTCTGCCCTCCTAACCTTTTGAATTTCTCTCAGCATGTCACACACAGTCACTTTCACCATCTTCAAGTGGTCAATAAACCAGCCTTAACACCGTTCCCTTCCCTAGGGATACCTTGTCACTTGTGCACAGATTGACCCTATTTTCTTTCTTTGATTTTACATTTCCTTTAACATAAAAGCCATTTCTTTACTATTTTGGCCTCCTTTATTGTTCCTGTGTGATTTATGCCACAGATGAGCTTCCTTCTATCAAGGTTTTGGGCTGTGTATCCTATTAGCATCTTCATTTAAATCAGACTACTGGCATGTGCACAGGAGCAAGTATATATTTAATTTTGTCTGATTGCCTATTTTCTTGTGCCCTGATTAACAGGGGCATTTGTTGGAACTGATTTTTGCTGTTTCTTACCTGAATTTTATCAAGTTCCAATCCAACCACTTTCAAAGGATAAAGACGTATTATGACTTCACCTTTAGAAAATGAGTTTCAGCCTTCAAACCTCTTTCTCGTCTGATTTTTATTTAACTGGCAACCGCCAGGTTCCTTCCTGTGTTGGCTCCCATTCTTTGAAAAGGTTTCCTTATTCCTTATAAAGTTTTCCTACTCTGTTTTCTTAACCATGCATTGGAACACTGCCTCTGTGCCTGGTTTTGCATTTGAGAAAATCCTTCTATGAAAGTCCTCATTTTTAGCCTGTTATCTAACAGCTTGTGTCTTTCCTCCAGGATTTTCCTCCTACTGTCTCCTTGCAACTGGGAGCTGTGGCAACATCCCATTAGTGTATTAAACAATACGAGGAAACATTCTCTGATCCTGGGGCCAAATGACATGGTCTGATCACATTCATGCTATTGAACTCTATTAACTTCCAAAACACCTAGTGGAAATCCTCCCCGACCCATTTAATTCCCAAACATGTCCAGGAATTGTTTGAAGGAGCGATAGCTGGCCCAAGCCAAACTATATTCTAATAACTTTGCAGCATAGGTAGTTGTCTTCCAGTGCCTAATAACATTCCCTGGAATTGGTTTATTTACCACTACAAATACGCATTATGTGGACCAGGACCCCAGGATTCCTCCCGTTGGAGTCTGTCTGGATGCCCCATGGGATCTGTCATGTCTCTACCTTGCAGGTAAATCTCTGAACGTTCCTCGTTGTCCTCAGAAACACAGCTACATCTTTACCTGCTGATCAAATCTCCTACCGTCCAGTGTTTCTCTCTGCCACCCGTGATCTCTGCACCTGAAGACCATGTCCTTGGTGCGAGGGGCCACATGGATATTATCTAGGGGGGCATCTTATTTATGTGGTTCTTCATCCTTTCTCCACATGTTAGCCACATGTTATGAGGTGTTCCTTCCTCTTAAATTTGCCGTAAGGGAGCGTCTCTCCCTCTAACCTGATGGAGGGATTGCTCTATCATGTTGCTCTATCAAGTTTCGTCAGTGAATTTCCCTGTCACCTCAAGTTCTTCCAATCTGATCATCTTGATACCAAACCCCAACACGTCTCCCTAAGGACCATGAGCTGCCAATACCATTTGCACCTACATAACATCTGCCCATGGGGCAAAAGGTGATGGTCTGTGCCATGATCCAAAGCCCCACTCTCTTCCTGGAGATTTGGCAAACCAAAGAAGCATTAGGAATGTGGTATCAGCTGGAAAATCTGAGGTCCAGAGGTAGCAGGGGTGGGATTAAGATGGTAGATTGAGGGTCTTAAATTTATGTGTCAATCTTTAGGTGTGTGAGCTGATGTCTGAGCTCCCTAGGCAAGGGATTTATTCAATATAGTCAGCAGTCCAGAGAAGTGATTCCCCTGCTCTAACACAAGGGCTCTGTTCTGTGGACCACATATAGGGGATCCAAGACAGCCACCTGGGGCTGACAACTGTGACACAGGACCTATGGATGACTTGGTCAAAGTGAAAAAAGACCACCAAATGCCTATGTTTTGGTAACTGAATGGAGCCTCAGATCTACTTTAGGGTGAGCTGTGTCTCTCTTTAGCCTCCACTGACCGTACTGATGGGGAGCAGGACCTCCTCGGGCTGTAATGGGGTCTCAGCACCCAGCTCATATGGAGACACATACATATATGGACTTAGCAGGTCACAGAGTCCTAAGCAGAGCTGAAAAGCAACTCTAGTTTTCCCACACATAAAGCAGAGAGGTGGAAAGGACCGCCTGATTCACTTAGTGCTTCTGCAGGCAGCCCCTCCATAGTAGCTTATACAGAATTGTTATCAAGCTTTATCATAAAACCAGCTATATTTTTAGCACTCACTAATCCCAGTGGAAGATTACTTCAGACACTCATTCTCCTCCCAGCCAGAAACCTTCTTCTACCTTACACACTAAATGCTCAGTTTATATGCATTCCCTCTTGGGCCAAGACTATCCACATCTTAAACATCCTTTCTCTTTCGTAGGCATTTAATCCCTAAATCCACACAAACAGCTGTCCTACCTCTGACCACCTTTGTTTTCTACACTCATTGAGACTCATGCCAGTCCTGTCTTGCCCAAGCAGCTCTGCTAGCCCTTCTGAAAGCCTCTCCTAGCTCCATTTCTTTTTTTTCCAATGCAGGCAGAAGAGTTGCAGTGTCCTTAGGCAAAAGAAACTCCCTAACATTAACACCATAAAATGTAAATCAAGTCAATGGGGGAAGACACCTTGTCCATGTTTCCATCCTGCAGAGATATGTCTGTCTGTCCACCAATGCAGTGACCCTGTGCCTGGTCTGGAGTCCCTCCAGGGTTATGCCAATGTAATCCTGATCAGATTTTCTGCTCTGTTTGTGTCCACACTGGTGGAAAAAGTGAGCTAACCTTCATGCCAAGTATCCCAAGGGGATAGCTGCAGCAGTGACAGGCAGGCCAGCAAATTCCCATCTACTTTCTGAGAGATGTTTCATCTGCAAATAGCTCTGACATGACAGAGACAAGTTGCTCTTTCAGATATTTAAAGATATGGTATAACACTGCTTGGCCTTAATTTTGGGCTTCAGCAAGCTATTGATTTTTTGATTCTTTATGTTATGTTAATGATGTCATGATCATATCAGAGCAGCAGTGTACTCCTGTAAAGCTCCAGAGTGCAATATTTAATAGATACTGTTAGTATTAATTGATTTTGCTATAATTCATTCTACGCATGTTTTCACTCTTAAGGGTTTGGGGCTTTTTTTATTAACAGTGAATTCCCTAAACATTCAGGCAGAATGAAAAAGTCAAAGCATTTACTTCTCCTCTTAGTTTTTAATTTGGGAATGGGGGTACTGGGGAAGGCTGTCTTCTTCAGCTCACCCCAATCGATAGGAGATTAAGTATTACACTCAATAACTGGACTGATGTGTTCCTGAGCAGCTCAAGAGGCAGCCGAATGATATTTTGTCAATTGGCCAGATGAGTTTATGCTATGGGTCTGCTCTCCTTCCCTTCTTGCCAACCCCTCCAGATCCTCCATCAATTAAAACCGGGGGGGGAATCCTCAAGGTCATTTTTTGCCTTTGGTCCTTGAGAGCAGAGAAGGGAACAGAGAGCAGAGACTCACCATTGCCATAACAGTACTAGTAAGAATTAAGTCCCTACTATGTAGAAAATCACATTCATACCTAGATATACTGAGACCCTACACAGAAAGACTGCAGAACTTAGATCCATACATGAAAAAAAAAATTATGAGACAATAGGCTTAAAATGGAAAAAACATTCTACTTTCTGGCTTACTCATACACTCAAAGTTACTCGCAAGCTTGTTTGCAGGATTGGGACTGGGTGAAAATAAGGAAGGGCTCAGATTGATTTGTCCTCATCCACGTTTGCAGCTTCTCTTCTCCCTGAGAAAAGCATAGAGCTAAAGCTCTTGGCAAGCATCCCAATGTCATCCTCCTACCATTATTAACTGTCTGGCTCTTTAGAGGCACAGGGTGGAAGAGGGCCAGGGAAGCCTGCAAGGAGTTGAGAAAAGCCACCTCTGGCCCAGCCGCATTCAGTGGTGGCTCCAGCAGAGATGCTCTGCTCTGATAACACCTTATCAGGCCAGGCAAGCTCTAAGAGACAAGGAACAGATAAAATAGGAAAGTGTTATCTGAACTGAAATCCTGCCCCCTTGCCCAGCACAAAATAATTCAGTGCTCATTTGGCAGGGCTGGCTGGTGTCCATTCCACGCGGGTGTTGGAGGGAGGACGTGTCTGGCCGCCTGGTGCCTGGTCCCAGCTCCTGGGGTGCCGAGGGAAAGGACAGCTCGCAGGGGCTCCTGTCCCTCTGCTGCAGCTGAGAAAGTCTGCAGACAAAACTCCCACCTCTTTGCGGTGAAGGTTTGCGTCTGCAACAAAACGAAAGGAGTCCGGTTTTCTTGTCCTCATCTCCCTACCTCGGCCCTGAGCTGTGATGGCGGGGCCCCATTAAGGCAAGTGAGATACTAAAGAGACCTCGCTTCACCCTCTTTCCTTCCCCATCCAACTGCAGGCAAGGCTGTGTTTCAAACAGCTGAAGCATCTTGACCTCCTTTCTACTCCTGCTACGGAGGATCACAGGGAGGGAAGAAAGGATGCAACTGCAGCCAGAGGACAGCCTCTTGCAAGAGAGGGAGAAGATCTAAATGAGGTCCTGCCACTTTCTGCTCTGCTTTTTCCTGACAGCTCCAGCCTTCTGCCCTCCTCCCCAGACCTAGGAATCAAGAAGGGATGGGAAAAGGAGAGAAACAGACATACAACAACCCTTGCCCCCCCAAAATGTGCACTTAGCATCTGCACCAAGCTAACAAGGGAGAAGCCTTCCAGGCATGGGTGAGCTAGATAGAGATTATTTTCTTAACATGTCTCAATTAAAATGTAGATCTCCTTTACTGCCTGGGGCCAGAAGGGCAGGAGGCATTGGGAATGAGATATGGGAGGAAGAAGCAAGACACAGGGGCTTTTGCTTCATTCCTTGCTGTCCTGCCTGCCTTAACCCTTCTGGTGCCACCTCTGCTCTAACAGCCAGTGAGTTGGGTATGTTCACTGGGTTAAGCAAGGAACTACACGTGTGTTTGCACCTTGCCGTGTCTGCTAAGGCTCCTTCTGCTTTAATTAAACAAACCCAAAACTCACTTAGCCACTGGTGAGTTGAAATTAATATTGTCCTGCTTTATAGCCAGTACTGTCTGGGAGCCTGCAGTCGTCAAGTCCAGCTCCCGACAGGACTTCTGCAAGCCACTCATCGTCCAAAGTGCTTTAAGGCTTTGGACCTCCCAGCTGCCTGTGAGGTGAGGAACTGTTACTCCTCTCCTACAAACAAGGGGCTAAAACATAGGGAAATTAAGAATTGGAGTCATTGTAAGTTGGGCATTGTTTGATATAGTTATTTAGATTTCCCCAACAGCTACTAAAAGAAACTGGCACTTCCAGAGGGCAACTCAGCCCACTGCCTTAAACACCTCAGGGTTACAATGGATGTGTTCAGAAAAAGTCCCTCTCTTCACTGGCTGCTGAGACAAGAAACCTAGTAGTAGATGAGATAAATCCCATCCTAAGTAGCTTGTCCAAAATCATGCAAGGGATCTATGGCAGAGCAGGGAAATTAATACTGCTCTGTCTTGCCTAAGGAAAATTCTCTAACCAGTGGATCATGCTGGCATCCCTTCCTAAATGTACCAAGGGGTGCAGAACTTGTTTTTCCCAGTCAGAAACTGTCCCAGATCTTACAACAGTGCCTCAGACCTTCGGCCCACAGCAATTCCTACTTCCTCATATTATTCACGCCTCAAATCCCTTTAGCCAGGTTAAGCAGAATCATCCTCCAGCTCCTCCACTCTGCCCCAGCAGACCCTTCAGCACATCTGCTCCTCCTCAATGTATTTCTCTTCCCCCAACTTTCTCTTTAGTCTTTGCCACAAGATAACCAATAAAAAGACATGCTAATTGCTGGTTCAACATCCTAGGCAGGGAAGCAAACAGAGGAGGAAAATAATCAGAAACCTGCCCTTCCTTCCATTAGCAAGGGCTGGTGCATGCTGTATGACAAAATACAGCCATGCCAGCTTGCAGTGGGGTTGCCCCATGTCCCTACAGTGCTTAAAGAAGCCCATAGCCAGTGGCAGAAGAAATTCACAGCCAGCATGTCTGTTCTTCACTGTGAATTTGGCCTCCCCTGTGGGAGGATGGCAAGAAAACGTTTCCACTGAATATCCTGGTTTCTTGCAGCCAGCCACGTTAGCCACTCTAGTCTAGCTGTGGCTGCAGGGATGAGGCTCTATTAAAAATGCACCCGTTACCCTGGCAGAAATTAATTTGGTCCGATCTATTGGGCATTGGAACAGGAGGCAAGAAACGTTGTTCCATGTCCAGATCTGCCATTCATCTCTAGTATAATTGCAGCCCTGGCAATGGGCTGTTTTTCTCTGCTCTCCTCTTTGGCTGACCTGCGCTGGTGAGCCCAGCAGAGAGCTGCAGCCTACTGACACCCAGGCTTGCTCTTCACTACTGGGGCAACTGGCAGGGTTCATCTGCAAGATGTTTTACTTGAATGAGGGAGGGACTTCTATATCTCCCCACAAGGCCAGTGATCAGGCTGTCGTCTGGCTCTTGTAACTCATGGAGCTAAAACATCTGCGTCTGCCTTGCTAGATGGTTCCTGATATTGATGGTATGGTATTCAAAAGCTGCTGAAGGACATATCTGAAGTGGAAAATGATGGAATACAAGATGTTCAAGAAAACAGAACGATGAGTTGCTCAGATCCACTTACCAAACAAAAGAAATATGTATATTGCTGGGGACAGGAAGAAGAGACTCTGCTCATAGCAAAGCAAGAAAGATCCCACAAAAAAAAAAAAAAAAAAAAAAAAACCCCCACAGCGGGAGGAGAAAGTTAGCTTCAACTTCAGAAGCCCCTGTGAACTCACACAACCTGCCTCCAGGACCGTAGCACTACAGCGAAGGGAGGTAAAATCTCCCTGGTACAGAAGCCAACTGGGAAAGGATCTACCTCTGCACCTCTGCTTGGGGGAATGAGAGCAGAGTGGTGTGGGAGCAGTACGGAGAATTAGGGGCTGGAGACACACGTGCTGGTGGCACACGGGGATATTTGGTGGCAGGTCTCTGAATGTGGGAGTGTGCAACAGAAGATGACGGCACGTATTTATGGGTAGGAGTGTGTGTGCGCACATCCACAGAGAGGGTGATTCTGGATGAAGACATCCCTTAAAGGTTCGCTGTGCTTTTCTTTAGGAGGAAGAGCTTCCTGATCCTCCCCCAGCCCTGTTCCCTTCTGAGACCTGTCACAGGCTAAGGATGATGAAATGTCACAGAAGAAACAGTGGAAGTGGAAGGCAGACATACCCCACCCTGGAGAGAGCTCGTTTGGCGTGCTGTTTTCCCTCGTTGGCAGATCATTGGCTGCAGAGGCACCAGGGAGCATCCGACAAGCAAGACAGAGAGCAATTCCCTACAAATAGCCCAGCAACTGAGACAGAGTTTCCCGAACCATCCATCCATCATGACACTTGCTGAGTGGCACAACCTTGCAGGAAACCCTAGCCCTGCTTTATTGCAAAATACGACCTTGGAGGACTTTTTAAAATTCATGGGATGAGTGAGACTGGTCAAGCTGCAAAGCCCAGACCTGGGTTTTGGCCACCCTATGTGGGGAGAGGACATCCCAACCTGGGATTGGGCTCTATTCTGTTGCCCAGGGGTCTAAAGTCACTTGAGATGTCCTCAGGACCCCAGCTGGTCCCCATTTTATCCTCCAGAAGTGGGTTTCCTGTAGACTCTGTCATATTTACCAGCCCCAGGTGAGTATCTCAGATACCCCAGGCACTACAGTTGCAGCAGACAGCACGGATGGGCAACCGAATTGAGCTCCTGACATAAATAAAAACACCTATATTTCAAAGTCTCTTGATGTTCTCCATACATCTGTGTTTAGGCAGCTGAATTAAGTCCTTATGTTGCTACTCCATACCTAGGTCTCCTTGCTGGCTCTGTCAACCTCCACTTTATAATCTAAGTCAGGGTACACTCTGTCCCTGTGGCAGCCCTTTGACTTTGCATCTCAGCTCCAGTGCACATCTGACAAGCTTTCTCAGCTGATCAGGGTGGTTATGCAGCTTTCCCCTGTCCCTGTTCCCTCCCTAGCTGTTACCCTAGATATGTCCTGTGGGATATCTAGATATACCACCCACCAGTCTGTAGTGTCCCAGAGCAAAGGCAATGCTGAGATGACAAAGGTGTGTCCCCTGCCAGGGAACCAGCATACAGGAGGTCCTTTAGAAGGTCCCTGGGTACCACTGAGCACCATTATCCCTTTCTCATTCCATGTCCTAACACGTGAGACACACCTCCTAGCCCATGGCGGACTGTGTGCTGTGTTTCACATCAGAGAGGAAACCCCAGACATCTTTCTCTGCAAAGGCTGAACTTTCTGCAATGCTAAACCTGAGCTGCCAATGTTTCTGTGATGGAGACAAATCCCAAGTAGGACATCTAACTCACAGGGCTGCATCAGGAGAAAGCTTCTCCTGGAACCCACTGCACAAACTAATTATCTTCCCGCCCCTCCCCACCGCCCTCTAGCAAAACAAGCTAATCAAGGAAGAAGGTTGTTATCAAAATACATTTACCACACGCCTGCGTCTTATGGTCCACGGTGCCCAGTGCTGTCTCCGAGTTGCCTCAGGCAGGCACGGCCACCGAGATAATCAACCTGTGAAGGGCACAGCTTTGCCCTGCACTGCTAGGTAGACCAGAGCAGCAAAAGTGCTCCCAAAAGGGACACGATGATGTCTAGGGAATGGAAGGACATCAGCGGTGCTGGACACACAACATGCAGGTACAGCAGTGGGTCAGCTCTCCAGGACTAGCGATCGGCTGTTCTGCTCAAAGGTACAGGGCTGGTTCAGAGTGGTTATTCAACATCATCACCCATTTGTAGTGAAATGGGATTCCCAGGAGCCTCCGTTTCACTCGGGGCTTTATCACCATCAATAGGCACGCTCCCCGTCCCAAGAATTTCCTCCTGCTCTCTGGACTAAGAGCCCCGATCTCATTTCAAAAGGCCATTGGAGAGCTGTCACATTTGGGGCTATTTCCTCTGCTCCAAAGGAGAGGCAATGCCTAGGTGTGAAATGATGGGTACTTTAGCTATACCTCAGCAGACAGATTAAAGATTATCTAGGCTCAATGCAGAATGCTTAATGGGCCAATGTCACTCTACAGAGCCCCCCTGCTGCGCGCTTCCCTCTGTGCAAAAGCTGAAATGCTGTCTCCAGTTTCGATAACTACCTGAGAAGAAGTGGGAATCACTCTGTGCCAAGGCCAATTGCAGGAAGATGACTCCACTCCTCCCTTGCTATCAGATGGAAGAGGTTCACAGGCCATGTGCACGGCTGCCTGAGCGCCAGCTGTGACTGGGGAGGAGTCAGACCCAGCGAGGTTTGGAGACAAGACATCTTGACAGCTGGTTCACTCCTACCTTTGCCATCAGTGACTGGCAGTGCTAACACTGCCAAACAACCCATGGGAGAATTTTGAAGCAAATGGAAAGATTTCAGATTTCCTGCGATTACTTTCCCTCCCAGCGTTTATGTTTTTCTCCCTATTGTGTACCAACAGCAAGTAGCTGGAAGTCTCCTGTTGCAATGAGAAATGCCCCCAGATACCTCAGACACACAGGGGTATTGAACACAGCGACTGAAGTAGCTCTGAGATTCCCCTCTGATGGGAAAGATCAGCCTAGATGCCTACAAGTTTCCAAGGCAAAGCAGGATTTGAGCTGGAAGCCATTTGTTCTTTGTGTGGCTGATCTACCTTTAGGAATATCAGCACAGTTGTCACGTACTTTTGACGTGTGGAGGGTCTCCCAGGTATCTGAAGGCACCAAGAGCTGACCCATGGCACGACGATGCTAAGGCAGGAAAGGATACTGAAAGCTTTTCCTATAAAAAAAGGTCCTAACCATGATTGCGAAGACTTATTCATTACTCCAGGCAAATGCAAAATACCTGCAATTTGCTACCTTTTGGGGACTCTGGTTTGCACCTTGGGACATAACAGCATGGGGAGTATAAAGCAGGAACAGCTGAGAACGTGGTTTCATGGCGTGGAAGCTGAGGGTCTATAGGATCACAAGCCCCTGCAAGAATCAGTAAATCACTCTTTTCTCACTATCTGTTAGAGCTCAGAGTGGCACAGGACTGGCTGTGATATTCCACCCTCCTGCCCTGCTGGGTTCCTGACCCCTGATCCATACAGCCCTTCCCAGTAACCCTTCCCCACACAGCACTGGAGATATACTCCCTCCTCTGCGCTAGTGGAGGAAAAGACTGGGAAGGAAAAGAGAAGAGGTGAAGGGGAAAAGAAAGAAAAAAACTCAGCCTGAAAGACAGTCACAGTCTTTCAGACAGCAGAAAGTCAAGCAAGAAAAAGACCCTTCAAAAAAAGGTCTTATTGCAGCATCTGTAGGCAGCCTAGGTTACCCGAGACTCTCTAGTGATTCAGAAGACTTTGACCAAGAAAGTTAAAGCCAGGGACGATCAATGAGCCTCTGCATCGGGTTACCTGCTGAGAGGAGACAGCGGGAGCTGCACTTTGTAACTTTTTCTTTTTTTTCCCTGGTCTGGCAATGAGTCTGAGCATGGATAACAAACCTCCCTCCCCCTCCACACTAATTCCTCAGTCCCTAGAAAACAACTTGTTTAAGTGCCTTTTTCCTCCATATCGTGTTAGAAATGAGAATTGTAATTTCTGCGTACACAAGTATCCTGCAGCTACAAGGCAGACGGGAAGAGCAGGACATGGAAGGCAACTTCCCAGATACTGGGGTAGGTGTCTGCTGCCAGAGGACAGCATAAAACCCTTCTGAACAGGGCTGTCCTTTTGTGGGAAGACCAAAAAACTCTCATATGGCTTCTCAAGTGTCTCATAAACACCATCTCTGTTGCTGCAGCTATCCAGTTAATCCACCGTCAGCTCAGCTTGAGTAATCAGGCGTACCACATTTTGGTCATCCCTTGACTAACCCCGAGCCAAAGGGATCCTGGAAGGTGGCTGGTATGGCCCATATCTAAAAGTCTTCTGTCTTTCCTTCATTCATGGGGTGAGGATGCCTACAGGAGGCCAGTGCATCCTATTCCCATGGTTCAGTAGGGCACATGCTCTCCTGGCACGTGCTCTGCAACTGGGGTGGAAAGCCAAGAGAGCCACCTCGAGTCCCTAGGTGAGGTTCTTGGGTGCCAGAAGGACACACGAAGGACATGTGCAGCTCCTCACAGACAAGCAGAGGGGTGCAGAGAGCAGAGCCGACTCCCGGCTCTGCTACCTCCACAGTAGGACAGACTGGTGATGTTTAAACAAGCCCTCTTCCCTCCGCAGCAAATATCAGTTCCTTCAAACCAACAGTGTTTGTTGACGGCCTGCTTTGCTCAGTCTCTAGAGCTGGAAAAGACTTCTGGGGGAGAAGGAAATCACAGATGCCCAAATGTTTCATTTTAATTAAAAAAAAAAAAAAAAGTAATGCTTCACTTCAGAATGACTTTTTACTTCGAAATTTTAAGCAATTTACTAAAACCTGAAGTAAAATCCCCAAATAAAACTTCTGGTGTCTAAATGAATCATTCTCCAATTCCTAAATGGTATCAGCCCCTTCTAAAACTGCTTTCAAGAACATTTCTTATTAAAAAACATAACTGGCCCACTACAAGCCGGAAAAAAAAAAGTTTTGAAACATCACAACTCCTCCCAGAAAATGGGACTATTTACCTCTGTGATTGCGACTTATGACCTGCCAGCCAAGGATT
Organism: Haliaeetus leucocephalus; assembly: GCF_000737465.1. Lineage (NCBI taxonomy): Eukaryota > Metazoa > Chordata > Aves > Accipitriformes > Accipitridae > Haliaeetus > Haliaeetus leucocephalus. Next base: position 17,979,774 of record NW_010973187.1, on the reverse strand, counting down.
CCCTGTAACAGCGAGGGCAGATGCCAGAAGCAGGAGGAGGCTGGTGCCGAGGGACTGCATCCTCGCTTACGGACAGCTTGTGCATGTTCGACTATTCACCTCAAAATTAGACAGAGGCTACATGAGGATGAAATGAGGCAGCACAGCTAAAATCTAGGAGCAGCAGCTAACATAACAGAGCCTGGGACAGGTCCCTTCTGCACCCAGCAAGTCAGCATATTTCCCCTTGATGAAGTGTTGCCTCTCCCTATAGGGATGATGCTGGTTTTCTGCCCCAAATATCCATTCTGCTGGCAGATGGGGTGTTAAGCACAACCCAGAGACACTGTGCAGGGCTGAAAACTTGCACGATCACCATGTGCACATGGATCAGTGCTTGTGCACGTCTGCTCTGGAGCTGATGCGGGGCCAGGCGGGGATAGTGAGGGCTCATTCAGCTGCAGAAGGGTTTATCCCTTCTCTGGGGGAAAAAAGCCTCAGCTATCTCTGCCCCTCTGCATGGGAAGGGGAAAGGAGGTAGAGGAGGGTCATTGTTTGGATATGGATGGAGACAGAAGAATCTTGCCGGGGGGGTTTAGAGGGGTTGTCAGCTATTGCACGGCATCTTTGGACGCTGCTGCATCTGACATAGGAAGAAGCTGCAATTCATTTCAGGCTTGGAGAAAACTTTGCTCTGCTCTCATCCCTCTCTGCAGCCCCCCGTTCTGGTTGATGACATTGCTTCGACCTTCCGACCAGGCACCAAGTGCCTCCGTGCCAGCTATTAGCTTTTCAGCCTGGTTCCTCCCCCCTACTCCCACCCCGGCCCCTCTCCCTCCCCTGGAGACCCATGCAGCAACCGAGCGCCACATTTTCAATTTACACCAACTAAATGATTCATCGCCGCCTAAAGAGGCCTGAACAGAGCCCAGGAGGGGAGCAGAGCTACAGCAGGGAAAGGGGGGGGGGGACAAGATCGGGGCTAAAGATACAGAGATGAAAAGCTCCAGTGACCTGCTCTATATCAGCTCTCCTCTCTTCGGGGCAGAAACCAATCAATCCTTCCCCCCCTCCTTTCTCCTGCAGCCGTCTGTGGGTCTGTCTGTCTCATTCTCTCTCAGCGGACTCGAGTTTCTCGGTGTAAGGTTAGGACAGCAGAGCTGTGGAAATCGATTCCTGAGCCCTGGCACACCGCCCTCCACGCAGACAGCCCAGCTCCGCCGTGAGACGATGGATGGAGAGCTGTCCCCAGGCATCCCCAGACCTCTTACGTGGTGGGAGCGGATAGCTTCGAAATGGGGGTCTGGGGAAAAGGGTCAGCGTCAGCCCTTGAAGTGCAAATCCCAAAATAAGAGAGAGACGCATGGGAGAGACAAAAAAGATAGATGCTGTACCCCATCTGGCAGTTTTCACCTGTCTCCCAGTCTACCACTGTTCCTCTTGATGGTTTATACTGGAGGAGGAAGATGAGCGAAAGGCATGGCTTTGCCCACAGGCAATCTGGTTTCCAGTACCACCCTACCCCAGATCCTGCACAGCCTAACTGCTTCCTCCATCCCTTCCACAAAACAGCTCCCACATCGGCATGGCTGGATTCAGCCGTGCACTGGAAAGCCCCTGGGATTCCTGACTGGGAGGGAAGAGAGAAGGGTTAGCACTTCACGAGGGGAAATGCTTATGGCACATTTCCCCAGAGGTCCTTGTGCAGCAGTCGTTGATGATGCATCCCACTTGAGGAAAGGTCTATTAATGAATCTTAAGGGGTTCAATGTGCACAAAGTTCTAATAAGAGACTTAGTATCATGGCACTCTTACCCTGAATATCCTGCACAGCCAAACCTTGTTGAATGGGATGTAATTGGCTCCTCTGCTCTCAGGGCTACCTAAAAGGATGAGGAAACTGAGACCCAGAGAGGAAAATCTGAGGCTGCACTGAAAACCCCTTCCAAACCTGGACTGGAAATCAGATTTCTTGACTGCAGTGGAAACTAGGGGGAAGGAACATACTGGAGTGGGATTTGGTAACATTTGCCTTCCAACTGCTTCAAAAAAATCCACAGGGAATTAATCTCAGTGACCCTGCTGCAAGGTACATAAATAAGAGGTGCCTCTCTTTTCCAGATAAGGAAACAGAGGTTAAGTGACCAGACGGAGGAGGGCATGGGGATCCTGCCATCAAGCAGGTCCAGACTGTGAGGCCAAACTTCTCCTTGAAGGACCGAGTCTGTACAGGAGTTTCTTGTTCTGAGTCGATGCTACCAACCTCACTCATCACCAGCCATCACATTTCTGACACCCCTTCACAATAAGCTGCTGGGCAATCTGCAGTTGTCTCTGCCCCTTTTCTCTCCTTTGGGGGATTTATTGCTGGATGTATTGATTGCTTGTTGCCACTGACCCTGGATGGTAGGAGATGAATTATCTAGCATTGCTGTGATACAATCAATGGCCAAACTCATGCTTTTCTATACCGCCTGCACATAGTCTGTGCTGTCCCTCCATTGACAGCAGAACACTCACTGCTCTGTAGGATGGTTGCAGGATAAGATGAGATGGAAACATATTATAGAGCTGTATATCAATTGGAAATATCCTCAGGTCAGCAGGATGAAAGTTTCACGGGTTCGTGCCTACCAGACCGCAACTCAGGACTGGTTTGCCAAGGATCCCTTGAATGATTCCAGAGCCTGAGTCAAGTTTTTGGACAAGTTTTGGGATGGATCACCTAGATCTGATCTGAAATTAAGCAGACTGTCATGGCTTTGGATGAGGTTCACAGAAGCTAAGGAGCATCCACAGAAGGTTGGAATATGGTACAGGTTTGTTCCCTTTTCTTCTGCTCCAGAAAGAAGAGGATCGCTTCAGCTGGATCACTGTCTCCACCAGGAGAGTTTGCAATGCAACAGGAAGAATTCAGAGGTGAACTCGGTGGGAGAAGACAGACACACTGCAATAGCAGGGTCCATCAGAAAAACCCTCCATCGCTGCCAAGGGCACTAGAAACTTGGAGTGACAGCACCCTGCAGAGCCACGCTCAGCTAGAGACATTTAGTTAGACAGATCCAATGCACTTTCCAGCCTCTGTCTCTGCTGAGAGGTTCTTGGCAAAGGAGACCACCCTGCCACTCATAGCCAGGAACTCAGCCAACCTGACACCTCCCTCTCCACAGCTTTGGCAGTGGGTTCCCCGCAGGAGATCACTGTCAGTGAAGGCTGCAGAGAGGAAACTTCAAGATCAATAGCATCATTAAAAAGCCTACAGAAAACAAAGCCGATGAACTAATCTCCCAGTCCTGAGGACATCTGGATCCAGTGCTCCTTGCGAGGCACTGGATAAGCCAATACTGTAGAATAATGAAATGGTGGAATGAGATCCCTTCTTGGCCTGTTATACAGAAGCCCAGGAATGTGGATATAGACAAATTTGCTCAACATCCTGGCCAGATAAGCCAAATGAGGAGTTGGCTCATTTGTGCTCATTTGGCACAGTTGAGTTGACCCACACAGGACAAACACTCAACTTCAGGGTCAACATTTTCCCACAGTGAGCGTACAAACCATAAGGTCTCCTTGAAATCTAACTTGGGGTGGACCCCATGATGCTTACAGGGACCTGATCCCTCTCTAAGGGCAATGGAGATCATGGCAAGTCTGAAAGAGGAGAGGTTTAGGTCAGCAGTGGAAAGTTGGAGGTGCTGAGACAAGTGTGTGAGCCAGGTTGCTAGTCAGAGCCAAACTGCCTTAAGCAATGGAAACAAGAAGGTAACTGTCACCCAGAGAAGAGCTGCTGGTGGGTTTGATTCAAAGCACATCAGGGTGGACAGGTGCTTTCCTGGTGCAGTCAGCAGGCTGTGGTTGAGGAGATCTGACCAGTCTCTACCACCCTTCTCTTCCCTTGTCTTCCAAAAAATGCTTCTGTTAAACAAAGTCTCCCCCAGCAAGTCCCAGAGACCTTGCTGGAGGTACCGGGTGACTCATTGGCTCACCTAGTTCAGCCAGGGACTGAGACAGCATTTTGCATCTCTGCCATGTGTCATCACAGCCATTGAGGGAAGATGGTTGGCAGAACAGCGGGGCTGGGATGGTGGCAAACACCAGCAGGTACTTACGTGTTGTGAAGAACACACCATCCACAGTGAGGGTCGCCTGAGCCCAAGCACTCGCTGCAGGTCTCGTACTGGCTACACGACTCCACGGGCACCCGAGTGAGCTGCAGGAGGAAAGGGGACAACCTGTCAGGCTTTTCACAGGGCTCCGTAATGCCCATAACGACTTGATGGAGGTGCCACCCTCCCTGTCCTCTTCCCCTGGTGCCTGTCCTCCCGGAGGGACATCCCCGTAGAGCTCGGCAGGCCTGGGGCAGAGGGATGTGGCTGCAGATTGCTCGAGTTCAACCTGGTGCAACCCCTGTCCAGATCAGCAGTCAACTTGGTGCAACCCCTGTTGAGACCAGCACGTCCCCTGTGACCTTGCCCTCTTCCCCATGGCCTTTCACACTTCCGTGCCAGATGACCTCACTTGCGGAGCTTCATTGCCAGTCGTCCTCATTTGCAGTTTCACAGGGAATCAGCAAATCAGGCAGGCTGCGTGCAGACCTGGCACCTTGAGACAATTAAACAACGTGTGATCTTCTGCAGCAAGTTAAACTCACTGGATCTCAATGCTCTCCTACACTCTGGTTGTGGACCTTGTTGCTTTCTGGCTTCCTGTGAGAACTGAGGTCTCGTGATCTCTCTGTTTCTCTCCCATGACCTCCCACACCACCACCGGTCCCAGGAGAGTCTTAGCTCCACTCCCCATTGCCCAGGCACCTTTCCAACCATCAGTGTCCCATCCCTGGAGAGGTTGTTGCCACCAGGAGAAGGACAAAGGCTACCAGCCTGGGTATCGAACGAGCTTGCTGTTGCCCTGACTCTGCAGCTCAGAAGGCATTAGAGGTGGACCTGAAACACCCATCTGCTGCCAAAATACTGCATGTTATTATCTTTTTTTTCTTTCTTCCTTTTTAATTAAAGTATTTCACTCAGAGATTTCAAAGACAGAAGGGACTGCCTAGCCTGACCTCCTCCTGTCTAATGGACTGGAGCCTTTTGATTCCTATTAGGTTTTGTAAGCCCCTTACTTCTTTTGAAGCCAAACGCACAATTTGGGCCAAATGACCTGATAGTCTCTTTTCCATTGAATAAGCTTCAGAGAGCTTCTATAATGTACAGTCAATTGCCAGTGCCTTCACCCCAGCTCATGTCAGCAGGGAGAATTTATTCCTTCAGATGATATAGCGTGGTATTATCCTGATGAAACACCACCGAGAACTACCAACTATAAACAGCAGAACAGTTACTCGTGACAAATTACAAAGGAATACACCTGGATCCTAGTGACAATTTTTTACTTGGTGCAACATTCTAGAGAGTTTGAGCTGTGAAGTGACAGATTAAGATTCATTCTGATTGCAACTGTAAATGAAACAAGAACTGGCTTTTATATATAAATATATATCAGGCAAAATTCCAGCTATTTATGAAGACCTTTTCTGTTTGTATCAGAAATTGTCTTCCTAACCCCTATACAGACACCCCACATGGTAGTTGATAGTTTATGAGCAAAAGCTGAAAATCTGTATTTTTACCTCTGGCAAGTGGCAGCAGCTTTAGAAAACTTCAGATAAAAATATGGTGGGATTTATTTACCATTGCACCATTGCCTGTGTCAAGTCACCCAAAGAAACCAACTGCTGCTCCTGAAAGCTTTTAATGAAAAAGGAAGAATGTGGGAAAAAAAAAAATGCCAACCTTTCTCAAATTTAATCTATTGCCATGAGCATAAGAACATAATCAGGACAGATCACTGAGCAACGAAAATGGGAAGATCAAAACAGGGAGCGAGTCATTGAAACTTCTGTACATATCAAGAACTTTCAAAGGTAAGATGGCTTGGACATGAATGCAATTGTTCCACCTTCCTTAAGCTTCAGGTCAAGAAGGTATCAACTGTTCATCAATTATAAGTTGTATGCTCTAGGATTTCACCCAATTAGACTTATGTTGAACCCAATAGTCTGTGTTGCATCCAACTTCCAAAAAGACATACAATTTTTTACAAGAAGACATCAAAAGTTGGAGACCCTATAATTTCTTCTGTCAGCCATTCCCGCCTGTTATTTCCACCTGAGAAAAATACGTTGCGAATTATTTTTCCTTGATCACATCTAGCTTGACCATGTCTGCGCTGTGAACATCAGAGTACTTGCAGAAGAGGCAGATAATTCAGTTTTGAAAGACTGTAAATCTGCCATTCCCCAACCCAGATGCAATCGATTATGTAACGTCCACCTTGTAATTAGAAATTTGTGAACACAGTTGGGATTGGCTATGCAGTTCCTATCCAAACTACCCTCAGTTTAACATATGGTGCTGCTCAATTTATCCTCATTAGCTGTAGATAGTTTCTGTGAACCTCAGTTTCTGAGGTAGTTTACATCTGTCTTATAAAATGAGCCTTGTCTAAGAAGTTTAGATCTGAACATGCATTCTTCCAACATCTAGTGATGTTGGGTTTGAATGATGTAAGTCAAAATCCACTTGTGACTATGATATATGTACAAGAAAGAAGTCCTGGAGGACTGAAACTTGCTATTTCTTTGCAAATTTCTACAGAAAGAGTAGACAAAAAGTGGTCTCTGTAGGTATTACTATTATTATTATTTAATTAGCTGTCAAAGGATATCCAAGCTCCTTTCAGAGGCCGGAGGAACCTCCTGGGAATCCAGATCTTCATCTTTGCAGAAATGTTTCCTTTTCAGTATGTTTAGGGTACTCGGTCTCTATAGGATACAGTTTGTATGTTGTGTAGGAGCACACCTAGCTTGTGTCACTGTCCCAGAGCACAGCTATGTGGTATGAGCTTGCACCAAGCTACATCCCACCTCCTGTCAAGCACACCAGAATAGTAGGTGCCCTGTGTCACCATTTGCATTGCTATGTGTTATTCCTGCTATATGAGACCTTTTGTGAGTTCACCTCAAGTAGCATTATTGTGAGATTAATTAAAATTATACCATGCTGATAAATGTCTTGGGCTGCAAGTGTCAGACCTTCTAATTAATAAAGAAAGAAACTACAAAAAACAAAGGAGCTGAGACTGAAAGGAAAGCCACCTAGGGGTCATCAGCTGAAAAGAAAGAGAACATCAAGCAAATAAGGCACATCAGAGGTCTTATTTTCCTTTGGAACATAAACTGTAATTAATTCAGCTCAGCAACTCAGTTGAAAGTTTTGAGAACTGACCGTGCCTCCTGGGAGCAGTCAGCTTTTTATGCTGCCCCTAAAATATCTGAAAAAGAAAAGTCCATGCAGCCTCCCAATTACAGTGCCTTGCCATTATTCACTGTGATGAAGGGACTAGGCAGCGCTGAAGGTTGAAATCTCCATTGTAAACCAGACTGTGATTACTCCTTCCACCCCTTCTCCATCCTTGGAAAGTCTAACAAATTTTTCAAGGTCATTTCCCAACCTCTGTGAGGCTCCCTACCTCTGGTTCTCATTGGGGTGGAACTTGGATTCAATATTCTGCAGCAAATATAACCAGGGTCTCAGGTTATATGCAGACAGAGGATTAACAAAGCAACGTGTCCTTCATTTTGGGGCACCATGAGCCAGGTTTGAGTCATTTATATTCCTGCAGTGGTCGCGGCTTAACCGATATTTTTGGCCTCACTGTGCTACAGCAATATATGGATGTAAGAAAAGAGTGCTGTTGTTCTAAGGGCTTATATCCCATGTGTGATGAAGCACATATCCCCATTTTATCAATGAGAGCTGAAGCTGAAAGTGAGATCTCATGCAGCTGAAGTAGGTGCTATCTAAATGTCTTTGGAGATGTGGGCTTAAGGCATCTGAGCAAATTCACACAAGAAGTCCAGGAAAGACCTGATTACTGAACACTAAGTTATTAAGTACAATATATTTAGACTTTGGCTTCAATGAAATATCAAAGAAATGAAGGTAAGGTTCCTACAGATCCCTGTCCCCACACCTGATGGACGTCTAAGAGCTGCTGTGCTTCCAAGGCTCTGCCCATAGCAGAGCAGAGGGACAGATGATCCCTGATCATCCCTGAGGTAAGCAGCATTTCCAGAGCAGCCAGACTAACACAGGATTTCCAAAATCACTGCAGTGCAGTGGAGGGTGCGAAAGACCCAGGAACCTCCCCGCTAGCACCTTGCTCGAACAGGGGAGACCAAAGGGTCAGGACCGATATCCCTCGGGCAGCTTCAGCCTCTAGACTGTCCCCTACTCACAGCTATCCCGAGGGAGATGCAATCCCAGAGCCAGGGTCGGACAAGTGGTAAGGGCATCTGATGTCCTGCTCAAGGGCAGCAAGAAAACCACGAGCAGGTCCAGCTGCCATAGCTGCAGCAGGATTTGAAAGGTCATTTCACTTTGTCAACACATTCATCCACCAATCCCCAAAGAAATCGTTCATCGAGTTTCTGGCTCACAAGGACGTCTTGGAAAATCTGGCAAAATCTGCAAACTGCTGTACGGTTCAGAGCTCACCTGCTACATACGACTTCAGGGCTTTTCACACAACACCTGGGCTGTCCTCACCTCTGATCCAGCCTAAATTCCAAACTGCAGCTTCTCTAGCTCCCAGCCTCACTTCCACCCTCTATTTCTAGTATGAATGAACTACAGAAAGTCATTTAAAACAAAATGATTGAGGTTTTTGGATCTTATAGACAGTAACAGCTAATCCTGTTAGAAATTTGGCTCCCGCTTCCGCCATTATACATTCACAAAAGCTCCTGCTATGTGCTCAGTCATAATTTTCTGGCTCCCATTTTTGACTTTTTTATTTCAATATACATTACTTTTTTTTCCCCTTAAACTGCCAACATTCTGGTCAAAATGTGAATCACTGCTCAATCTCTGCTGTTATAATTGGATGTTAATACAGCGGCGGGATTTATTCAGTCTGATGGACTAAGTTAATTTAAATGTACAAAAAGACATCATAAGTAGCCAATTTCCTCCCCAACAGTCAAAAGATACACTTCCAAAACACTGAACAGTGACTCTGTCAAGCCATGTGGGTTCTGTGAATGCGGCTATCTTTCAAGACTCAGCCAGCCCCGAGAAACTGCAAAAAGATTAAGAGGAGCTTATTTGATTTCAAAGCCTTGAATAGAGAGTTCATGATAATACAGTTTATTAAATAGAGCAGGAAAAAACACCTAAGAAACCACTGGTGGCACCGGATTCTGCACCCTTAACAGAGTCAGTGAGGACGTTCGGTCACCTGCACGGCATCCCAGGATGCCAATTGTAATTTGGCCTGAATTACAGACAAAGGGACCTTGAATTCCTCTGTCATGTTCAAGATCCTGTGCCTCATCCACCTGACCTACAAACTCAGCAAGAAGCAGGAACACAGAAAAGAAAAGCCCAGGGAGTTGAAGCACATCTTAGTTATATTGGTAAGAAACAGGACTCAGACGCATGTGAGGCTGTAAAACTGGTGGGCGAGGAGATGATCCTGCAGAGATGGAGAAGAGGATCTGGGTTTGATTCCAGCCTGGCACTCCAGCATGATAACTAAATAACTTGCCAGTCCCACAGGGACAGGGCATGTCATTTCTCGTCAGACACCCCCAAGCTCTTCCTCTTTATTGTAGCACGCTTCCCAGTAAATCCATGCTTACATACTTGGAAAACTGGAGGCTTTAATTAAGGACAGTTAATTGGAAGCAGCAGTAGCTGTCAAGGACAAATGACACAATAATTAAACTGGGGGGTCAATGTCCTGCTGTGTGGCAGGGTAAATTACCTGTCCAAATATTCTTTGTTCACAAAGGGCTTCCTACCTACAGCTGTATCTGTGCTGCTTCTCCTCTTCTCTTCACTGCCCTGAGCTGTCCTGCACATCTTCGGTGAAAGACGTCTTCACCCTGGCGTTGCCAGAGCAAATTCCCAGCCACAATCACACGCCAATCACAGGAACAGAGGTAAAGCAATGACAGATATAGAAAGATTTGAGGCCCACAGCCTCTGTGGCAATAGCCCCAGAAGCCTTTGGGGTAAGGCTGAGAGATGTCAGTTCCCATCGGATGCTCTCACGATGACATCGCTACTGGTGCTTCTACAGCAGCGCAATTTTCTTGGCACACCTTGCAGTGCAATCCTCTTCTCCATGCCTCCCTTGGCAGGACGACCCTGCTTTACAGCTCGCTCAGAAAAGCCAAGTTGGGGACTTTGGGAAGGCTTCATTTCTGATCCATCAAGTCTGTAAACCTTGGCACTTGTGGGGAACAGCTCCAGCATGGGAGGTATGCAAAGCAAGGGTTTTGCCCTCTCACCAAAGTCTGTCTGCAACATCAGAGTCTAAGTCTAAGCTAGAAATCCAGGTTCTGCTGAAGGAGAGACCTTTGGCAGGGCAGGATTTGTCTGCTCTCTGTTTTTAGATGTCGGCCCAGGGATGAGATAAATCACACTCTGGGTGTTCCTATGTCTATCCACTGAATATAAAGGAGTCTAGACAGCCAGGTCAGATGGAGACTTTTACAACATACAGGTTGAATACAGGGTGAGGTGAATCTCACATCAATGCCATACTTAATTTTCTCCTATACCTTTAATCTTGCCACTGCAAACAATACCCAAACATGCTAAAGTCTCCCCTCTTCCTAATTGTAGTACCAGAATAACCAGTCACAATACAAAATGCATTTTCCTTAATCACTGGGAGAGTAGTAGAGGAAATCCACTGTGTCACATAGCTAGAAAAATGTTCCAGGAATTCAAAAGACCTTGTGTGATGACACGAACTGTGTTTGAACAAGTGCCTTTCACCATCTGCTCTGTAAATACAGCCCTCGTGCTTTGCTGCATCCAAGCTCATTCTTGCTCTCTGTTCTGGTTTATTTACAAAGGAACAGACACTCAAATAACAAAGATTATCTCAGTCCTTTTCTTGAAGGCTTGGCGGCTTCCCAGGTTCCCCCTTCACAACTGCTCAGCCTACACCCCGTGCTGTCCCTTCTTCAAAGAAGTCTACCACGGTATAATGACTCTTCTCCCAAAAGCATCAATACTCGAGGAGAAGCTAGGAACACATCATCCTGCTCCGAGTACAGCTGGCAACCTGGAGACTGAAGAGCGTGTGCCCAGAGGTTCCAGCATTGATTCTCATTCAGCTTTCCTCCCAATTCACTCTTGTTTTTTCCTTACCAAGAATGCAAAACTCTTCCTCAGCTGGGATAGCAACTGTCCATGCCATCGGCATGCCGACGTGCTCTCTGCACAAGGCAGGAAATTTATTAGGAATCCTTGTCCTTTGTAAAAATCACAGTTCATCAGCTCAGAGGTGTGGAAGGAGTGTCAAATGGTTTTACCCAAGCCTGACAAAACCAGCCACCTTCTTACCCACCCTGCAAACCATCAGCTCTGGCCAACCTTCTCTATAGTATTCAATCTGTGTTTCTCCCTGCCAGGTCTAGGTAGCTTCAGAACCCCCCTGCCTTGTTCACTGCTAAATCTTGATCCCAAGGTCAAGTGTTTCAGTCTGTAAACTATAAAACAAATGAGGTTTGGCTAAGTATTTGTGTTCAAAAGCCTTCAAAATAGAGAGCCTCATGTCACAATTAATGCAGGGCCAGCCCAGGCTTAATGAGAGCCGGTGCCTGTGTGGTTACTGAAGCATGCCTGCTGAGCAAGGGATAGACTGTTACCCAGGCTCTATAAAGACTATATATAGATTTAATTGGGACCTGTAATGGAATTTATGTCATTGCAACGGGCTTTCTCAAAGTCCAGCATCACTTGAAGGCTCCTGGTGGAGGCATGAACTACTAAAACACAGGGAGAAGTTAATAGTTGTTTCTAATGGTGATGGCTACTTTCCAGGTCACCTTGTCCCACCACCTTTCCAGATGTTCCCATCCTCACCCTCAGTTACCAAGGAGCATCTTCCTGCAGATTCATTCACCTCAGCAGCCCTCTCAGGTAGCCTGTCATGTCTCCTTGTTGTGAGCTCCAATTCATTTAATCCTATCACCACTCCAAATCCCACCTTCATACCCTCATCATCTCCCTGGGCTAAGATGCCTTCATCCCAGTGTCTGGAGGATCTTTGCCTCATCTCTGTCCCCAGTCACCCCCACTCCCTCCTGGACTTCTAGCTCCACTGCTTGATGACCCATGTGGTTCATGAAGGATTGATCATGTTGATCTAATTCCCTTGTGCAGGATTATATGACGCCTACAAGCACTGCCAAGCTACAGAAATTGTGGCAGACAGACAGTTCAAAAAATGCCCCTTTCTTCAGTTGTGATCAGACTTAGAATTCCCCATAATAGCACTCAAAATGAGCTGTACTGGTTGGGATCAACACTCCACATATCCCAGCTCTTTGTCGTCAGCCATGGCCTTACGGCGCTAAAGAAAGCGTAAAAACAGGGTAAACATATATGGTAAGTCCCCAGTAGCTGCCCAGCCTTTGGCTATTTTAATTCAGGGGAACTTCTGAGTCTTAGGTGTCTCTATTCCATAACCTGAACAGACCTTTCTTTTAATTTTCCAGTTTACCTTTGAAATTACATTGACTTTTTCCATCCACAGCATACTTTGGCAGGGAGTTTCACAGCTCCAGAGTCCACTGCTCGAAGGGATCACCTCCTTTCCTTTGTTCAGGACTTGATTTTCAACAGTTTAATTTCATGCCCTGTAATTCTTGTATTTGCAGAGGTGGCGAACAGTCGCTTCCTATCCATCCCCCTCTGCCATTCACAACGTCACCAATCTCTACCACACGCCCCAGCTCACCTCTTCCCGGGCTGAGGAGTTCCTGCTTCTTCGGTCACCCCCCACATGGAAACCGCTCCATACCTCTGATCATTTTGGTTCCATTTCGCTTTTGACCATTTGTTTACCCTTGTTAGCCAAATGTTGGGCAAAAGAAGAGGCTACCTGGTGGCCTAGGTCACCTCTTCATAGCCTTCTCCTCCCTGGACTCTCAGGCACTGACCACATCACCAAAAACTATGAAGCTACCACCTTTCACAGGGTGTCACCTCTCAGCGTGAGGCACATATCCTTCATACCGTGCGTATCCTTCAGGCTCATCCCAGCTGCGAAAGAAAACACATCAGCTTAAACCGCAATTCAGACTGCTTTATCACGGGCTCAGCGGACGGCGGGTAACTCGTAAAGCTGCGTGCACTTGCTTGCTTTCAGCGGTGTGAGTTTACACCGGTACCGAGCTTCACACACCTCCTCAGAGGACACACTTCTTGCCACAAAAAGGGGTGTTTCTTTTACTCCCAGATACCCTCACACATACCCCCATTTCAACTCCTCTCATCACTGCCTCCTCTCCTTTTATAAGTCATTCTCCATGCGGTGCCATCAAATCTCAGCTGACACGAGCTCCGCAGCCTGCCACAGGCAGCATCAATTGGAGCGATAGCATCAGCTGAGGAGTGATGAGGTCACGCTGGTTAATCTGCAAACCAAAAACTGAAGATGTGAGGCAGGGAGAGCCATGATAACCTTTGCTTGCAGTTGATCAGGCTGCAGCAAACATACACTAACCCAGCCTAGAGACACAAAATTGGGATTTTCCAGGGCTGTTACGATACCTCTGCCTCTCCAGAGCGCTCACCACCAACAGTGTTACTGAATGTTTCAGCCAAGAGTTAACCAAGATCCAGGGAGAAAATGTGAAGCAGACTCTTCGCAAGCCCTTAAATATATGTCTCAGTTTATTAAATGAGAGAAAACCAGAGCGAGCTTACTGCTCGGCCGACGCCTGTGAGAGCTCTGTGCGCTTTCAAGGTTTGGGTGGTAATTAGTGCTGCCAAAAAGATAATGACCAGGCAGAGATGCAGGCAACTATTTCGGGGCATATCTATTTGCCTTGAGGTACCTCTGCTGTTTGTTTCAGTGTGAAATAAGTGAGAAGAAGTTCCTAGCAAAGCCCAGCTCCCTCTCTGCAGCACTTTAATTCCTGGAGCGCTTGAAATGCAGAATTCCTACTGAGCACAATGGGAAGTTGCTCCATCCCAGCTCCCAGTGCCCATATTTCAATGGATTAAGTGCATAACCTAGTGCAGCAAGCACTACACGTGTTTTCCCAGTTTTCTCAGACATACATCTTGCCATAAAATGAAAGTTCAGGGACATTTAATTCAGGGATCATATAAATGCATAGCATTTGAGGTCAGAAGGGACCATTAGCTCATCTGTTCTCACCTCCTGTACATCACAGGCCACTAAATTTCTCCCATCTACCCTTATACTGAATCAAATAATCTGGTTTTAGCTAAAGGATGTTGCCTAGAAAGACTTCACATTTCAAAGTGGAGATACCAAGAAATGGAGAATCCTCCATTTCACGGGCAGTTTGTTCCAGTGGTTAATCACTCACACCATAAAAAGCTTGTACATGCCTTACTTTTCACCTGAATTCATTGGGCTTTAGCTTCCAACCACTGATTCTTCTTCTATTTTTCTTCTCTGGATTGAAGGACCCTTTACACTTGCTGTTTTCACCCCATGAAGGTGCTCAGACATGCAAATCGAGCCTTCAATTCCTCAATCTTCTTTCTGATAAATTAACAGACTGAGATTCTCTCAGTCCCTTTGAGGAAATCACACCTTCCCACTCCCTACAAATAATTTTTGTGGGTCTTTAGTGCTCCTTTTCCTATCTCTCGGTGCTGTTTTACAAAAGGAGACTCCAGAGCAGACCGCAGAGCATGACTACTACTCTCCCACCCTCTTGCACTCCTTCAAGGATGCAGGATGGTGTCAATCTGTTTCTGCTACAGGCTAGACTAGGAGAAACCCTTTGCAAGGAGGTAAAGAAATGACCTGCTCTTCCATTTCAGTCATTGCTTTCTAGGACACGTCTCCCACTTTCCAGCCTGACCTATATTCCTTTTTATGAGACACAGAAGTTTGCATTTGTTTTGTTTGAGGGAGCCGAAGTCACCCAACTGCTCTGTCATCATCTTCATTAATGCTGAGCTAATCATTGCACCACTGAATATTTTATCGCCAGGATTTAATATCAACTTCCGCTCATTCACAAAAATTTTCAATAGCTTTGGGCCCAATATTAAACCCTGGAGAATACCACTAGGAAAACCCTCAGGCTTTTTGAGAGCTGCCAAGTATTAAGCCATTTTCAGAGACGTCTTTTTGCTATTTTTAGCTTTTTATTTTTAGCTTTTTTTTTCCTAATGGGAACAGGCTGTGCTGTTGACTCAAGGGCTGTACAGAAAGGTAAAGACGGGGCATCCACATAATAAAATTTCACTATTTCCTTAAAGAATAAATCACCTATTTCCTCAAAGAATGAAAAATGTCTTATTTTTTTACAAAAATATGCTACCCAACTGCCATTTGGCCCAGTTCAGGAGGAAACATCAGAAGCTTCACACTTATCCAGGGACATTACTGCTTAGTATTACCCCTTCTAACCACCATGAATCACTAAAGCAGGGGTCTCACTGATGCACCTAAGTTGTGAATATATACCCTAGGATATTCGAAATAGGGCATTTCAGATCTCAGGTGTGCAAGTCACCCTCAGAGGGGCCCTGCACTATCCAGTGCCTGTATATCGTAGCTTTACACTTGTCTAAAACGCCTCGGTGAATAACCTGAAGTTAGATAGGATCAATCTGGGCACTGGAAACCTGTGGGGCTGATAAGAAATGCGGCTCCTGAGGCTGAGATGACCCCCAAAATTGTGGTTGCCCTGTGACTACAGGCACCGCAAAGGTGCAGCAGCATTGATACAGCTGGTTTTGCTGACATCCAAAAGTATGCGTGGGTCATCCTTTCTCCTGATTCCTGGTGATAACTCTGAATTCAGAGATCCTTTGCACGGGTCCCTAAGCTTGTGCAGGAGCACACAAGGCTCTTCATTTCTCCAATCAGTTTCTCTTTCCCTTGCACTCCTGTAATTTTTTCACATTTTTCTCCAGCCAAAGCAGAAAGCTGAGACTCCCACTGCACCTTTCTTTTTATGGAAAGACATACACGGCGCCCAGATTTCTTGGGAAAAAACAGCTGGCATGAGGATCTGTAGAGAAACAGAACCTTTGTCCCTATAGGTAACTGATGCAAATCTGATTTAAAGCCTTCAACACTCCCCGGTACTGCTTTGGTACCGTATGAAACAGCGAGATCTCATTTCAGCTCCTTGCTGCCAGGCATTGAACTCACAAAAGCCGCTGCTGAGCAGGAGCGCTGCCCGGGGGGGGCCAAGGACCGGGTCCGGCAGGGGTGACCATGTTGGATGACTGCAAGATGAACACTGCCAGCTGGCCTGCGCATACAGCATGGAGACCCAAGAGACCCCACAAAGCCTTTGCCAGCTCCATCCAGGCGGTTCTCAAACTGGCATCTTGAAAAAGAGCAGGATTAACCTACTGAAGCGTCTTAAAGGAGCCCTCCACCTCGAAGATCAAAGGCAAACTGGCTCCACGTCTCTTCTTACACCTGCCTCCCTTGTGGGCATCCCTTACAAAAGCCCACAATCTGATTTGGACTGGGGTATTTGCTCAGGTGCATTTCACAGCGCACCACTCCATGCAAAAAAAAAAAAAAAAAAAAAAGAGAATACCAACCTAAAAATACCCTTTTGTTCCTGGCCACAAAGAAGAAGGGAGCCCCGTTTGGTACATAATGCCAGGGGAAAGGAATGAGAGCAAGGAGGAGGGCCAGGCCCTCTGAAATACAAGCCATGCCATGCAGCAAAAAGGACTTGCTCCTCCTGTCCACCTCCAGCAGCCGCGACAGTGATGCTCCCTTGCTCCCAGGGCAGTCCCAGCACCTCCCGGCAGGGCTGGCACACATGCACACCGCCAGCATTGCAAGTGACACTCGTGTCTCTTGGCAGGACCCTCCTGACCCTCCTGGACCCTTTTATCCAGGTCTCACCCACATCCCAAAAAGAAGCCAGTGGCTTCAAGGAGTTTGGAGGCTCCTTGCAGAGCTCAGGGCAGCTGAGCTCCCTGTCTCAGTAGCAGGAGCAGTGACCTCCTCGTTGCTCCCTTTCACTCCTCCTTTTCTTCAGCTCATGCAAACACGTGCACAAAAGGGCCAGCGCTGCACCGGCGGTCCTCAGAGCCGTTCAGGAAGGGGACGGGGAACAAAAAGCATCAGGGATTAGAAGAAAGTCAGGTGTAGCGCCGAAGTGGCTGTCCAAAGGTCAAACACACATAAGCTTTTATTGGCATGAGAACCGACACCACTTTTATTAAAGCAATCTAGTCGCTATCAAAGTACTGCTGCTGTGGCCACGCATACCTTGGTTTAAGAAACCCTCTGATGCGTAGACTGGCCAAAGCGGAGGGAAGCTGAGGGAGGTGAAATCCCCTGTCCAGAGGTCTGTGCACTGGATCTGGCCTCCTTTCGGCCACGACAGGCTCACAGCACCCATAGGATGAGCAGAGAGGACCAGAGGTATCGGTCACCAGGCGTCACGCTCCTCCCCAGCCGTGCAGACACGAGCGTGCGCGCTCCCGTGCATGCACACATGCAACCCTGGCAGCCGGCTAACGGCATTTGCAAGCGCTGGCAGATTTATACCGTACAGAAAGGGGCTGTGGGGAACAGGTTTTTTATTTACCGGATTCCATTTCACACCGGTGAACCGTAAAATTATAACTACAGCTTTTCTCAGACTTTTAGCGATCTATGGTATCTGTCTGTCTGTCTCTTACCTAGCCGCACGCATGCAGTGTGGTGGCAATAATGTATGTCCTGAAGGAACAATATCACCTCTGCTTCCCGAGGATTACAGCCTGCCTTTTCCAGAAACAGCAATCCCTGCCCCTGGTTTATTAACCGAACAGCAGGCGTTGAGAAAAACCCTCACCCGCACAATCAGGAGAGTGGTTTTCTCAGCATTTATGGAGAGCAGAAAATTAGGAATGTATAATAAAACCAGAGGACAGCTGAGGATCAACTTCAAATCTTACCAAAATAATAGGTGGGGAGGAGAGTTTCCTTCCAGTTGCCTGGGCTTTTACCTGAGGTGAGCTGTATATCTCCCGCTTTAACTTCACAAGTTATAATACCACCTTTTTGGCTCGTGCTTTAGAAAAACGCAAGAGCTCATGCCCCTGTTCATTTAACTTCAGCAAAGGATGCACAGATTTCATAGGTATCTGTCCCACAGGGAGTGAAGGAAAAATGGTATTTTGTACTTATTTTATTTTTTTGTTTCAGCCATTGCTCCTGAATCAGCATCTCCAAACATCCTTTCCCTGTTTGGAGATCTTATTTACATCTTTGGAGACAGAAAGAGCCTGTGAAGGAGGGAAGCCCAGCCAGGTAGAAGCACAGCTCCCTGGCCAGAGGCCCATATCTGCACAAGTTATTTAATCTCCAATTCGCTTCATGTAGCCAATGTGTCTCTGAAAGGGTCATAAACACCATCCAGGACTATTTATCTCCATTGCTTATTAAGGGAGCCTATACAGGAGGTGGGATGAATCCATCGTGCACCTTTTTTCCGCATGCACAGCGTATCTGCAGCTCACGAGGATGTTGCGAAGCTCCGGGACTAGGGGAATTGCCTGGCACTAATGGTGGATGTTTAGAAAGGCATGTACTGAATCCCTGGAAACATTTAGCTCATAGGGTTTGTTTTCCTAAAAGATATGCAGTATTGCTGAGCTGGGGGCTCAGAGCAGACATCTCCCTGAGGAGTTCTGTGACCTGAGTTATGCAGATTGCATTAGACATTGTGCTTGCCTCTTCTGGCTTTCAATTCTATGAATTTATAAGTAGTCGCCAAATAGTTTCAATGATAATTGTCAGCCTGTGCTGAAAAGAGCTTAACTAGGCATACAGACCTTATGTAAAAACTTTATTATTATTATTATTATTATTATTATTATTATTATTATTATTATTATTGATGGGGTTTGTGTTGCTCAGCTTTAAACTACATTTCCTCTATCAGGATATAGATTTCAGAAGACAAGTTGTCTGACCCAGCGACCAGGCCCATAATGGGACTGCTACAGTAATTGCCATATTTGCAAGACGAGTATGAATTGCTGCTCCTAGATTAGCCACACGACAGTGGAGATGAAGTTTATCATCACCCCAAACATGTTTTGCTTTCTGCTGATGCATCAATGTTCCAGCAATTAGTTTGCTGTGTTAGGGTCCCCTTTTCTACATATTTTTCCTGAGGTTTTATATTGGAGCTTTTGTGAACTCTTGACAGTATAGGTTTCTAAGACCATTCACAGTGAAATGACTATTCCAGCACCCTCAAATGTTAGGCCCTGAATCTGAATTTTCTGCTGTTTTGCAGTGCATTACAGATTTAGAGCATCTGTGATACTGGCAAGGCTGGGAAAGAGGAGGATGTTCATTGGTGCTGTAAGAGGTGTTTACCAAGTTGAGATTAATTAATTGAATTCCCATCTGATTAGACCAGGTAGCAGAGCTTCAAAAAAGCCCCTGATCCTCTCCTACTGATTTGCTCCAAGATATTGGAGAGCTGTCCTGGAAAACAGTGATATTTATAAAGAAAAGAAACCAAGGGGAATGCAAAAAGGAGCACATCATCAAGGTTTCAAACAGAGGACCCATCTTCCAAAATCCCAGTTCTGATTCCCATCCACAGAATAAGTCCATACAACCAAAACCGAGTCACATCCTCCACGGCCTGCTCTGCCCCAAGTGCAGTGTGTTAATGAGAAGAACAGCACAAGACGGATTCTCACCTGTACTTCCAGCTACTACACTAAGAGGTCTGGAAGATAATGAAAGCCAAAGAATTCATTATCTTCTTGCCATTTTAGATGTTGTTCCCTTTCCATTTTTTTTTCCCTATTGCATTTTTTTTTTTTGCATTATTACAAATTTCGCAATTTTCCATTACTAATTCCTCAACTAACAAGAATCCTAAACATTCTTATATAGGTAATTATGGAGAGGAGTTATGTATTTAAGTGCCCTGTAGCATCAGTGAGACTATCACTGGTAGTTCTTACTACTTGACCTCTTCTGAATTCCTAAATTTTAATTTAGAGTATCCCATTAAAATTCATCAAAATTGTCTTTTTGAATGAAAAATTAGATTGACTCAACAGATTAGTTTGACCCCCCAAATCGTGTCTGTTTTCTGCTGAAATCTTAATCTTTTCATAAAAGAATCTAAAGAATTAATTTTCTTATGACTCGTAATAGGTGTGATTTACTGGTCTGATCTCAGTAAAATTCCATTTCAACAGACTATTTAGTCATAGTTTAGTATTAGCTTCTCCATTTCCTTGGCTTTGTTTGTGATTTTTTTTAGGGTTTTTTGTACAATTTGTCAAGCAGAAGTTGATGCATGGCTCTTCTTGAAAAGGATAGCGTGGAGACCAATTAGTCAACCTAGAAACTGGCAAACTCCTCCTAATATGACTGCATGATTGCCACAAACTGGCAGCTAAATAGAGATCTATCTAGCTTTTAAAAATATTAACCTTTTTGTTGACACTTCCATTTATTAGAAGGTTTATTCTTTGAACGACGAGATTGATACAGCAAAAAGCAGAGCTAAAGGCCACCAGCTATCCCATCATCACACAGATGGGTAGCAAATGCCCAGGGGTGCTTTTAAGCATAAAGACTCACTAAGAAACCATTTTGGCAAAATAACTGAGATTAAAGCACGAGTTAGAAGTTCGGTTTGTATAAAATGCTTCCTTAATTACTTAGGAACTGGCAGACTTAATAAAACCTAATAGCCACCCCTCTCTGCCTCCTATTTCTGCTGTCAAGTTGAGCCAGATGTTTCATAAAAGGTGCAAGCATCCTACAAAAGGCAGGGCCTTGTATTAGATATCTCTGTATTCTCTAATACCTAGGGACTTGTTTATAATCTGAAGAACTGCAGTTAAGACTTCTTCTAAACTTCTAGGTTAATTATTTTTTTTTAATTAAAAATCACATTAAAACACTAAGCTCCAGAACTCTTTTTTTCTTTTTCTTTCCTACCTTTTACTTGCAAATGCATCTCCATGGGTGCTGTTCACAATGAAAGCTTGAGGTGAAAAATAGAAATCACCACCTTATTCATTGTCCTGGGGGAATTCTCTCCTGCAATGAACCCGCAGAATCACTGCCAGTGCTCACTGCAAGGACTGAACTGCAAGATGGGTTGTGGTTGGGGCTGATTGGGAAAGCACCAGCAGAAGAAACTTCCATGGGGAGATGCTTGTTCACTGAATTCAATGCATCGACCACTGACAGATTGCAATGAGCTGTTATTAGGCTCAGCACATCAAAGAGGGAGTAGAAAACTTCCAGTAATTTGCAAGTTGTGCACCTGAACTTAGAAATGCTGAGCTGGTTTTGGAGCAAAAAGAAGAAACTTTCCCATATAAACCTTTCCCCAGTAAGGAATTAAAGGATCAGGTATTATGCTCAAAATACCTGTGGTAGCAGTTTATCTGGGAGAGTGGCAGGGGTAGGAGGTGAGCAGGAGCTCAGACCCAAAGCACTGAAGAGGAAGGGTCTGAGACAGAAGACTCTTCAATAGAGCATCATTTGGATAATCATATACTGCTGACAAGCATTAAGAACCCATTACCGAGCAGAAGTCTGAGAGATCTATTAGCAGCACCCGCTATTCTGTTCCTACTTGGGAAATCATCGCCTTTATTATAACAGACCACTGAAAGCCAAGACAGCTTCACATTTTCAGTGGCAAAAATGGTGAGTGAGGACAATTAATTTTCTCCCTTCATGAATTCAGGAGGCAAGGAGAAGAAAGGGTGAGATTGAGAGATGCTCTTCAAACTGTCCACCAAGGGGAAGGAAATTAAAACAACATCTACTGGTAGTTAGACAAGCAGTCCCAAGCTTGGTAAACAAAGCTGAATTCCCAGAGCATCTTTTAGCTCCTCTAGCTGCCGGCTGTTGATAAGCTCAGGACAAAACCCACAGACAACCTACTGGGAAAAGAACGGGGTCGGAGTGCAGTTCCACTTTTAACAAACTGTTTTTCATTTTTACCTTTTCTGCTTTGCTTTCTCCAGGTCCCTGCAATCAGTATTTCTTTGTCCAGCAGGACTGGAAACTTGAATCTCCATGGCAGCACTTGCGTTGCAGGAGCTCACCTCATCTGTAGGAGCTGAGGCTTGGGGACATGTTAACCACATCCACCCTGCAAACCAGTCCTGCTTATAAAGCATCACTCTGGCATATCCTGTTGCTGTGAAGTGAGGACAACGTCCTCTTCCAGGGACAGAGTGCAGCAGAAAACACTAAGCTAGTAAGGCACAGTTGCCACTGGGGCAAGTGACCTATTCGTTTCCATTAAAAATGTCTGGCTGTTTCAGGAGCAGGATTTAATAGCTCATCTGGAGGAAGAAGCTGGGAAGGACAGGAGATTTGATCGTATGTGGGTCTATCAAACGGCACTCTGAAAGCGCTGTGCAGCCTAATAGCTCTGATTTTATCTGCTGACAACTTTGAGAGGCTAAAGAAAATCTCTATGCTCACCTCTCCCCAGTTCCCCTGGGGGTTTCCACGTGTATAGGCACATCAAGAAAAGAATAAAACAATTTCTGCATAGGTGATTGGTCAAAGGAATATAAAGACTGGCAAGGAAAATGAAGCAGCAGAGGTGTGTAGCTTATACGAAATGCAGGGAGTCCATCTCTGCCTCCTGAAGTCCTGAGCCACAGGTTACTGGAAATGGGGAGCGTATCACTGTTTTCTCTCTTTTGAAGATCTCTGCTACATGTTCATCACTGAGCTTTATTAGAAGAATTTTCTGGGCAGGAGACATAGAATCACAGAATGGTTTGGGTTGGAAAGGACCTTTAAATGTCATCTAGTCCAACCCCCCTGCAATGAGCAGGGACATCTTCCACTAGATCAGGTTGCTCAGAGCCCCGTCCAACCTGACCCTGAATGTTTCCAGGGATGGGGCATCGACCACCTCTCTGGGCAACCTGGGCCAGTGTTTCACCACCCTCATCATAAAAAATTTCTTCTTTATGCCCAATCAAAATCTACCCTCCTTTAGTTTAAAGCCATTATCCCTTCTCCTATCACTACATGCCCTTGTGAAAAGTCCCTCTCCAGCTTTCTTTTAGACCCCCCTTACATATTGAAAGACCACAATAAGGTCTGCCCAGAGCCTTCTCTCCTCCAGGCTGAACAACCCCAGCTCCCTCAGCCTGTCCTCATAGGAGAGGTGCTCCAGCCCTCTGATCATTTTGGGTCCTCTGGACCTGCTCCACATCTCGGTGTGACCGGTGCAGCTGGACCAGGCAAGCTGTGCCCAGTCCATCTCTGTGCCACTGGAGAAGGAACAGACCAGCAGCAGCATCCCTTCCTGGAGATGTAAATCTGAAGAATGATACAACGAGGGATGGAAGATGAGGAGAGGGAAGAAAAAGTCATCACTGAAGATAAATTAGAAGTTTTAGAGAGAACTGTTAATTTGCCAGGCAAATTTGTATTGTAGAATCGCCTTGACAGGGAAATGAAGGCAGGATCAGAAACCTCGTTCAGAGACGGTCCCGTCTCAGGAGGAAGATCCTGTGTTACGTGGTAAGGGGAAGCGATGGTATGGGGAAATTTGTCTGTGGACGATGTGTGCCCGGGGACCCATCAAAGGCAGGCTTCTGTCACCAGCAATTGCCTTTTCCCCAGTAACACTACAAATGAGCTTCTCTGTGACATAGTTAAGGGTCACTTGGTTTCCATTACGAACTTCATTTTCAGGAGGCCATAATTCACATATTTTACATTGCATGTAGCTAGGAAAGCCACCAAAAAACCCCCAACCCCCTAAAAGAAAACCCACCAAAAAAAAATCCCAACACAAAACCCCACACTGATGGCTCCAGCTATCCTAAATTTGTTTCTCTGACTTGAAGGCTGCTTTGGGGAGGTGTTGTTTAATCCTTTCTAGAGGTTAAAAACCTAGGCCTCGAGAGGAGGTATTTGTTAGAGAAGCTGTTCTGCTCTTTTCATTTTTTTTTTCAGTTAAACTTTAAGGAAAGGCTGAAGATTGCAAATGTGATATTTGGCTAGGAAGGATTCCAGCATGAGGAATCACCACTCTTCCCCTTCGTTTTAAAAAACCAGTCTATTTAAGGTTCAAAAGCATATGTTGCTCCCCACTTAAATTCCATCCCTTTTGTTGCCTGGCTGCGAGCGAGAGGATGCCACTTTTCTTCATCTGGCTCAAAACCATCGTGTTGCTAGATTGTACATCACGGATTATTCACTAAATCTTGGTTATGTGATGATGTGACATCTCAACAGAACTCCCTGCCAGTACTGTGTGAAAATATTCTTAACTGATCCCACCGTCAGAGACAGAGTCATTTGCATGTGAAATTGCTACTGTCTTTGAAAACAGAAAAAGGGCAAGCAAATAAACCTCCGCCAACACTGCTCCCTCCTCTGATTTTGCCTATGACTTGCTAGTGTCCTCTAAATTTGCACCCACCTTCCCAGGTCAGGTGTATTATGTCTTGGACCTGCTGAATCGGAGAAAATCCCAGACTTTGGTGGCAAGACCTTCACATTCTGGGGTGTGAGGCACCCACTTCTTTGCTCCTTGTACCTCCTTACTGTCAGTAAGATCCTTATCACAAAGACCCACATCCTTTGTTCAAGGCTGCCCATACCTTAATTAAGTCCCATCCCTCCCTGTGCTCATCCACATACCAGAAGCAGGACTACTACTGTGAGTAGGACTTGTACTACTTCATTTCTCGCCCGTTCTTAATCAAAATGAGGGTTCAGGAGACAAGTGGACATTAATGGCAACAAAAGCCTTCCACGGCATCGGTGCAGAATTGGCGCAGTTAGCTGAACTCTACCAGCTTCGGAGGCAATGAGTGCGCAACTGAGTGAAGTCTTAAGTAATAATATTTTAGCAGTTCTCAGATGACACAGGAGCACTGCAAAAATGTCAAACCTAACACCATTATTCAAAAATAGGAGCACGCGATTAGACAAGCAATTATACACCGAGTAGCTTAACATAAATTGTGGGTAAAAATATCAGAAACAATTTTTCAGGATTTAGTGAGGGAGCACCTTGTAAAGCATAATTGGATTAGAGGAGACAGCCAGCATGGATTTACAAGCAGGAGGTCTTTTGCTTAACTAACTTGTTGGAGTTCTTTGAAGCTACGGTATTACTGCCAAGGTAGGCAAGGGAAATGTAATAGATGTTATGCACTTAGATTTCCCAAAAGCAATTGGTGAGGTTGTACAGTGAGATTATCGGCTAATGGAAGAAGTCGTGCTATAAAACGGGCTGGCTTAGAAAAATGGCTCAGAAGCAGAAAACAGCCAGTGCGTGGGCTGGCTTGCCACGTTCATTCTCAACCTCAAAAGTGAGTTATTTAAGTGCTTGGCCTGGGGAAGAAGGAGGTGGAGGGGTTCAGGCTTGGAGAACTCTTCTGCTCGGATTTCAGAGAGCTGCCAGCCTTTTGCAACGTGCAAATCTCCCACAAGAGCTCAGTTTATTAGCCCCGAGGATGAGAACAGCCCAGGGAGATCATTCCTCCTCCAGAAAGAGGTGCAATTCAAAGGCAGCCTGGCTGCACAGGCTGCATGATCTGCCATCCTCAAGGCTGCTCACAGAAGAAAAACCAAACTTTGCTTCCACCGAACAAGTGAGGAAACTGAGGCACAAGCAGGAAGGAAAACGTGCTTGATCTCACCCAAATCAGTGCCAAAAGGAGCACAGATCCCCCAGGGCCAGGCTTTTGCCTCTGGCTCATGCTGCCACGGAGCACGTTCGAAACAGAGAATTTTTTGTGCATGGGCAGGGTGAGCGCAGCCAGCCTCAGCACAGCACCTACCCTTGCCACAGGGAGAGGCCACCCTCACGGAGAAAGAGGAGAGGATTTGGGAAAGCTGGGTGCATCGAGGAGCGGGCAGATGGGGTGCTGGCAGCAGGCACAGAGCCCTCCAGCAGGCAGGTGCTGTGCTCTCAGCTGCTCAACTGCAGCCAACAGACTAATTTCTGCGGATTTACATCAAAAGCAGGCTAAGGAGAAGACCTGAGCGGCCAGATCCATATCACAGAGTCCCTGAAGCTCTCCCAAGAAGCCAGTTTCTCCTTCTGTTTCTTTTCCACATCATGTCTCAGCAGCAAGCAACATTTTGCTCCCAGCTCCAGCTGTTTTTCTTGGCTGCCCTTGGAGCCGCCAGAGCCGATAACGCTGGAATCTGGGTTCAATGTGGCCCCACTGCCATCCAACACCACCGGTGACTGGGTCAGGGACCAGCACCATTCCCAGGCACCATACAAGGCTTTTGTTGGACGCCCTGCAGACCCCAGTCCAGCTCGCAGCTCGCCGGCCACCCACCCCCATAATCTCATCCTGCCTCTCTCCTCCACCAGTGCTGTGGCTGTCATCCACACCGCTCTTCCTGGCATCCCCATTCCCTTATTCCCCCCTCCCACCTCCCCAGAACATGACCCAGGTTTGTTATGGATCAGTGTATTTACAAAGCTTAAGCTGAAAATCAATTTTAATTACCAAAATCAGATTGCCGTATCAATAAATCACTGGGGACCGCTCGGAGACACAGACAGAAGGTTGCACCTGGAATTGGAGGGAGGGAGAGATAATGACTCGTTTCCCCATCAGGCCCCTCCCTGCAGTCACTGGACAATATTCATCAACATTGTTATCTTTTGTATTATTGAGGGCATAAAAGGGAGATGAATGGAACTGGAGTCAGTTTTAAACAAATAGCATTAGTTGAAACTTGATTAACCAGTGACCTCTTGACAGGAGCTCTTATTTTTTATGTTTAGGATAGGGGTGAGGGAAGTGGCTGGAAAACCTTTCATGGTGTCCCCCTCATCAGGGTAAATAATTGATCAAACTGCATCCTGGAAAGCTAACTAATCCTTCGCAACTGGAATGAAAGGAGACTATACAAAGCATCATTCTTCCTATTGCAACAAGCCTACCTAAATATATGATTATTCATCACCATTATTACTAGAGGGACTCTTACTTGGATGTGTGCTACTTCAGAGACCTCAATGCTTTGGGTCTGAGAAGAGTCACAGCAATAGCACAGTGCCCTGTTTCTTCTTTCCACCCTTGGGTCAGAGGACTTGCCGTGAACTCCAACATTTTTCAAGACAGGCCCAAAGTCAGAAGAGGGAAGAGGCTGCAACTCAGATAGTGGTGGCATGCAAGATGAGGTTTGAGCAGGTCCCTGCTCTGCGTGCAGTGAGTAGGGAAGGCATCTTCAAGTTCTCAAAGGCAGAGACAAGACACCCCTCTGCTGTAGACAGCACTCATGCCAAGAAATAGGATTTCTTAGGTTGCAGACCATTAAAACTGCTGCTGGCCTGAGTAAGTCCTGCTGTTCTCTGCTTCCCACGGCTCTGCCACACTGGCCAGAGGGAGTTGACCAAGTCAAAAGCAGGGCAGAAGTCACGGCAGGTCTAAATTGACACCTTCCACTGTTAAATAGCCAAGCAGCTCCACTGTGCCCGATGCTATTCACTGCAGAGTCATAACTCACTCCCCAACAGACGGTGGGGCAGAGATATGTGGATATCCCAGTTTAGGGACAAGATGCCAACAGCAAGCCATATCCTCAAGTACAGCTGGGTACTGATGGTCACCATTGAGCACAGATGCCGGATCCAAAAGGTACTTGGCTTCTATACCATGATGGATAAACTTTTTTTCAGAAGGAATCCACGCCCTGCCCAATGCCAAGCTTCAGGCACTCTTAGAGAGGCCACCATAGTCAACTCAAGCCCAATCTGACAGGTATTTAGGCACCTTCATGTCCAGATCCACAAAGGGGCATAGAGGGTTGCTACCACTGACATCAGCATCAGAGGGAAGAAAAAGCTTAAATGATCAGAGATCCAGCCCACAGCAGAAAGCCATGATCACACAGACTATCTGAGATAGAAGCAAGCATTACACTCTGCTCTTGCCAGCCCCAGACCCTTTCCCTGGGCACTGTTCTACACCACATGGGACACGGCGCTGAGCCCTTTGAGGATCTACCCCTACGTTATTACTGAACCAAACCCTGGTGATTTATGTAGATTTGCCCCCCCGAGAAAAGTCTAATTCAAATAAAAGCCTGGGGTTTGTCTCTTTTTCCGATGAGTAACAGCCAAGAGCTTGTGCTAGGGACTTTCTGCATCTTCCTTTGCAAAACTAGACCAAGTCTTGCAAGGCCAAGCGTGAGAGACAGGTAAAAAATTGTCTTCAGCGAGCTATCCAAAAGCACCTAGGAACAGACACACAGAGTCTTATACATCAAAGTTGTTCTCCCTTGCTCTCATTCCTCTCTGGTTAATGTCAGGTACGGTACCAATGAGCAGCCTTTGCAAGTAAATGGTAACCCCCACCTTTGATGGCCCATCAAGGGAAAGATCCAGGAGAAACTTATAGAGCAGTTCCAAAAAGAGAGAGGCGAGAGATGGTGACTTTGGGAGAAGGATACAGCCCAGAGACTTTCTCCATCCACTCTTCTCCATCCTGGACCCAGTAGCTGCATCCAGACCTGGGGGAGTCAGCCAAAATCAGACTCAGATGGAGAAAACAGAGCACTGACCATTGCCAGTGAAGAAAAAAGAGCTTCCTTGGCAGTCAACACAGATATTTCTTAGGAAGATACTTCTTTTATCTCCCTGATACATTGTGAGCACCCAGATGAATACAAGGAGATGCTGCCAGAGATACAGGGTCAGCAAGGGATGAGCCAGACCTTCCCGCTGGAGGTGATAACAGCTCCTCGCTGGAGCTCTGGCAGTTTCTTCTAGTGCTAAATCCTCAGGAGTTATTAGAGGTGATAACGTCCCCCTTACAGCCCATCTATTCATCCTGCGTCTTCCCCTATTCATTCTGCATCTATGAAACACAGCTGATCCCTTGGTGGATGCGGTTTCCAGGCCCTGTATCATTTTTACTGTTATCTCAGAAGGCCAACTTAGTTCTCTGCTGCTATAATGCACAAGATGTTTGACCGGTTGTGTCTCCATTTGGAGCGGGAAGCTGTGCATACACTCCCTGAGTGAATCAGGACCCAGGAGGACAGGGAAGATCCCATCCTGTGTTAGTAAGACCCCACTGGAGGCAAGCTGGACCGCAGGACCAAGGTGCCTTCTCGGTGTGATGCAATCTCTGGTGGAAGCGGTGTTTTTTTCAAACACAACTATTCTGCCCTTTTTCTGTCGTGGGTGGGAGCAGGACTGCCAGGTGTTGGAAGTCTCTGTGCTTTACACCCACCCACAGCCCTGCCGTGTCCTCTTACAACACTTTAGCCTGATACGCAAGCAGGATTTTTGTGAGAATTTGCAGCGTTTGAGTGATTGCAAGGGAGGATAACGCTGCTCTTTCACAGATGGTCCCTATTGTCATGGTCTGGTTTCCAGAGGAGCAGAGTGGATTTCTGTGCTCAGTGCCCTTCCAAGATGCTAATATTAGCTGGGCACTTCTCTCCCATGCTTGCCTTGAAAGTTTTATTGTAGGCATCTGCAGGAAATGGGTAAAGGGTTTGCTAGATTGTTGAAAAGAGCTTTGGACCAGAAATTTGAGCTCTCAAACACTCCTCCCACACACTCAAACTCAGGAGTGTGAACAATTTTCTCTTTCATCTTTCTAATATCCCTAATACCTAGCAAGGGAAGAGCAGGCAGAATAATGGGTCTTTTGCTCTGTGTTTAAGGAAAGGAAGAGCAGGTACTCACCTGGGAGGGCACGTGGGATGTGCAGTCATTTCCTTTTGAATGCCCATCTCACCCCACTGAACGAGAAGGGGGGAAATAAAATTATCTTTCAAGATACGGCCAAGGAAGGCACATCTAACTATCACTGCACCAATAAAACACGTGCATAAACTCCCACTTAGGGTTAGAGTGGGGTTACAGTGGCATTAGTCATACAGCACCCACAGCATGAGCAGGGGTAGGTGCAAACGTGTGCCCACGCTTGGCGTTAAATGGTACACATCTATACGCACCTGTGTCATCAGAGAGCTTCCTTCGTGGCAGACACAAGGTGGTGGTTGTGTACCAAGGTGGTATCTTGAACGTCTCCTTCACAATATGGACTCAAGGTACCTCCCTGGGGGGTAGGACAACTCTGGGCTTCATAAATCCTGCCTGGGCGTACATCTGCTGGCAACAACGGTTGACTTTTACTCTTGGCTCTTAGAGACAAACCTTTTGCTCCAGCAGGATGAATAATGATGCTCATGTGTAAGTACCAGGGGCAAACGGTGATAATTTTTCCATGTTTTTAAGTGGAAAACCAGTTTTTCCACACAGAGGATTGCACCACTGTTTGGCTTTTAAAAAGATGGCATTTACTTCTTTTGGTAGATAGAAAAAAATCTCATTTCCTTTTTTTTTTTACTTTAACAAATCTACATATGGAGACACATACTTTTTTCTTACTGGAAAAATAAAGAAAAAGAGTAAAAACAGACATAAAGTTGGTCTCATTGTCTTCCCCAAACAATGACAGTTAATTTTTGTGCATAAATAAAAAGTTGTTATTTAATAGGAAGATGAATGTATTCATAAAAAAGTTTGAATGATGTAAAAAAAGTACAATTGTGTTTGTGACCAAAAATATATGCCTTTGTTGGTGCCTCATGGAGAGTGCCTTGGCAGTCTCCTTTTGCATATGTATGCTGGTTGCTTGCATATGTAACTCATTGCCCAGCAACTGCCTTCTCAGCACATACATGTGCTTTCCTGTACGTATTTTTAAAATGGCTGAGTATTTGACCCCAAGATTCATTATGAGGGCAGGGTCGTTGTTTCTTGGTTTTTTTCTTTAATGATAATGATGCAAAAAGAAAAAAAAAAGGCAAAAACCCATTTGACTCAAAAGTCAGCTGTTCCATCCCTCTGAGTGAGGTTATCATCATTGCTGTTGCAGGCAGGTCAGAATAGTCATCCTTGCAGGAATGGAGTCCAATTAATTTCTCCTTTCCTCTTTGCTTTCGCCAAAGTTTCGATAGTTCAGCTTCCATTTTGATTTCCTCCTTCAGTTGAAGGATATACCCCAGGTATTTGCCAGGGCATCTTTACTTATGGATGGTATATTTTACCATTTTTAGACCTTTTTCTAATTACCAGCATGGGAACTATGTTTTACCATCCACAGGCCAAACCCATGTCTGAACAGCCACGATGTACGGCGATGTTGGTAAAGCCCCCTCTGCAGAAACCTTAAAACTCCTTTCGGGTTCCTTCACGCAAGATGTCGTGGTCTCTTAAATGCTGACCATCCTGTCCAGGATGCCTTTGAATTCAGAGTTTAAACCTCACTCCAGGAGCTGGCTATCAAGGCAAGCACTGGGCTGGCCTTCAGCGCTCAGGTAGGTGTTTTCTAGCCCAGAACGGACAGTTTCATGTGTCACCTCGGTGGAGACACACTTTGCTGGCATTAAAAAGATCTGAGAGTCTCTTACCCTTTGCTCTGTTTTAAAGAGGATTTAATTCAGTGAAGCCCCTGGTTTAATTTGTGGGGTTTTTGCAGGAGATCAGACAAAGTGATTAGGTGATTACAACAGTCCACTCTCACCTTGCAGTACTGAAATCTCATCAGATACTGTGAATCTTCTTGGGAAATAGGGATCACCAGGCTAAGCTGTCTCAACTCGCGTCCCAAACGAAGGCCCTTTCAAACACCTTTCTCTGGTGTATTGCACATTCAAATCTTGGTGGGATGCACTAGGAAATTAATTCTGCAGAAGAGTATAAATGTAATGCCCACTCACTTCTGCTTTTACTGACAAGCAGGAGAAAAATAACTGAAATGAAATCTGTTGTGTAGGGACAGAGAGGGGAGATCAACAAGATGTGACACTGCGGTCCCAACCAGAAAACCACATCTAGTGTCACGTTGCACATAACTCCCGTCCGCGTGCACGGCACTACGGCCAGCTCGTCCTTATCCGGGCTCCCTTTTAGTGATGGGTCAGTTCATTTTTACTTCTGGCCATGATCAAAAGCAAGACACAGGCATAGCTGGGCTACAGATCCAATCTGGCAAAGCACTGCCTGTCTTCTTAAAAAACAATCCCTCAAGCAGTCTGAGATCCTTGTGAACAAGCGGGCTGTCTGACAGCTGATGCTATTTTATGCAGTGAGCTATCCTTTCATTCACTAGAAATGTATTACATTAAGATTTATTAAATTACATTTATTAAATTAAGAAATAAACTTTAAGCAAGCTTCCTTCATTTGCATAATGGGAGGCTGTGCAGCAGATGGAGAATGGAGACTGTAGGCAGGCAACATAACACAGGAGCCTGCATGTTTTGTAGATGAATATCCTCCTGAACACTCTCCCAGTTGCCTCTGAATGGAAAATAACCACAATTTCCATGTACTAGGTGGGTGACAGAAGGGTCAGTGGCAGAGGACAATGAGTGTAAGTCCTGGACCCCAGCTGCCTGGTATAACCTTATCTATTCAGCATGTTCATCTGGACCCAACTCATATTGCCAAACAAACCTTTGGAGGACTTCTGGAAAAGCATAGCAAATACGAACAAATGTAATTTTCCAAGGAGGGCAAATGCTGCCCAGATATTCACACAACTTTGCATAAATAAGCTGGCAGAGATTTCAGTTCCAATTCAGTTAAGTGAAGAAGAACTACTTGCCAAAGAAAGTCTAAAGTCTTCTTTTAATTAATTGATAAGGATTCGTTCATTTTGATACCTAGACCTTAACCTGCTGTCCACCTGATCCATATCTGCTGGTTAAATACAAAGTCTGGAAGACAAGTACGGGTGCACCAAGGAACAGCTCCTAAGGTAGCAGAGAAAGTCAATGAAATGGAGAGCACCTTACGGTTCATAATCCTGATCCTGCTATATTATATTTTCATGCCAGGTAGGGATCCTGTTGGTGGCATGAATTGGTCTGTCTCAACACAGAGGCAAACTCAGCAAGAACTCCAAGCGTCCTAGGCATTAGTCAATTTATTACATGATGAACTGATTCCCTGTTAGCTGCATATAAGTTATTCATCATCGATTATTTTTATGGTTTGCTAATACTGTAATAGGTAACTGCCTAGGTTGTAAAGGCAATTACACTAAATACCAAGCAACAAGTGCTCCAGCATTTAGCCAGAAAATGCTTTGTCTGCTTGAAAAAGAAAAAAAACTAAAGCCACAATGATCAGGAGGAAGTAATCTGCCATCAGGCCAGCAAGAGAAGAGCTTAACTTAAAGAAAGGAGTGCACAAATTAAAGGAATTGCTCAAAGCCAGCTGGAGAGACAAGGAATGGGCCCTTACGACATGCTACTTAGAAGACATCTGGAAACCAGCTTCTCCTGGATCCATTGCTGTGCAGCTGACCTCATCCCAGAACTCAAGAGGACCAAACTTAGTGGATTGCTCGTGCTGAGCCATATGTGGGTTATACAGGTAACTTCTAGGTACCAGAGCCAGGAGCTGTGGCACAATGAGGAAGGGAAGAAGCATCACTGCAGGCAAAGGGGAAAGAAGAAAGATGAGTATCAGATGAGGGTAAACAGCTCAAGACAGTAACAGCAAGGCCTGAAGACCAGGAGGTCAATGTGGAGGTCACAGGTAGTGAGGTCCAAGGATGCTAATTAACTATTGACCTGATTTTCTGCATTTCCACCAAGGTCGCTCAGCACTTTGGGAAACTGGGCCATGTCCGTTTCACTGACAGTAGGGGGTTTTCGTATTTTTGATTTTGTGGTGTATTTTTTCTGTGCTAAGCAAAGCTGAAGACTTCCTTCTCCCATGGGAGAAAGAGAGAGTTTTTAACTGTCTTCTACCTATTGCTGATTTCCAGAGCTCACTGATTATTAAACAGCCCTTCCCCTCGAAAAAGCTATTCCTTAATGATCTCTAGGAGAGACAAATCTGATCTTGCTCATGGGAGCCAGTTTCCAATACAATTGATTTGACCTGAACTTAAGCTGACCACAAAACTAGAATGGAGATGAGATGCGGAGAAGTGGCCAGACCTACGTCAGCAAATCATTAGTCAAGTCTAGTCAAGTCCTGGACTGGGACAACTGCAGATCCACAGTGGTGAGAGGCTGCAGAGAACTTCCCCCAACACGTCTGTGCCACAAAAGGACACCCAGAGCTGATACGGGGTGGACTACAGAGTTAAAACTCCCAGCCCTGAACTGCGTGCCAGAGCATCTGGTCCACAGCCCTCCCTGGTGCTAACTTCTCAGAGATCAGCCTTCATTAGAGAAAATACCTGACAAGTTACAGCTTGTGCATTCCTTCCTTGGAGTTATATATAGACCCCCGGTTTAGCTGTATCCTTGTGTTTATTCCCCAAGGCATGTGTTACAGCTGACTCCAAAGCGCTGATATACTCTAGGTGTTGGTGACAAGATATAAAGCATGAAGGACTGCTTTTGCAAATGCTGTTTGCAGAAGTGATCCCAACCCCCGTCCTAGGACAAACTTTTTTCCTTTAGTTTCCATTTATTCATCTGTTTAGTAAAAATATAATAAACCAGTAAAAACAAAGGAAAACTGTGTTCTTCTGTGCACTACATCTCAAACCTCAGTTTTCATTGGTTTGTCCTCTTATGACATGGTAGAAATGTGACTTTCATCACTAGAGTTTACACAATATGGGACAAAACCTTAGCACTATAAGTTATTTATTTGAGTTCAGTGATGTAATGCTCATGCAAAAACACTGATAAGCCCAACTTACATGTCTGCAGAACAAGCTAATAATACTTTGGATTTGTCTACACACATGAGTTATATGAATTTGAATTAAACTAGCACAGTTAGACCAGATCATTTTGCTTGTTAACTTTTATTTCAGTTTAAAACTTCTATTATTTTTTTTTTTAGCTAAACTACTACTCTGGATCATCCAACAGCAACTAAACAGATATAGAAGCTATAATTAAATAGATAGAACATCATCCACATAAAATGCTGGGCAGATCTAAACACATCAATTTAAAAATATCTCCTGGAATAAATCAGTACAAGTGTCTGGGGATGTCTAGATTTTAGTGTGGCACCTAGGAGTGACTTGAATGTCTCTTACTCTACTTTCTCTTGAGAAAACGATGGAAGAGTCAAGTCAACTCTTAGCCAGAGCTGCCTGACACTGGTTCCCCATGCAATCAACGGAGAGAAGAGGCTGGGAGCCCAAGGTCACCACTACGGTACATGATTAGACTATTTTCAAACGGATACTGGGCATCACCGGAGGAAGCCAGTTCTCTTACGCTTAAAGGAAAGGACTGGGTATCAGACGAGACAAGCAAAGCAACATGATTCTTTGGACAAGTCAGGCATTTCTGGCCATACTGGAAGCACTGGCATGTGCATATTGTCCCATACTATTAAAATGAAACCCCCAACTTCCAGTATATTTTAATGCATGATTCACCATTTGCCCTATGATTTATTTTTATGTGTTCCCCTTCAGGCTTATAATCTCCAGTTCTGTGTAAAAACACCTCCAAGACAAATTATTTTTTTAGGGGCAGTTATTTAAGAAAAGGCAAGGAACGTGCTATACAACATGAGCTGACATCTGTAATGCATGGCCTTTCCCAGAAAACTAATAAAAGAGAACCAAGCTGACGCCGAGAAGGCCCTTCCTCTGCAGATAGGGGAAAAGAGCCAGCGCTCTCATTCTGCCCAGCCTAACGTGCCCATTCTGTATATGTGTTGTGCTTGTGATATATATCCATATGTACTGGGCATCTGTTCGTGCGCCTGCCATAAAAATATGTTATGTGGATATAGCTTTTTAAACATACATGCTGTACAAGTGCGTGAGACACGCATTATGGGCGTTTGATGTACACGTGTGATGTGTCTCTCCCATCACGTAATGAAGCACATGGTACATTTATGTGTATACAAACAAGTGTCACATTTACGACAAGTCGCATTTCTGCTGTGTTTGAAGACTGGATGCTGGTGTGCATCTGCGGACCACGTACGCGGGCGTTCGCACGCCGATCCCAAGATGCAGAAACGAGGTGCACGCTGTCCTTGCGATGCCTGGTGAGACGCAGCTCTACCAACGCTACGCTTGTATTGCATCTACTGCATTACGCAGCCCTGCGCGTGCTGTGCGTTTTGTGGAGCTTACGGACTGTGTATTTTATGAGCATGTGCCCTGTGTCGTGCACTCATCCACTATTTGTAATCTAGATTGAGGTGTGTGCTCCAGATCACATGAATTTTGTAATAATAATGCTCATACTGCTCTGTATTACACACTGTGCCATACGTGTGTGTGCAGTGTGCTTCAGATCCCATGCAGTGTCCAACGTGGGAGGACACAGGGGTACTTGATAGGAGAAAGTCCCCTCAAAACGCTGTCTGATAAGAAGTACCCTGTGTAAATACGCCCACTCCACTGGCAGAGACACAGTGCGGTATTTCCACTGCCTGGAGGGAAAATAATTTATGTGGCTGCACATTAAGTTTGTCAAACAAGTCAGAGAAAGGAAGA
The DNA here is from genome assembly GCF_000737465.1 of Haliaeetus leucocephalus. Classification (NCBI taxonomy): domain Eukaryota; kingdom Metazoa; phylum Chordata; class Aves; order Accipitriformes; family Accipitridae; genus Haliaeetus; species Haliaeetus leucocephalus. The sequence continues at coordinate 17,943,283 of NW_010973187.1, read as the reverse complement.
TCCATCTTGCATCTAATCTCCAGGATGCGGATGGCAAAAGCAGCAGCCTGGAAAGCTCTGCATGCATGAAACTCACTGAGCCTTCGCTTGCTGTCTCACTCCTTCCAAAAAATATTATGAGCAATGTGGGTGGGAGGAGGACAGGGAAAAGGAAGAAATGGGTAAAAGAGGAAGTTATGAATACAAATAAAAGAAAAATAGCAAAAAAAAAAAATTAAATTATGGGTCCCCTTTAAACAAACTGCTGTGGATGTAATCAGAGCAGCTGGGTGGTCACCCTGCCCTGGCAATGTAGGTTGCCTCACTTCCATCTCATCTCTCACCTCCCGAGTGTCTTCTTTTCCTAGAATGACTGAAGGATTGATGTTCTGCTGTTAGAAACAGGTACTAACTTTTTTAGCACAGAATACTGGAACCCCCATGGGAACTCAGACTATGTAGGTCCAGCTCCCATCTCAACGATGAGCTCACCAATCAGTTCCAACTGCTTAGAAAATGTTAACTGAATAGAACAGGATTGAATTGCCACCTTTTATTAGATCAACTCAAAATTGAATAAATCAGGCACAGTTTTGGGTCAGACTTGAATATCCAGAATGTTTCCATTTCTAAATGCATGCCTGTCTTTCCCAGACATATTAGCTGATTATTAGATCTACTACAGGGCGATATTTCTATTTAACTCATTTTCTTTAAACACATTAGCTGACTGGCAGATATAGAAAAATTCCCACACACTTTCCTGTGGTACACAGGCTATTTTTTCTGTTTTGCTTAATTATTATTAACTGTATACACATGCTGCATTGCATTTTAGCATGTGCTGCTAGGATGGGCTTGTCCAGCGATAGCAGAATTAAAACCCTTCCACAGGTAGCAGCATCAATAGACTTAAGACCGCTGTGTTGTGGCAGATTGAGCAGTTTCACTGCCACTCTTTATGTCTGACAAGATCAGGCGAGGGCATGTGGAACATATCTCTTTTCCTCTGCTGATGCCACCAACTACCAACACTTCAGCCTTGTGCCTTACAGAAACCTGCTGTACCTCTTTCTGCAGCCCATCATGGTGGTATTCCAAGGTAAAGGCTGTGGCTCCAGACAACATATGGTACCAAGATGAAGACAAATCAGAAATGAAGTAGCTGTATAGGAACACGCTGGTTATAATGTTTGTGGATGATGTGCTTTGGGCTAGTGTAGAGCTGTGGCTCTGAACCTATGCAAGATGACCCACAGCTGTCCCACAACAGTGTAGCACCTCTCCACTTGAAAGTGGTACCATGGAGGGTTGTGGTAACCCATAGGAAAATGCTAAAGCTTGTTACCAGGTGACGTCTGGAATATTTAAAAGTTACTGGGCAACGGCAGGGGTCTCTTCTGTAGGGTCTGTCACATCCCTGTGTTGCAGCAGGATTCCCAGGAGAGGGAAAAAATAGAGGAAGGTGGAAAATGATGACCGAGGACTGAGGATTGTTACATATGCCTTGTTTGGAAAATGGTGACAACGCAGCCAGGGAAGTTAAGTCATGGCTATCACCAAGTATGCCATGGATGGTACTTCATTCACTAAAACAAGATCATCTTATGGTCTTACGGCATTTTACAGTCCATGATGTAAGTCTATCTTATAATCTATAGCATCTCCGCACCGTCTTAGAGGGTGGTGGAGTAACTGTAGGATATCAGCCCAACAACTGTGGTGCCCGAGCCAGAGTTAGACATCTAACATCCAGCTCTCCCATGAGAGTGATGCCCCTTTCAGATGGCCTGTTACCCAGGAATACCAGACTTTGGCTCCCTGTACAGTGAATGCAGAGAAACAGTCATGAAACCTGTATTCAGCACATGTATATAGTAGGTGGTTTGAAGACAATTCTTACATTTCTCTGCTGGTTGTAGAGACAGCCAGGGTCTGGCAGTGCTGAAGAGCAGCAGGCTGGATTGTTTACTGTCCCCTTAAAGTTATCACAGTTGGTATGTTGAATATGGTTTGGGGCTACAGAGGGATTTGAGAAATTCCTGCAGGGTCTGTTTAAGAAAACTGTCTGCCAGCCTGAACAGGTCCACGTGTCTGTCCAGCACGCAGCAGACTGCTCTCTCTGGGACAGCTGTCCTGCAGTGACTTAGGGAAGGCAGAGTTTGTTGGAAAGTGAACCAGGACTGCTCAGCTCAGTGTGAAATCTCTGGCATTATACAACACAGGCGGCACACTCCCTGCTTCTGAAACAGATGGAGTTAATTCCGGGCCAGCGTCTGCTTTGCAAATACTCTCAGGAACAGCCGCCCTGATCAGCAGTGCTGCCGCCATGCACTGACTCATCACAGCATCCGATTACTCCATGGCATGGCCAAGCACAGTGCACCAGGAATGTCCTTGTCCCCCATCCCCACTGGCTCATGGTTGCTTCCCCAAGGGTCAAAGAGCCGAGTCTGGGTGGCGTGTGAGATAAATGCAGCCCTGCTCCTGCACTCGGACTGCCTGAGACCAAAAATGATCCGGACCATCACTGCTGGGAAGGTGGTAGGGAAATGTTGGATTTGAAAGCTCCTGGCTGTTTACAGCTCTTGGCTACGGCCGGTACTTTGTGTGCCGCAGGAATCCCTCAGCATTCTGAGGTCGGAGCATCCTTCCTCTCGACAAGATACAAGACTTCCCTGTGGATCTATCACCCAGCCACACACAAGTACTTCCAGCCCTCTCTTTCCACCCTGGTACCACTTACTTTCGCCACTATGTGAGGACTCCCTGAACCACGACACGGAGTAAGCAACGATTGCAGTCAGTGAAGACATACCCTGGGAGACTCCCCATCACTGAAAGTTATCATCTCTTACCCAAGGACTCCTTCCTCCACCTCTTCACTGAGAAGATCAGAGCTTCTCCTCCTTTCTGAAGTGTTTTCTATAGGTATAAGATACAGCTCTAGACAACTTCATTACCACCCATCCCTCTTGATCAGAGTAAGGCAGTCTGTTAGCTGGAAATTGGACCTTCACGATGATGAAAAAACTAGCCTTACCCAAGCAGGTTGGCTAGAGGCAGGAGATTTCATCCTGAAATAGTCTCAGAGTGAGGACAGTATTCACCCCCCATGACACAGAACAGCCAAAGAGGTTTTAGGTTAAGGTAGGCTCCGAATTGGGCACAATAGCTTTCCAAAACAACCAGGAAGTCTTAACTTCACCCTCTGATATAATCTGATATCTGCTACTGAAAACATCTGCCCATGCACCCCGTAATTCATTTTTACTAATGGATTTGCACTGACAAATTTATGGAGAGAGGTAAATGTGGAAAGTGTTTTGCACTACTGTAATATTTTTTTAAGCTATTCGCATCTTTTCTGTCTAAATAGGAACTTTCATAATTTTTTAAAAAGGTTCAAAGCAAAAAAAAAATAATGCTCCAAGCTTGCAGGTGGCCAATGTAGCATTGCTCAATAGTGCAAGGCCCTTCTTCCCTTCTTCCCTTTAATTCAACTCCGTTTCTCAAATCTGGGGCTTTCCCTAGATCTGACCATTTGGCTATACAGACAAGGCTCTAATAATTCAGTTTCAGATCAGAAGAAACTCTGTGGTTAGAGTTTCAGTTGCAGGATACAATCCCCCCCCCCCC